>NC_081318.1:110649467-111249467 GCF_026419965.1 Kogia breviceps | reverse complement strand
AAACACATTGATGTCAGAAGGTCTGTGATAAGCTGGCATTAAAAAAAATATTTTTCTATAGCAAAATAGACATTTTTGTTTTGGTGTACACTTCTGCACATTTTAACACATGCATAAATTTATAGAATCACACCAGAATTAGAATACAGAATAGTCCCATTATCCAAAAGTTTCCCTTAGGAATTTTATAGTCACATTTACGTCCAGCTCCTAAACCCTGGCAACCTCTGTTCTGTTCTATGTGTCTATAGTCTTGCTTTTTTCAGAATATCCAAGAAATGGAATCAAACAATACATAGCCTTGTAAGACTTCTGTCATGCAACAGAATGCCTTTGGGATTCATTCAAGGTTTTGTGTGTATCAATAGTTGGTTCATTTTTATTGCTGACTAGTATTCCATTGTATGGATGTATCCCAGATATTCTATCTATTCACATAATGAAGGCATTTGAGTAGTTTCTAGTTTTTAACTTTTACAAATAAAACCACTATAAACATTTGTGTACAGGTTTTACTGTAAGCATTATTTCTGAATGCTATTCTGTCCCACTGATCCATTTTTTGATCTCTTTTCCAACACCACCATTTATTGTAGCTTTACAGTAAATCTTTACAGTAAATCAGAGTTTGATTCTCCCATCTTTATGCTGATTTGTTCAAATCTATCATTTATCTATTTTTAATTAATTTACACATTTTGGTTATTGTACTTTTCAGTTCCAATCTTTTCATTTGGTTCTTCTTTATAACTTCTATTTTGTTGCTGAAACATTCTGTATTTCCATTTGTTTCAAGAGTTTTCACAATTGACTGTTAGATAATTCCAGTGTCTTAGTTTTAGTCTTGGGGTCTGTTGTCCTATTCCATGTGAGCTGAGATTTTCCTAACTCCTTGTATGCCAAATAATTTTGGTTTGTATTCTGGACATTTGGATGATTAGCTACTATGTAAAACATATTTTAATCTTTATATTGAGAATTTTTCATTTTTTTATATTGCAAAAATATTAGGAACTTTGTTATATTTGAATTTTTAAAGTTAATCATCCTTGAATAAAGACTGTGTATGATCATGAAAAGAGAGGGCACATTCTCTTTGGATTTCTTTGTTGTCAACGTTGTTTCTTTCTTTTTTTTTTTTTTTTTTTGCGGTATGCGGGCGTCTCATTATCATGGCCTCTCTGGTTGCGGAGCACAGGCTCCGGACGCGCAGGCGCAGCGGCCACGGCTCACGGGCCCAGCCGCTCCGCGGCACGTGGGATCTTCCCGGACCGGGGCACGAACCCGCGTCCCCTGCATCGGCAGGCGGACTCTCAACCACTGCGCCACCAGGGAAGCCCAACGTTGTTTCCTTTTGATGTCTCTTCTTGGGTAGCTGAAATAATAATTGAGTTAGATTTATGTAATTTGTTTAGTCTTCTCCCAGTTTGATGAAATAAGGATATAGCTAGAAACAATTGTTCTCCTAGCAGGAAACTTAAACTTATGTATAGTCAGCCCTCTGTATCTGCAAGTTCTGCATCCGTGGATTCAACCAAATGTGGATCAAAAATATTTGAAAAATAAACTTCAGAAAGTTCCAAAAAGCAAAATTTGAATTTGCTGCTCACTGGCCACTATCTACATAGCATTTACATTGTAATAGGTATTATAAGTAATCTAGAGATGATTTAAAGTATACCAGAGTATGTGCATTGGTTGTATGCAAGTATTGTGACATTTTATATAAATGACTTGAGCATCTGTGGATTTTGTTATCTGCAGGTGTCCTGGAACTAATCCCCCAGGGGTACTGCAGTTTATTCTTTGTATTTGTTATAGGTATGGTGGAAGCTAGATTTCTGTTCCCAGTTCTATATTTAGACTGACTTTCATGTGTTGCTTCCAGTGTGGCTAGCCAAGGTCGTTTTTCTTACGAGATGCCTAACCTGATGGTGAGAAGTCCTTTGCTCTGACTTCCTTTTGGTGCAGCTATGGAAGGGGATGTGGCTTGACTCCCAGCATGACTGCTCTCAGATGACGTTGATCCTGAACAGTTTAAAGAGTCCTGTATACCTTGTACTTAGAGGTACTGTGCCTTGAATTTGCTATCACAGCTGGGTAGAGGGGTGGGATCTTGCCACTAGGAAGAGGATTGGGCAAGCAGGAGTCAACTGGCTGGGCCGAGATGCAGTTTCACTCCAGAGGATGCCTTATATGTATTCTTATCGCCTTTTCCTCTGACTGTATCCACCACACTACTCATCTGGTTAGAATGGAAGTCGTCTAGGTACAGACAGCATTTACCACCAGGTTGTTTGACCCTTTGTATCCCCCAAACCCTGCATCCTCACAACCGAACCCACACAACCACCGCTGCAGCTTCAGGCACACGCTGTCACCAGACTCGCCTGGATGCAGCGTGGGCGTGTACGCCATCAGCTGAGATGGACGCGCTGGAACCCCTGCTCTCTGGCTCTGCTTGTCTCCTGATGAGTTGGCTTCTCTCTCATTCCCGTGTCTGAACGTTTACTTTGGAGCTCCTTCTGTTTCCTTGGACTTTGTCTTTCTCCCTGATACTGACGTGTGGCGGGCTAACCTGGCTAAGAGGATGGAGCGTTGCCTGCCCAGCCCACCAGGCCCGCCACACCAATAACTGCCGACCTCCCTCTGCCTCACAGCCATGTGGAGGTGGCTGGACCTTCGGCTCTCGATGGCCTTGCTTGTCAGGAAGTCAGCCCTGCTCCTGACCAGTTTTCTGCTTCCTCCCTGCGGGGCTGGCAATCATTTTGTCGTCTGTGTTCACTCCTCCATTCTCCGGGTCTGACCCCATCCCAGAAGGCACGTCCATTTCTGGGTTTCTGACTACTGTCTTCTCCTGAGAACCATTTCCATTAACCCCTTTGCAGCTGGCTGGTCTCAAGTTCAAACTGAGCCTTTGCTCAGTATAATAGCACTTTCCCAATTCTTGGCTAAACGTGGGTCCATTTTACTGGCTTGTTCAAGCTAACGTAGCAACGCATGGCCCCGTGGTGCTTACGATTCAGCCTGCCTCTTTCTACATCCATTATTGCCCTGAAAATGAGAGCTCAGAGCACGTCATTTTATAAATGGCATAGATTTTCTTTTTAGATGCATTTTCTTCCCCTCCTTCCCAGCGGAGATCATTTGTCAGGTTTTGCTCACTCACTCACGAAACTGCGAGTTTTCTTTTTCCTGCAATTTATCCTTGTCTGCTTGGCATTTCACTACCTCTGAGATCTGCAAAATAGGGTATTTCATGGTATATTCCATTCTTGTACCATTTATAAAGGTGTGAAAGCTAGACCTAGCAGCACTGTGGGAGAAACCAAACTGTTCACTTTTATTTATCATATGCTTCCAAGAAAAAATTATTAAAAATGTGAAAAAATGCGTGCTATGCTAGAAGAGGGGGTGGTAAGGAGAGGATGGTGGGGGCTGTGGTTATACAGATGAAGGATCCATAGTTCCTGCCTCTGGAAGAGAAGGTGCCCACACTGACCGTGACGTTTGCTGTAACCGGGACTAGGGGCACGGCCAGCCGGTGGCTCAGTACAGGGGCAGCCACGCCAGTTATTAACCATCCGACTGGACTGAGCCAACACGGGCTGGCATATCAATAAGGCCCTCCCCTACCTGACATGCTGCGTCTCCAGGACTGTTAGTTGGGGGACCACCAAAAATGGTGCAAAAGGAATTGTTATCCAAGAGGTTTCACAGGATGTTGGTTGCTGCTCTATCATAGACAACATATGCTTTGGAGATACAGGATATATAATCAGCGAAGATGTGGAAGGGAAGAAGAATCAAGTGGGTGGTTCTGAAATGGAGCAGGACCCTGTAGTCTCCCGCCACGCCCGTGTCCTCCGCCTGGCTTTTGTCTGTAGAAAAACCTTAGCCAAAGAATAAGTTTAATCAGAGAAGTGAGAAAATGCAGAGACAAAGGAAAACAGTCAAATGAGACCAAATAATAATAGTTTCGTCATTAAGCAAAGTCAAGAATGTTTAGTTCCTTCTCAAGGGCTACAGATAATATTCTGAGCCACGGCCTGTGAGCCGTCTCGTAGATACTGAAACCCGCAGCAGGTGAAAGAAGTGAACTACATGATGACCAGACTGTAGCCATGATGTAAGCTGCCACGAGTCTGAGAACTGGCCTCAGGAATTGGGAACAAACGTAGCCCCCTCCCTCTGTCTATAAAAGTTCTTGGCCACTGACTGGCCAGGGCTGGGAGGAGTCAGCCTTTGCACGTGAGTCTGCGCCACCAACCTTGCCTCTTTATTGGCTTTCGAGGGGTGAGCAGCCCGACCCCACTTTTGTTAACAGTTCAAGCAGGTCTTCACTGCTCACCGTGGTAGACACGGGTCACATGTGCTACTGAATACTCAGAACGTGGCTGGTCTGAACTGAGATGTGCTCGAAGTGTAAAATGCATACCAGATGTAGAAGACTTAGTATAAACATTTAAAGTCTGTCATTAATTTTTTTATATTGATCACCCGTTGAAGCAATTATATTTTGGATATATTGGGTTAAATAAAAGTGATTTATATCATCTGTTTCTTTTTTTTTTTTTTTTTTTTTTTTTTTTTTTTTTTTTTTTTTTTGCGGTACGCGGGCCTCTCACTGTTGTGGCCTCTCCCGTTGCGGAGCACAGGCTCCGGACGCGCAGGCGCAGCGGCCATGGCTCACGGGCCCAGCCGCTCCGCGGCACGTGGGATCCTCCCGGACCGGGGCACGAACCGGCGTCCCCTGCATCGGCAGGCGGACTCTCAACCACTGCGCCACCAGGGAAGCCCCTCTTTTTGCTTTTTTAACATGGCTACTAGAATATTAAAAATGACATGTGTGGCTTATATTTCCATTGGGCAGTGCTGGACTAGAGCACGAGAGGATTTTAGGGAGAGAGGAATTAGAGTTAGTACGTCAAGGGCATTAAATGCCTGACTAATTAATTCACATAGTATTTGCCAGGTGGTGAGATTGCATTGATTTTTGAGTAGAGGAATAAAATAGAATACCAAGGGAAGATTAATCTAGTGGCAGGGGCATATTTCAATCTCCAGTTCCTTATTCATGATAAAACATTGCTCCCAACCTTAATGATAATTTATTTTATAGCTTTCCAGTTGAAATTTTGCCAAAGGAAAAAAATGACTTGTGTCACCATGCTTATTTACTCATTTCCAGATAGATTCTAGGTATATTAATGCACCATGTTTCCCCTTATAGAAACCTTGTTAACTTCCTCCGAATTACTTATGTTGGCATAATTGCATAGTGGGCTCTTTTGAATAACTCTTACATGATTGTAGAGAAGGAAAGCGATGCTTATTCTTTCACCACTCGCACGGACGGTCCTTCCCACCCTACACGGTAGGCATGCAAGAGACATTTGAAGGAAAAACAGTCACATTCTCTGGCACAGTGTGGGATAAATTGGGAGATTGGGATTGACATATACACACTGCTGTACATAAAATAGGTAACTAATAAGAACCTGCTGTATAGCACAAGGAACTCTACTCAATACTCTGTAATGGTCTATACGAGAAAAGAATCTAAAAAAAAAAAGTGGATATATGTATACGTATGACTGATTCACTTTGCTGTGCACCTGAAACTAACACAACATTGTAAATCAACTAGACTCCAATAAAAATTAAACAAAAAAACGGTGGTGATATTTTAACCCACTGATATTTAATATATTTACCTCAAAATTCAGATGAGCGCTTTAGTAATTAAAAAATCTATTCTAGACACATTAAACATCTATTCTAACCTTAGGATGTTGGTATTATTATTACTCTCATTGACAGATGAGAAAATGGAGGATTGAAGAGGTAAAATAACTCATCCAAGGTCACATAACTAATAAATGTAGAAGGTTATGTTTCAAACCTACAAAAAAAGTATCATGAATGTTTCCAAAATTTATGCCTATTTCTCCAAGCTGATTTTTTTTGATATGGGTATTTGAGATGAGGTGCCGTATTCTGAAAAACATGTTTTATCTAAGTTTTAATATTGAAGTGACAAATTAAAGTGTGAATACTGGTGGGCTTAATCTGATATTCTTCTTTTCAATTTAAATAAAAGATTGTGGCATTTTAATCACTTGCCCTCTGTCTTTGCTGCTGTTGTTGTTGTTAATTTTCCTATGGGACCATGGGGTTCTGTGCCTATCTCTGATCAATTCAACATGAGCAAAACCTAACTATCATTCCATCCTCTCCAGTCTTTCTTACAGGTGACATCTAGAACAACCTTGACACGTTGCAGAATAATCTTAATGTGATTTTATCAAAGTATTGTTAAAATTACAGCATTTTAAATCCTTACTCTGGAAAAATCGCATTTTGGAACCTGATATGTCTACCCATCTAATCTGCTTTTATTTCCCACAGTCATGTTGTATAATTTTGTTTGCATAAGCTCTGCACATTTGCTATTGAATTATATTTGTAAGTATTTTAAATTTTTGGAAACTCTTTGAAAAGGGCATTTTGTATTTGCAAAATGCATCTTGCTGTAATGAATAACAGTTACTTTAATATTTGTTTAGTATATGACCTCATTAATGAACTCATTATTTCTAAGAGCCCTCAGTTTGTTCTTTTGGTGGTGCTTAAATCTGTAAGTAATGGTTATTGTTTACCCTTCTTAATAGTATGCCTCTTATTTATATTTTGACTTCTAAAGAGCTAGATATCCAAAACAGTATTAGCCAACAGTGGTGGTACAAATAATTTTAGTGCTTTCTAACACTTGCAGATGATGCCTCTATTAATTAGGATTTCTGTTTTTTCTACATGAGTTGTATTTATTCTGTTAAGGTTGTATGAATTTATTACTGATTTCGTAAATACTTGCAAGTAATAGACATAATTTTATGAGATCCCTTTCAGAATGAAAACAACCAAATGCTTTTTTCTCCCTTTAATTATTAGTCTGATGATACATATTATTAGTTTTCTGCTAATATTAAAACATTCTAGAATTATTATATCATACATTTCCATTTTTAAATAAAGCTAAAATAAATTTGTTCAAATTACAGGCATGATGCCAGCATGCACATTTGAAGATACAGTGTTCTTTGAACTGCTTTGACTAGGTTTGATGCCAGTCTTATGTTGGATTTATAAAAGAGAATGGAGGACATTCAGCTTTTATTTTTTAATTCCCTTTCATGATTTGGAATGGGAATCTTCTATTCTTTGTAAGCTTGAAAGGGCTTGTCTTTAACTTCATTATAGACTTACTACCTTTTCATGTATTTGCGTTCAATTTTTTTTTTATTGTTGTTGTTAGTGACTTTTGTATTACAGTGTTTATTTAAGGGAATGAAATTTGATTTATTTGTTAACTAGAATGTTCTAAACTTAAAAAGTCATTAATTTCATATTTTCTCTAATTTGTTTTTTATGGTACTGTATTGCTCTATTTTATTGAAATAATATTTTCTATAGCTTTATGGAGGTAGAAGAGATAGAGAGTAATCTGCATCTATTTAATATATACAGTTTGATGAGTCTGGACAAATGAATCCGCCCATGATATCATCCCCCCAATCAACATAATAAACACATTCAACACAAACAAAAGATCCTTGTGTCCCTTTGTTTTTTCTTTTTCTTCTGCTAAGAACACAACATGGTTCTATCCTCTTAACACATTTTGAAGTACACAATATTGTACCATTAACTACAGGCACAATGCTATACAGCAAACCTCTAGGGTTTATTCCTGTGGTTATCTAGTGTAACTGTAACTCTGTTCCCACTGAACAACAACTCTCACTTCTCCCTCTTTCCCTAGCAGCCAGCATTTGGGGATCCGTTTCTATAAGTTTGACTATGTTAGATATCTCATGTAGGTGGAATTACATAGTATTCGTCCTTTTGTGACTGACTTATTGCACTGAGCATAATTTCCTCCAGGTGCATCCATATTGTCACAAATGGTAGGATTTCTTTATAGTAAAGGGAACAATAGAGTAAAAGATAGCCTACAGAAAGGGAGAAAGTATTTGCAAATCCTCTGTCTCATAAGGGGTTAATTTCTAAAATATATAAGGAACACATACAACTCAACTCAAATACAAAATAGGCTGATTTGAAAATGGGCAAAGGACTTGAATAGACATACGAATGTCCAACAGATACACAAAATGTTACTCAACATCAGTAATGATCAGAGAAATGCAAATTCAAACAACATGGAGATACCACCTCACCTGTTAGGTTGGCTATTATTTAAAAAAAAGAAAGAAAGAAAGAAAAAAAGAAAAAAAGATAAGCGTTGGTGAGGATGTGGAGAAATTGAAGCCCTGGGCCCCACTGGTAGAAATGGAAATTGGTGCAGCCACTATAGAAAACCGTATGGAAACTTCGGGGTCTAGGACATGGACATCTTTGGGGGTGCGGAACATTATTCTGTCTACCACACAATTTTTGTTGTTGTTGTTGTTGTTGTTGGCTGCATTGGGTCTTTGTTGCTGTGCGCAGGCTTTCTCTAGTTGCGGCGAGTGGGGGCTACTCTTCATTGCGGTGCATGGGCTTCTCTTGTTGCGGATCATGGGCTCTAGGTGCATGGGCTTCAGTAGTTGTGGCACGTGGGCTCAGTAGTTGTGATGCACGGGCTTAGTTTCTCTGCAGCATGTGGGATCTTCCCGGACCAGAGCTCGAACCCTTGTCTCCTGTACTGGCAGGCGGGTTCTTAACCACTGAGCCACCAGGGAAGTCCTCAAAACATTAAAAATAGAACTACGATATAATCCAACAATCCCACTACTCTGTCTATATCCAAAAGAATTGAAATCAGCATGTGGAAGAGAATTCTGCCCTCCCATGGCCACTGCAGCACTATTTACAGTAGCCAAGACTTGGAGACTATCAAAGTGTCCATAGGCAGATGAATGAATAAAAGACTGTGATGTGTACATACGATGGAACATTATACATTAGTTTGTTTCTGTTGATTTTATTATATTTTTCTTGATATTCAATGACTCGTTTGGATTAGGGTGTTTAGGTCTTTCCTCAGCTTGAGAATATGTTCCTTTATTCAGTCTTTTTTAGTGTTTCTCTTCATTTATGTCATGCACTTTTCAGAGGCACTGAGAGGAGATTACAGCTCTGACTTCAGGGCTCCTTTTTATCATTTCTCCTCTAATTATTACTCATATCGGCCTTTTGTCTTTATTCAATAAGAGACTCCCAGACTTGACTTTGTCTGCGTCACCAATTATAATTTGTACCACTTTTTATAAGAATCTTAAATTATGGTGTGACAACATTTACTTATTTTTTCCTTAAGTCACTCTCCTCTTTTTTAAAATCTCTTGTCTCTTAACACCTCATTCATCTATTTTTCACTTTCAAGAATCCATATTTTTTTAAGATTCCTTCAGAGAACAAGCAGATACTTTCTATCAATTAATTCTTAAAATAATTCTTTTTAAAAGTTAAAAAAAATTATTTATATCCTGGTATATTGATTGCAGAACTCACTTTCTCCTGTGTCCACACCCTCTGCAATGTTACCTTGTAGCTCCTACCGTTAAACTGGGGGATCTACTCTTCACCCTTTGAATCTGGATGGGGCTTGTAACTTGCTTTGGGGGGAAGTAAAAGCAAAAGTGGTCTGTGTTGTTCTGAGTCTATGCCTCAAGGGGCCGTGGACTTCTCTCCCAGAGCTCTGCCTCTTCCAGGGAAAAGGCCCCTTGTAGCTGGCTAAGTGGTTCGCCATATATGGCAAGTTGCCTCCATCTTCCCAAATGACAGCCAGCCAACTCCTAGATGTATGAATGCACCTGCTAATCCTAGAAACAGAGCCTAGTCTCTCTCACTCACCAGCAGGACCCACGAACTGAATAAATGCTTTTGTTTTAAGCCATAACATTTGGGATAGTTCCTTTTGCTGCTCCTTGAGGTGTTAGTTAACTGACAATGATGATATGTTTATCTCCCTTTTTTGACTCATCGTTTTGTTTTGTTTTGTTTTTTGGGGGGTATGCGGGCCTCTCACTGCTGTGGCCTCTCCCGTTGCTGAGCACAGGCTCCGGACGCGCAGACTCAGCGGCCACGGCTCACGGGCCCAGCCGCTCCGCGGCACGTGGGATCCTCCCGGACCGGGGCACGAACCCGCGTCCCCTGCATCAGCAGGCGGACTCCCAACCACTGCGCCACCAGGGGCGCACATCGTTTTTTATAGATACCATAATGAAATACTTCGGGGTAAGAATTCTAAAAAAGGTGTTTCTTTCTTCATGTCCCAGGTCCCATCGGTCCCACAGTCATAAGAATGGATTCTTCTTGGACCTCGTCTTTATTCACCTGCCCTCTTCTGCTGCTGCCATTGGCTACAGGAGTCAGGTGGGCTGTCATGGCATTTGGAGGGTGCGCCTTTCCATTTTTTTTCAGTGAGAAAAGACTTCCCATGCTCAAGACATTCTATCCAGGAATATTTCCCACACTCACATGCTTTCTGTTGGTACATTTGCACCTCAACTTCATATAGCCATTTCTAGCTATTGGTGATCTCCGGAGAACAAAGTGGGTTCATATAAAATAATAACTTTAAACCTGCCTTCTGTTCCCACCTCTGGTCTTTCACATTTGGGATTCCACTGGGATTTCCTCTCAAAATTCACCAGGAAAGTTTAACCCCGTGTTCCCACCTGTGCCACCCAGGAGGAAATATATTGACGTTGAGCATTCCCTCTCCTCATTTCAGCCCTTGGCAAGCTTCTTCCTCTTTCTGACGTTCTTTCTTCATTTCAGTTGTTTTGTGTCGGGGGGCAAGAGGAAAATTGGGTATAGTCACACCCAGGTCACCATCTTTTGCAGAAACCACTTATATTTGGAGTTTTGTAAGTGAGCTTCTTGAGTAATGAGATCACTTGTGGTCACAATCTCTGTTTCTGGGAGAGAAATGGACGCAGGGTGAAGTTGCCAGTCTCCCCCGCCCCGTGGTGCCCATGGTGAGGGGTGAGCTTAAGGCTGGACTCTGCATTGGAGCCACATCAGAATCCCTGCCTGGGACCATGATCTGTAGCCTGCAGTCTGCAGTCTTAGCCTGGGCTGGCATTTTTTGTTGTTTGCATAGAAAATACATAAAATGTAGCCATCAAATTTTCCACCATTTCATGTGGGATCCTCCCAAAATCTATTCAATTAAAAAAAGTTTTCTAAAGAAGGAGAGAAGAATAATCAGATGCACAGAAAGAAGCAGAGGTAACGATAAGAAAGAGGAAGGTCTTTGGGTTCTTTGTGGCCTTTCAGCTGCCAGTGTGCTGAGATACACATTTATTATTATAACAAATCCATCCATTTTGCATTTCCAGGCCTGAGCTGGGTTAACAAAGGGTCCAAATATATGTTCCAAGTGTCATCTCTACTTAGTTAATATCAGGTTTCCCTGTGCTCAGTCTGGCAGTTATAATGCCTGCTCTCGCTGCTCTGGAACTTTCTGAGGACTGAAGGATCCAGAGAATATTAATGCAGTGAAACACCATAACTCACTGTGAACTATCACTCGAAGGCTTAAAACATTGTGATCATTCATAAAATAATTACATCCATGAAAAGTCAATACCTCCCTGAAGACATTCACGGCTCCAAGATTTATATGTTTCCCACATTACACGAGTAAAGCCAACCCACCCACAGAGCAGAGTAAGTCCAGAAGGGCCCAGGGGAGAAAATAAGGTTTCAAGCACACTCTGCATTTCTGTTAGCCTTTCAGCTCACCATCTCTGCAAGATGGATATACAATAAAGTGAAACATCTACATTATTAGAATGGTGTTTCATAACTTGCAGGTTGAAGTATACCTTCAGATTCTTTGAGACGTGGGTGGGAACACTTCTGATTCGTAGACTGAAAATTTTTCTCTGAGGAAAATAGGCTGAAGTCTGCATTTCATGCCTTTATTTTATTCCACTATCTCAGCATCTGCTTACTACAAGTGATGTGGTCTGTGTAATTGTTTTATTTAATTCTTTTCTTTTGGCCACACCACGTGGCATGCATGATCTTAGTACCCTGACCAGAGATCGAAACTCTGCCACCTGCAGTCGGAGTGTGGAGTCTTAACCACTGGACTGCCAGGGAAGTCCCTGTTTTATTTAATTCTTAAGCCACATTTTTTCCTTTCTTCTCCTTCTATCTTCCCCAGATCTTTTGGAACTGCAGAGTCCTTGCCATTGAATTTGATAAATATTATAATTGTTAAGTTAAAACCTCTCTAAGCCACCATATCCCAGTTGGGACATTGGAAGTGATCATATTTGCCCTACCGGACTGTTAAAAGGATCGAATGAGCTTTATCGAAATAGGATTGTTGAATTCTTCAGGACAGTTTCTCTCTCCCTTCACTTGTGGGAAGCTTTTCTGACCCCTGGGGGGTGTCAATTCCAGGCCCAGTTTCTCTGCTGGTTGTGTGGACCCCAGTTACCACAGCCCAGCTGAGCATCTACACTGTTCCCTGAAGCAGCCCATGTTGGACACCGTACTTTCAGATTCAGTTAAAGGGCGATGGGTGATGGGTAGGTTCTTTATGAGATGAACTAGAGGTCAGAGCAGTGAGCAACATTTTATTTTAGTTAAACTAGTGGAAGGTTGGTCTGGCTAATCTAAACTGGGTTTTGACCTTTTGTCTTGGGGACTTGGGGGACCTACATCTGAGGTTAGTGTCTTGCGTAAATGGAAGCTTTGCTTAATGCCCAATTGCGGAGAGGAGTGAACTTGTGTTTGGGGCTTCCTAAAATCTTATTTCGCTACATGTGCGCTGTGACATTAGGATTTCTTTCCAGGGATAACTTACTTTCTCGTCCTTTTCTCTGAACTATGAACTCAACTAGTCACAAAAGCTTACATGGTATTTTATTGAAGACTCCTTTCAAGGTGGATACAACTTAGAAAGTTTATCATTAAACTGGAGAACTGTATTCACCATCTGAAGAATCTCAATGCTTTTCAGCAAAAGCCTGCTCTATAGGTTCTCCAGATTCTACTCAACTCTCCAGGAAGGAAGCTGCAATGAAAGGAAATCAAGCCTCTTGTGGATGGACGGCAGGTGGAAGGGTGGTCCTCTCTGTGGCCTGGTTTCATCGCGGCCACTGCTATCATCCAGCTCAGCGAGTGGGCACTGGGCACGCGGTGTGCCTTGTTTATAAATTACAATCAGTGGCTTGGCAAAGGGTCCCAGGGGTCAGCCGCTAAAAACGCCAATTTGAACACTGCATGATTACAATCATTATTGATGTTTTCACTTAATGTTTATATAACATTGGCTAAGCCTTTCGCCCTGTACAAAGCATAAAGCTTGACAGTGCCATTTATTATCCTCTCTAAGTAAAGAACGATTTTCTAAATAGAAATGCAACTTCATTTTAACCTAGAGGCCAATCTCCTCACTGAGGCAGAATTATAACTGAGGCCATCTTAAAAGAGAAAATAATCAACTATTAATTATTTATAGTGCTTAATGATGCATGAAATTTGTCACACTTCCAAGTGCATGTTTAGCTAAATATGCACAGATGATAAAAGCCCTGGGATCTAAATCAGTAATTAATTTCAAACCAAAATGTGTTTGAAATTTAGCACTCTACGCTTGCGTTTTTCAAAACCTAAAGATTTAGAAGAATCTATGCCTTGCCTTCACCATTTTATTTATAGCTGAGAGTTTCAATAAAATGCACCTGTTTATATTCAAAAGGAAATAGCATATTCTTGCAAAAGCTTTAGAATTTCAAAATAAATTTAAGTCAATATCGTTTGAAAGCAGCCGAGTTAGATTTGGGAACATTATGTTCAACTCTCAGTAACAAGATTAAAATAAATGCTAGTAAAATATGGAAAAGAATGAGGTCACTAAGTTGAAATATTGTACTCTGCGAGTCAGGAGAAAAGTAGATATTTGAAAACACAATTAACCTTTGAAAAGGAAAAAAACACCACATTCACATTAGGGAATGGGCAAACTTAACGAATGAAAATTTATAGCCCTGTAATGTTGGCAAAGGAAAAAACTCTCTCATTTAAAAATGTCAGAACAGTCTCAGGTCTCCTGTTAAGCAATTTGTTAAACTTTCCATGGTAATTAATATTAGATTCGATCATTGAAAAAAGCTCAAGTAGAATGAGAATACTGAAGGGTACTTGCAAAGTGTCTGTTTTTAAATTTCAAACATCTGTTTGTTGATTAAATGATTTATTCATCCTTAATCACTCCTTCAGTAAACAGAATGTCTCCTAGGTGCCAAGGCATTGAATTAGACTCTCCTGATACTAAAAATAGTGTCCTCAAGGTCCTCACAGCCTTGAAGGTAAGACTCCTGTAAGCCAATAATCTCAGTGACGTGCTAAGCCAGTCGTGTGACATGGACCACTAGCGGCCTCCTGTATCCGTTACACATTCTTCAGTTAAGATAACCACTCTTTTACCCTGGCACAGAATCAATCCCATCTTCTCCCAGACTCAGTTGCTGCTGGTGTGACCATGCAAAAGGTTTTGCTGGATAAACGTTGGGGAAAACGTGTAAGAGTTCTTGAAAATCGCCATCAAGGTATAGGGCGATGTCCTTCCTGCTCAGAGGAGTGCAGTCATGATGGCTGAGCACCCACAGCCATCTTGCGCTATGAAGTCACCTTGGAAACCCATGGCATGTTCTGGGATGATGGGGCAGAAAGACAGAAGGACTCTGAGCCACTGATGATTGTGGAACCTCCAAAACAGCCCCGGGCAGATCATCTCTGAACTTCGTTTTGTGAAATGCAGAAACATACTTCTACCTTATTTTGAGGTATCATGTTGTAGAAAACTGAACCCAGCACTGATGTGATGGTATATTCCATTGTAATAAACTGAAATCTTATAATGTACCCTCATCATGATTTCAGTACACAGGAAAGATAATAGCAAAGAAAGCAGTCTTTGCTTGCTCTGTATGCCGTGGAGAAATAGAACAAATAAATAAAGATAACAACGTTATTATAAAAAATATAATAGTGAGATACATTCTCTGAAGAAACTGTAGTGGTGTCTGCAAACTCGGGGCGCTAATCCAGAAGAAGACATGAGAAAAGCTTTCATTGCGGAGTCGTGACTGAGCAGAATTTTAATTAAGGGCTATTTTGGAGGCTGCGGTTAGAGAGAGGAATAATCCAGGCGGAGAGGGCAGCGTAGATGAAGGTAGAGAGACACAGGAGAGCGGTGCATTTTCTGGGGTATGTAAATGTGTTCCTTTATGTTTGGGGTAGAGGGTAGCTGGGGCTGTGCTGTGAGTTTGGGGAGAGAGGCTGGAGGGAGAAGAAGAAGATACAAGGGATACATCCCATGAGGTCCTGTTAATTTTATTTTGATTCTAGAACTCTTATAGTTACAGGAAGGTCATGGAGGTGCTTGGAAAATTTGGCATCAGAGTGAGATTTAAAGAGCTATTATTTAAATTCACAGAATGAAATGTGCTTTGGAACCATCCTTTTGAAGGAATTTTTGTTTTGTTTTGCATAAAACATTGAGAAGTTTTTCAGTTGTTCCATAAAGATAACAACAGACACTTGTGTGGTGCTTATGTGTGCCCGGCACTGCCAGCTACTTACAAACTCATTCTAAAAACACTGCTGTAGGCTATAGGCTAGGTGCTGTTATTAACCACGTTTCACAGATGAGGAAACTGAGCTCAGAAAAGGAAAAGGAAGAGCTAGGACTCGAGTCTGAAACAGATTACGGTCCCCCTTTAGAGTTAGGTGATAGTCAAGCAAGAAGACTTACACTTGGATAGCACCTGAGGTTTTGGAAGATGAATTTGCAGCAACATGGATGGACCTAGAGATGATCGTACTAAGTGAGGTATATGATATCACTTATACATGGAATCTAAAAAAATGATACAAACGAGCTTATTTACAAGACAGAAACAGACTCATAGACATAAAAAACAAACTTATGGTTACCAAAGTGTTGAAAGGGAGGGTGGGAGGAGAGTTAAATTAGGAGTTTGGGCTTAACAGAATTGCACTACTGTGTATAAAATAAACAACAAGGACCTACTGTATAGCACAGGGAACTATACTCAACATCTTGTATTAACCTATAATGGGCAAGAATCTGAAAAAGAATATATATATATATACACATATGTATATATATATATATATACATATGTGTATATATATATATACACACATATATATATACATATATAAAACTGAATCACTTTGCTGTACACCTGAAACTAACACACCATTGTAAGTCAACTATACTTCAATAAAATAAATGTATTTATTCACTATTTCATGGAAAGGCATTTTATTTTAAATATAGCAGTGTGTACATGTCAATCCCAAACTCCCAATCCATCCCTCACCCCTACCCTTCCCCCTGGTGACCATAAGTTTGTTCTAAGTCTGTAAGTCTGTTTCTGTTTTGTAAATAAGTTCATTTGTAACATTTTTTTTTTAGATTCTGCGTATAAGCGATATCATGTGATATTTGTCTTTCTCTGTCTGACTTACATCACTTAGTATGATAATTTTTAAAAAAGACTTTGGAAGACGAGGGTCATGTTTAATTTTTACTAGCACCCTGTGACTTTGTTCTTCCCATTTCCGTTCTGCAAAGAAGCTGTGCTTCAGAGGGTAGAAGTGGGGACCGTGTTAGGACCCCAGCCCCAGGCAGGTCCACCGGTCAGATGAGCCATTCACAGTTACCCCTCTGTTAAGAAGGATTCTCTTCCCAGAATGGACAGAGCTTTGTATTAAGGTAGCGTAAGTCCCCGTTTGGTCCCCAAATGGGAGCCAGAAGGCAGCCTTACCAAGGGCAGGCAGCAGCTGGCCATTTCCAGAGACCGACCTTGGGCAGCCTCCCAGGAGAGAGCCCAAAGCGGAGGGCCGCGGGATTTGGGGCTCACCCTGCCTTTGCTGGGACGGACGGGAAGGTTTTCAGTAAGGTCCTTTGGAGGTTCTTTTCTGGGGTCAGCTCTCTATTTTCCTGGTAATCCTGTGGAAATTCTGCCTGAGTTGGGAGGGCTTTGGGCATTTGACCATCTGGTTATGTAAGGAGGCTTCTGTGCTTGCAAAATAACTATTGTCTATCTTCCACCTGAAAGTAACTTATTTTAAGGTGCAAGTCGAGATTTTCAGGTGCATTATTAAAACCACTCTGGAAAGGGAAATTTATTCATCATTTATCCGTTAGAGGCAAATCACTTAATATGTAATATTATGTAAATGAAAGTGTTTAAACGTAGTTTTCTTTTCCCGCTTGATCGTTAAGCTGGTGCTGAAGCAATTCCAAAGTTGATGACTAGTTTTCCCGCTAATCTGGAGTCTCTATGAGCCTCTGGGGACCAACAGCTTCTCATCACAATGGTGAGCTCTGGCAGGGCATTTGTAATTAAGTATCCACAGGGGCCAGGCAGCTCATTCTAGGGAAGGAACAGTCAGGGTCAACGGGAGTGGGGAGTGGGGGTGGGTGGAGCCAGTTGGAACTGCGGGATCTCAGAGCAGACCATCAGGGGTCATCTGATGTGTCACCTGTATGGCACCTTCCTGGCCTCCTGAAAGAGCGAGTGGATGGGACTCTGGAGCCGCCTTTGAGCCCTCATCTCCGGTGGCTGTTGGAGGACTTATCTGTTCCTTCAGCACATGTTACTGACCGCCAACGAGACGTCACGAGCTGTTCTGGGCGCTGAGAAAAACAAGACCCATGAACGCTAATCTCCGTCATCAAGGAGATGAATGCACAATTTTCAGAGTAGACAAGTGGCAGGAGGGAAGGAACACGTGGCATGTGATAGACGGTGACTGACGGCAGGAAAGGGGGTAGGCACTGGGGCTTCCCAGCCTGGGTTCCCCAGAGAAGGCGGCCAAAAGTAAGGAGCAGGTGCTGCCTCTTTATTTAAGGAGGTGAGTCCCGCGGAGGGGAGGGTGAAGCAAGGAGGAGGTGGCAGAGGATGGAGGACCCCTCCAGGGGAGAACCCCGGGAGAGCCTGTCGGCCACTGGCCTCTCCCAGGAGTCGCACCCTAGGAGAGGGTTACCCCGTGCACGTGCGAGCTCGCACACGCGGGTGCAGGGCTGGGTGCTCAGGGGCCGCCGGCGGTCTGAGCAGGAGCCGGCTGAGCTGCTGTCACGATCCTGCAGGGCCTGCCTGGTGCGCGCGCAGGGGCCCCAGGAGTTGCTGCACGGCTGGGTGCACCCCGCGCCGCTCTCCAGTCTGCTGGTGGCCTCCAGGACAGCTGGTGCCGGTACCGCCACTCAGGGCTGCATTTTTGCGAAGAGTCCTCACTTCTTTCCCGAAAGGAGAGGTGGCAGGCGATCAGTTACCTTGTTCTTGGTTGGTCACCGCAGCTGCAATGATCCTGCAATGACCCGTTTCCTGGTACTACTGGGCAAGGAAGCTCCGAAAGGTATTCCCACCGTTCAGTCCATTCAGTGACTCCCCCAGCCCTTCCTGTCATTGATCTTTGACCTGTGCTCCTTGCTTGTCTCTCACCAACTAGCCATGACTTTAATTGCTTCCCAGGACCCTGCATGTACAGAGCTTAGCCCGATTCATGTGAACCTCTCTGGACACTGTCTCTGGGAGGATTGCCCTTTGCGTTAGGGCCACCGCTGAGCATGGTTTTAATGTGTCAGAGTCCGTCTTCCACTGACACCAACGTATCATGTCAAGACATCTGTGAGTAGGTCAGGTGGGCATTGAAAATCTCCCCAGATAAGCGTCTGTTGAAGCAGAGGTGTCAGTGCAAAAGAAGGCAATACCCTGGGCCTCTGGACTACCTGTTAATGAAATTTACTCATTATTCCTGGACTTGGCGTGGACCTTATTCCGAATACAACATTTTCATGCAACAGTGCATTGCTACATCCACTTTCCTGTATGGCTCAGTGTCTTTGAAGAGACTTAGGTTTTGATGGGCAGCTATGATCACACAGTCCCTGGAAGGTCAGGTTCCACTGGCCTGTCTTCATCCTTTACTCAATGCCATGTTAAGACAGGTCCAGAATGTCCTCTCCTTTTGTTATAGGTTGATATTGTGTCCCAGTTTCAAGGAGCCATTCCAGTGGTACAATAAGATCAGTGCCAGGGGTCTTGGTTGGAGCCTTGAATTCCACATCCTGAGTGATACATCACATGCCGTTATAGTCTCCTGATCCAGATTTATGTTCTGGTTTCTCCACACAAGTACATGAGCCTCAGAATTCACTTCCACATTTGCTTCTCTAGGGGTGAAATGTCTTTATCATTTAAGCTACTTCCTCCAGCAGTGGGTTATGCTGAGACTTGACTCTGGTTTTCGTCCTGGAGGTGACGTGGGGTGATGTTTTAATTATCTATCATTGCATAACAAATGACCTCCCAAACTTAGTGGCTTAAAGCAATACATGCCTATTATCTTGTTGAGTTTTTTGTGAATCAGGAATCAAGTTATGCTTAGTGAGTGACTCTGATTCAGAGTTTCTCCAAAGATGTGATTTAGGTGCTGGCTAGGGCTGTGGTCTCCTGTGAGGGCTTGTGTGGGGAGGGTCCTATTTCAAGGTCACTTGTGTGTCTGTCAGCAGGATTCGGCTCGCCCCTGTTGTTGGCCAGAGTGTCGTGTTTCCCTGCTGGATGTGTGCGGGTGGCCTCCCTCAGGTACCTGCCTTGTGCTCACCTCCATGGGGCACCTCATGACGTGGCAGCTGCCCTTCCTCAGAGTGAGAGAGGCCGGTCCAAGATGACCCAACCTCACAAGGAACATCCATCCCTTTTGCCGTATTCTCTTCCTTGGAAGCTAGACGCTGGCTCCAGCCCACACCCAAGGACAGGTTGTCACACAAATGAGAATACTAGGAGGTGAGGAGTAGAGACAACAGAAAGATGTGATTCTTTCATCCCATGCTGAACAGGCGAGTCTTCAAGCATCCATGGTTCTAACAAGTCAGCAGTGAGAAGAGACTCAATTACTTTGAGAGTCAAGGTTAGTTAGCTCACTTCCCTGTTTTAATGGGTCTAAATGTGTACACTCTAGTACAAAGTCCAATATTCTGGGTTTGCCCCAGACAGTTTCCTGTTTAAATGCATTTGCTTGTTTAAGTCACAAAACAAATGGCACAGAGGATGGAGGCCACATTATGAATTCAATGGGCCCCGGGCACTTTTGCCTTGTTAGACCACTACTGTATTCACACATCTATGCACACGCGCGCACACACACACACACACACATGCGCGCGCGCACACACACACACACAGAGACAAATGCACTATCTATCTATCATCTATCTATCTATTGTATATGCGTCTGGTATAATTGTTTTATGGCGGGCGTTGTTTACTATTTGATACATTCCCATCCTTGCTTTGCATTCTAAGTCACTGTATGGCTCAGACCCACTGCCCCTCTCAAATTCACTCTTTCAAAAGTCCATGCATTAGTGTCCCTAACCCCAGTCTCTATTACTTCAATCTTAATAAACTGTGAGGTCCATGAGGCAGAGATCATGTCTGTTTCATTTATTTCTGTAAATCCAGACCTTAACACAGCAAGTGCACAATGTATGTTTGCTGGAAGAATCCCTGAGTGAATAGATTCTTTCTGTGCCACACTCTGCTCGCAGATTTATTGCATAAAAACCACTTCTGATAGTGTCACCTCCTCTCTGAAAATTATCGAAATGGTTCCTCCTTACCCATAGAATTGAGCCCTAATTCCTTATTAGGACCTGCAGTACTGTCCTCACTCTGACGTCTGTTATTTTGCGCGATTCTCCTGCAACAAGGCTCTGTGAACCGCATCCCTCACTGACCCATCTTGGAGGTAATGGATGGATATCTTTAAGGATTGGGAGGGATGTTGTGATTACAGTAGTTAACACCTCTTTGGGTATTTATAATTCACTGCATAAGGTGTTGAGGATATGGGGAATTTGCCCAGTAAGTCAACGTAGGTAGTAATAGGAGGAAACAGAATGTAAGCCCAAGCACTGTGATTCCAGTCCCCAGCCTAAGATACTACATCAAAAGGTCGCGTTCTTGACAATTTTCATAAAGCTCAAAATTCGCAGCCTGGTCACCAAACTTACATGTTCTTAAAGCCTATTCAAGACACGAAAATACGGACTTTGATGAGCATCGTGTTATTGCTGGAGATACTCTTTGTTGTTGGTCCTCCTGGGTATGAATCCCCACGTGTGCACTCAGAGCTGCCCACGACCTGGCTGCTTTCGTGCTTGTCCAGCTCCACTTCCTCTGTATCCCCTCAAATGCTCTCCTGCTTGAGGCAAACCAAGCGAATGTGCTGTAGCTGCTCCAGCCCTCGCCCTTCCCGATCACATCCTCCACGTGGTACAACTTGGCCAGCTCGCCAGGGCCCGCCTTCGGTGCTATATCCCCTAGAAGACTTCCTCAGCACTCCCTTCCCCACTTCCCCTTAGAAGTAGTGTGTGAAATGTTAGCCACTGAGTTAATTTTTTCACCGTCTCTGTTTTATTTATTCGAATACAGCAATAAATATTTCATATTAGGATGAAAGCTATGTGAAGTCAAGGACGATATAGACAGGGACCCTAAGAACTCCAGCCTGCGGGACCGAAGGCACATCAAATTGAAGGGGTTTGGACCCTCCCTGGGTCCCTGCAGGCCCTGCTATTGCTTTGCTCTCTGTTCACAGGAAAGCTTCCCACCTGAGTGTCTATACTTCCTCAATTCATAGTGCTTCTTCTACCTACTAAAATTTCTTCCATTTGTCTCAAACTATTTTTGTCCAAAACAGAGTGGCTTTTACTTTCTTAAGCCAAAGACCACTTCTCTTTGCAAATTGTATTCAATCTATTACCAGCATTTGAAGCAACTGCCTACACTTTCCATCCTGAAGTGCAGTCTGGTTTCAGCTTGGGTAATGCCACGTTCTCTTTGGGCTTTCTTCCTGCCAAATTAGGTGTTCCTTTTTTTGGTGTCCTTTGCTTGTTGCTTCTCCCGGAGTCCCAGGGATCAGTTCAAAATCATATTCTCTGCTATATCCACACTCTTTTCTAAGTAGATTTCATCCAGTCCAGTGACACTAAGCAATGAAGATGAGAACTATATTATTCTAAACACACAAGACCACATCCCATCAGTAAAACCTAGGAAACTTTTCTAAGCCTTGAGCCACGGTCTCTGCTTCTTCCTGGGAAGTGTAACCTGAATGATTCTGAAAACCACGCTCTCTGTAATTCAGGAGATAAAGTTCCTGTTTGATGGCAGACCTAGATAGATCTAATTGGAGAAATAAATGGCATATGACACTTGTCTCTGTTAGCTGTACCAGCAGAGCATATGACGTATTTGTCCTCCTGGGTTTCCCCAGGGTCCCTTGTCCACAGAATAGTCTATGAGTTCCTCCTGACAACAGCCCAACTCCCTGAAGCTCCACGCTTGGCACATCCTAAAAAAATCTGCTTCAGACAAATGATTGAACTTTCTAGATCATGCAAATTAAATAAAATGTTCTTCGCGTTCATAGCGTTTTCACAACTTCTAAAAGTTGTGGGGTTGCCTGTGCAGAGCTGATTGTACTTATCCTCTTCAGGAATATAACTGTCAGTTCACCCAGCATTTGGGCTTATTAAGCAGATTATCATTGCAATTTTAAAGCTAACTATTAGCATGTGTTTAGGAGAGATTGTTATGTTTTACAATATTAAGCAAGAGAAATGAATTCATAATTGCAAATTAAACTATCCTGTAAGGAATTTGTTATTTTAATAAAGCTCTATTGCTACATAAGGATGAGGATTTTTTTTGAGGAATTAAACAAAACAAAGAACATTTTACAGAGTTTCAATTGCCAGTTTAATCAATTAATTATTTTTATTTATTTATTTATTTTTGGCTGCACTGCGTGGCATGTAGGGTCTTAGTTCCCCAACCGGGGATCGAACCCACACCCCCTGCAGTGGAGGCGTGGAGTCTTAACTGCTGGACCGCCAGGGAAGTCCTTAATTAATTATTTTAAACATATTCCATCTCAGAATTCTCCAGAGGCTTCCTGTTTATCCTATTCCCATGGATTAGAGGGAAAGCCTTTAAGGCAGAGTCAGGGAATGGTATTCCAAGGTCCAAAAAAGAAAGTAAAAGAATGCCAGATGCCCTTCATTTCAACAGGAAATATTCATCTGGCGTTTGTGGGTACAGAGTATGCAAATCCGGGGGCCGCGTGTCACCTGTGGGTAGAGCTGTTGTGGCCGAGGCGGAGGGTGATGTAGGCACCTCGCTCAATCAGTAACCCGTGGTCGTCCGTCTTGCAGTGAATGCTCGAGCGTTGTGGTGTGACCCGAGAGCTTGCCGGTTACTGTTTCTGTAGAAGGATTTTAGTTGTGACGAGGAAGCAGGCTGGCAAAGGTGTGGGCATTGGAATTAGATGAGTTGTTTGGATCTTAGCTCCACGTTACCATTTTAGTCTTTCCCCCAATTTTAACTGTCTCTGAGCCAGAATTTTCTCTAGTATGAAATAGGGATGTAGCACCATGAGTGGGTCCCTGGTGCCGTATGAGGTGCAGGAATAGAGCCTGAGAGGAAAGAACGGCGTGCCCTGTACCACAGTAGTTAGAGAACGCCTGCCTAATCAAGAATGAGCGGAGTGAAGTGGAGAGAGGGTTGGACAAGGTCGTGAAAGCACTGAAGGACACCCACTAATTTACACTGTCTTGAGCGTGTTTTAATCTCTGCAAAAGCGGGTAGATTACTGTTTCTCAAACCCTTTCATTCAAATGCCTGAGGCCATAGAGGAATAAATGGATCACGGAATACGTCCTACTAAATTAACCAATGCAAATTCAGACTTCTTGGAAATGTTCTGATGAACTAATGTCAATTTGGCATTCTAATTCATAGTATATACATTATTTAAAATATAAAATGATTTTTAAGTTAGTTGCAAACAAAATGACTTGACATCCTGCCCCGCAAACTTTGGGGAAAATTGATATTTCACAGAGATTTTTCTTATCACTTTTCAGATGCCCCTGCCCTCCTGCCCCACCGGCACACAACCATGTGTCCACGGGGTTTATATTTTTAAGGTTAAGCAACACTATTTGAGATGATTTCTAAGTTCCTCCCCAGCTCTAAATTCTGCTCACATCGTGAATGGAGAGAACGTTCAAATGAAACCTACTGGAAGATTAATGCATCTGTGGAAAGGTGCAATTGAAAGGATCACTTAAGCAGGAAAAAAAGGTGGATAGGGAATAATTAACATCAACAAATTACATCCTTCCTACGGTCCGTCTGAGGAATATTCCTGCAAGTCTGATCACAATTAATACGTCCTGATGAAGTAACACATGGCTGCATTTTTGTTTTGTTGCCAATAAACCCCAGGAAAATAGATAATCTTTTTTTTAAGCATTTTATTAATTTATTTTAAAAAATAACAATTGAAATGACATCAATGATCTGTCACCTGTGCTCCCCCTACAGCTGAGGGGAAAAAAATCTTATGAATAGTTGAGCCGCAAAGGAAAATCAAGACATTATTATCAGGCACCAAGTAGCCAGAATAGCGCTGTTGGTCCAGTGGTATAGACACTGACATGTTCAAGGTACCAGTGCAATTAAAATATCTACATTTACAATTATCCTGCAAAAAAAAAAAAACCACTCAAGAAGTGAAATAACTATGCATTAAAAGTTATTCACTCATCCAGTCACCCTTTTCGCATCTATGAAGCTATCACTACAGTCACAAGGACAAATGAATTAAAGAACTTCTAGTAACCAAAAAACCCAAACCTCACCCCTGCTTTGTAGGTTATTATGTGTTAAAATGACCACAATAAAAGGACCATGGGCTACCTGAAATGGCAATGAAAAAATGACAACCGAAGCATTTCATTTCAAATAAAACCAAACTCAAACTCGTGAAAAAAAAAATCTGCAACAATATGAGGTTGGTATTACTATGTACGAACTTACAGACACGGTTGTTGGCTTAAGTCCTAGAAATTAGGTCTGAGGAATTTCTTTCTGAACTCTGCATCTTGAAGATTCCTAAACAAACCAAAAGATATAAACTCTTTATTGCTTTTAGTAATCTATCATCTGAAGAACTTGGGGCTTACTGAATAAAGTTAACACCTGAAACTCACATAAAGAGCCAGAAGTTTCTATTGAGCCTACAGATCAACCCCTCCTAACATCTGCAAGCCAGGACAGATGACCAGATGCAAGATACTAGGGAGAGACTTCACTTCCTGCTTTCTTTGCACAGCTCTGTACCTCTATTTTGTACCATTACAATGATTTCCCTTTGTGATGTTTTCTTTAGATGGTTTGAGTGAAATCAAAGAAAGAGCTAATCTCTACTCCTGGTATTTAAATCAAACCTAAATGTTCTTCAAACGAATCACATTTTCCTTCTTTGTTTCCAAGAAAACAGCAACTCTTCTGAAATATCATCTTAGTTCTCCCAGGGTTCCACATCTAGAAAAGAAACCGATGACTGAGGCACAACCCACTCTGGGAGTCGTGGCTCTGTTCCTGACCGTGCAGGAATCTCTATTTCCAGTCCAAAGTTTATCCCCAGAACATGGATGCAATGTGAAAACCTTTCTGCACAAGGTCTACGGACAAAAGGGGAAGCAAACGGAAACTAGCACCAAAGAATCAGCTGCCTTGGGAAGAATGAGAATGTTCCCTCTCCAGGGCCAGTACAAAGCACAGGAGTGAAGCCAACATCCGCCTGAAGCTCTAGCAGGCAACGTGGAATGTGTCCAGGATAGCTTGATTGAATAGCGCTTTCCAGAAATTGTCAAGGACCAAATCTCAGACTTTTCCCTTTCTGTGCTTGTTAAAAGGTTATAGTATAAATGTAAATTAGTCTTTTATCTTAATGATCCATTCCGGGCATCCATCCACTGGCGAATCGTGTTACATGACAACACGAGAGTATATATACTACTCTTTGTCCTTCTAGACTGAAACAAACATGAACCTTTCTATTCCTCAAATGCCGTCACAAAGCCTATGATTGAAAACCTCTCGTTTTGCTCTGTCAAGGAGTTACTACAAACGTCCTCAGCACTTGAGCACAGAAGTTCTATAATTTTGTTCTCTACTTAGGAAAGGCAGTGTCAAGGTTCAGTACACTCTAAATTGTCTTAAAAGTAACCACAGCAAGAACTACAGTCCACATGACCTGTCAACAGACAAGCAGACCACAATTTGTCAAAGCTAAGAGATTCAGCAATTTATATTTTTAGTGCTTGAGTCCTTTATCAGTCTATCCCCAGAGCTAGCTTTTTCTTGGCTGGAGTCCAAAAATACCAACCTATCATCTGGGTAGAAGAGATTCTTATTATTACCACAGATTAGATGAATGTATCTCAGAGAATTTATTGTTTCCGTATCATGAGATGGAGCTTCCTTGCCTAGAAACCATCTCTGAATACAAAGTGTCCATTAGTCAGCCTGAGATCCCACATCAGAGGGGTGGGTGTTGTTTGGAATCCATGGGAGGGAGTGGGCTGCAGCTCCCCCGATTGCAGTTTAGGCGGAGAAGGTCGTTCTCCTCTGCTGAGACGGCTGGCTGGCGTCACCAGTCAACATTCAGTGCTAGGTGTGGTACTGCTGGGCTGGCATGGGTCCCCTGCATCGTCCCAATCCATGAGATGCCAATGTCACCAACAGTCTGAAATAAGTCCTGACCGAAAGGGTGAGACAAAGGCTTTCAACTTCCGTTTGCCAGACATCCTTGCAATTATAATATTGAGCCACTTATTAAAAGCTAGGTGGTTTCTGTCCTGTAGAAAAGGGCAGAGTGTAATCGTCAGTGACCCATTGGAAGAGTTGATCAGTTTCCTTGGAACAGTGGGAAGTAGTGTGAAGAACGTGACCTCGATCAGCTCCGTCGCAAGGCCTGAGCTTAGGACACTCGGATGATCTGTGTCATAGCCTCTTCATCTGCTTGATTTGGATGCCGAATGCGGGGACTATCTTTTTCCTTTAGAGAGAAAAATCCTCCCCCTTCACCACGCTTCCATGCCGTGGCATGACGGTGCCGACACTCATGCGGTTATTTCCTTCTTTCCCGTGGAATTTTCCCTTCTGCCTCTAATTTAGCCCGGGCTTGCCCCCTCTTAAGTATATGGTGGTACCGTTTGCCATTCACACAGAGAGGCTCTTCTTCCAGCGTCTCTGCCCCAGGAAGAGAGAGGTGCTCTGGAGAGCAGGCACCGAGCCAGCACCAGGTACCATCGTGACCGTCCCTCCTGAAGTGACCACGCTGCCTGCCCCCGGTAGTGTCACAGTGACAGTCCCTTGCCCACTGCTGGTCGTGTTGGCATTGGCTCCGGTCTGAACAATCTGTGCTCCTGCCAAACTGGCTGCAGGGATGGTGATCATGCCTGGCTGGAGAATGGCGCCACGTGCATTAACTGGCTGATAGACGATGGTCGGCCCTTCGGCGGTTTGTGCCGTTTCCTGCCCCTGGACAGCAGTCTGCTGCTGCGTCTGCGTCTGGCCAGCGGTGACGGTTGTCTGGGGCTGCTGGATGAGGATCTGCTGGGTCTGGCCCTGCTGGCGCTGCACCTGCATAGACTGCTTACCCTGGATCTGGATCCGTCCGCGTGGGACCAGCTGTATCTGCTGCAAACCCTGTGTGCCAGATACAGGTACTTGCATGATGGTTTGACCTTGTCCACCAGGAACAGCCTGGACCATGATGGGTTGGCCAGTTGATGGGATTAACTGGCCTCCACTGACCTGTACCATTAATGGCTGTCCCTGGACCGGCTGCTGAATCTGTCCAGCCTGTATAACAATCTGCTCTGTTGAACTATTGCTGTTTGCCGTATACTGGTCCCTCCAAGTTAGAGCCTTGACCACAGTGAGTTTCACTCCGGAGATCCTAGAAGACTTCAAGATGCATTCCTTGGAAACGTGGGGAAGGGACAGCTGTATATAAGCAATATGTAGATAAATCTTTCCCCAGACTTCTTTCCAGGGCTTCATGAATTCTGAATGCAGGGGCCTTCATGTCAGGCAAACCCAACACCCCCCGGCCAGGGGCCTGAGAAGCTGTGCCTAAGGGTCGGGGGAATGGGGACGCATCGCACCCCCAACTGGCTCTGGCACTCTTCGAGGGTCTGGACCCCAAGATGCCTGCGCCCCAGGGTGCCTTCCCCGCACGGGGTGACCCCCTGCAGGCCTTGGCCAGGAGTGCCCCAGGGCGCTCGCAGGCTCCATCCGGGTCTGGCAGCCGCACGGCTCGGCTAGGCTCAGCTCGACTCCAAGATAGATAATCTTGAAAGAAATGTAAAAATCACCTTACAGCGAATTCCAACATAAAGAGAAATAAAAATGACATAGCAGGTAAATATTTTGAAATTAATTCTGTGTCTTATTTATGAATAAATCAAAACGAGTAATTGGATGAGACTGATACATGTGTCAAGGGCCTTTCTGTGTTCTATACCAATTTTCTATTTCCTTAACAATGAATTAGCGAATGGACCAGGCTCTGTGCTATCTGCAGAAGAAAGAGAAATGAAAGTGATGCAGTCCTTGGATATTTTTCTGTTTTGGAAGATAAACCGGGAGACGCTAGCTAAGAGGGCCAGGCTGTGGTGGAGAATGCATAACATATGACAGAAGCCCTCATTTAGTCTAGATTATTTCACTTAGGGGAGGGGTTGGTTGTTCAAAAAAGAAAGACTATGAGTTGAAATCTGAAAAACAATTCTAGAAGGTAAACACATAGTGAACTATTGTTATGGATAAAAAGCTTTCCAATAACAGGGAAAAGAATGTGCAAATATAAGAAATGTTTTTCAAAAATAATAGAAAGCGTGTTGCTCTTGGTAAAGTCTAACTAAATATGATTGGTATAAAGTGCTTGTAAAAAAAAAAAAAAAAAAAAAAAAAAAAACAATGAGGGGGCTTCCCTGGTGGTGAAATGGTTAAGAATCCTCCTGTGCACGGGACACGGGTTCGAGCCCTGGTCCGGGAAGATCCCACACGTCGTGGAGCAACTAAGCCCATGCACCACAACTACGGAGTCTGCGTTCTAGAGCCTATGATCTGCAACAAGAGGAGCCACCACAATGAGAAGCCCGTGCACAGCAAACAATAGTAGCCCCCTCTCGCCGCAACTAGAAAAAAGCCCACATGCAGCAACAGAGACCCAACGCAGCCAAAAATAAAATAAATAAATTGATAAAAGGAAAAAACACAATGACAATGGAGCCAGAGAGATAAGCAGGAAAGGGCTAAATCACATAGATTCTTATAGATCAACTAATTATTTAATTTTATCCTTAAGTCAATAATGGAGAATAATTGAATGATTTAGAAAATGGAAGTAGTATGGTGTTATTTATCTCTAGAAAGATCACTTTGGGAAAGAAGAGAGGGGGTTAGAGGTTTAGAGAAGACATTGTCAGTGTCTACACAAGATACAACAAAGCTCAGAATTAAACAGGTATGAGAGTATAAAAATGTGGACCAACTTCAGAGTTCTTTCAACTTGAATCAACAAAACTTTATGATTAGATCAAGTAAGGGATGAGGTCAAAGAAAAGTAAGCCCCATGTGCCAACAATGTGTCTGACTCGCTCACTTTTAGAGCTTCTTAATTTCAGACAGTTTTTGACTCATTTAGGCACTTAGTATGTGTTAATTAAGTTAAAGAATAAGTCGATAAATGGTTTGTGTAATTTTGATATTTACTGAAGGCATATGGGGGAGAAAAGACGCCACGTGGACTTGTGAGGTGAAGAGTGTGAGCCATCCCGAAGACACTGTTCAAGAGGCAGGTTAGAAATAATGACCCAGAGGATTCCAATTTCACAGTGCAGTGATCTGCATTAGACACACCGTGCAGCAGATAAAAACAATAAAGTCTGGACAAATATTAAAAAACCCAACTGTTTGTAAGTACTTGAAAGTGAACCAAGAAGAATACTGAGATGATTTGACCATTGAAAGAAGGAAATGGCGTGTTCCCCTGAAGAGACTTTTCACTGAGGACAGAGTTGAGAAACTAGAGGTCAAGCAGAAAGTGATGGTCATTATGGCGTGTGATGCAAAAGGAAGGAGATGAGGACTATCAGGGCAGCTGAAAATTGAAGGTTGGCATCCCAGGAAGGAGATAATGAAAGAAGGAGTGCCCACAAATCTACTTATAAGCTCTTAAAGCATCGGCTAACCACCAACCTTGGAGGGGATCTCCAAGGACATAGCTAGAGTTGAAAGGTTGAAATATTGAAGCAGATATGCCAGCTGCTGCCCATTCATGAGGGAGACAGTTTGGAGTTTGGGTTCTAACAAATTAGAAGAGCTTAGTAAATACTGAAGGTTCGCCACAAAAACAGGCCTATTCTGACCAAAGTATGATTTATTGCAAAGCATGAATCTTGCAAACAAACTCTTGAGCAAAGGGAGCCTGAGAGAAAAGATGACATACTGTGTGGTTCCAATTACATGAAGTATAAAATCGGACAAAGGTCATATGTGTTGTTAGAACCCTTGTGGGAGATGGCAGTCACTGGCTGAGCGAGACGTGAGGGCACTTCTGGGGTGCTGCTCTGTCTTGGCCTTGAGTGCTGGCTACACAGATATGTTCAGTTTCCGGATATCATCTGGCTCCACACGAATGGAATGAACACTGCTTGTGTGCACGTTAGGTTTCAAATTATTTGAGAAAGAGAAACCGAAGAAGTGCAGACTGAGAGCTGAGTAGCCAGGGAGCTAACAGGAACCATTTACTGTGGACAGGTGGCCAAATGGATGTACGTGTTAGCCATGAATCTTTGCATAGAATTATGTTGTTGAGCCACACGATCAATGGTAAAAACATTTAACTTGTATAAACCTATGAGCAAGTCTAGAAATAATTTCTCTACAAGCCTGGGGGAGAATCACAGCAGGTAAATCCTTGGGGAGGAGCAGGAGGAAGTAGACTTTTCGCTGTACGAGTTGCTCTGCCTTTGCTGCCTGGTTTACTCATCAGAAGGTGGTGTCACCCTGTCCATTATGTAGATGAGGAAATGGGGCTTAAGGAGATGAAGCATTTTGGCAAGCATCCTGGAGGCTGATGAGTGCTGAGACCAGCATGTGATCTTGGCTGCGACGTCAAATCCCATTCTTGATTCACCTTCCCAAGGCAAAATATATTTCTTGGTTATCTTGTTTGCTTTTGTTTTCTTTTTCTTTTTTAACACTTAGGCATAAAAACGAAATGGGTATATTTCTCTATGAGGACATTTAAAGTGTGGAATATTGAAGTAAACTTACATTCTTAAAGATAGGGCATTTTATAGCCATTCTTTTTAATTTTTAATGAATCTGAGATCTGTACTATTCTAAGAATTCAGAGGGTACTTTGCATATACTTATTGTTCACGTATTTTCATACAGAAAATAGAGTTTCTTGATGGAATTATCGGGACGGGATATTCTTTTTTCATATGATTATATTCCATCTGAATAATAATATCTACCTTAATGTAAAGTACCTTAACTGCCAAACCTTACCATTCTTTCTATTGTATGTCAGTAGTTCTCGACTTCAGCTGCATAGCCAAATAACCTGAGGATTTTAAAAAATACTGTTTCTTAGACCCAGCATTAGATATTTCTGGTGTAATTTCAGGGAAGGGAGCAGCCAGCCAGGCCTGAGGACCACTAGTTTATACGCTAAAAGGGAGGACTCTAAGCATCTCGCTGGTATCGGCTGATATACAAACACTTCATTAGATTTACTCTCTAGAGAATCTCTGAGGTGGGTATTTTGTCCTCAGGTCCCACACACTTTTTTTCATTGTACAAAAATCTCCATCTTTTTTACTTCCCCTTAGGGTTAGGGTTAGTTACCCTCTCCAGTCATAACACAGCTGGTGTCTTTGTGTCTCTACATCACTGTGAAGTGTGGCTGTGGACCATCATCCGTTTATGTCGTATGTGCAGGAAAACACAGGGCCTCTTTTTGTTTTTTTAACACCTGTATTGGAGTATACTTGCTTTACAATGGTGTGTTAGTTGCTGCTGTATAACAAAGTAAATCAGCTATACATATACATGTATCCCCATATCTCCTCCCTCTTGCGTCTCCCTCCCACCCTCCCTATCCCACCCCACCCCTCTAGGTGGTCACAAAGCACCGAGCTGATCCTCCTGCGCTATGCGGCTGCTTCCCACCAGCTAGCTATTTTACATTCAGTTGTGTATATATGTCCATGCCACTCTCCCACTTTGTCCCCCCTTACCCTTCCCCCTCCCCGTGTCCTCAAGTCCATTCTCAAGTAGGTCTACGTTTTTATTCCCGTCATTGCAGTTCTATCTACAGTATCCAGGACATGGAAGCAACCTAAGTGTCCATCGACAGATGAATGGATAAAGATGTGGCACATATATACAATGGGATATTACTCAGCCATTAAAAAGAAAGAGAAAAACACAGGGCTTCTTTTGCCCACCCCTGTACACACCAAATCCCCTCCTCTCTCTCTCTATGGAAGGTCAGTCCTCCACTTGTGTTTGTCTCTTCCCAGCCACGTCCTCCTGGACATCAGTCTCTTCTACCTGCATAGGGCTGTCTCCTCTGCCTACGAATAAAGCAGACATTGAGCTGTCAGTGCAAATGCCGGGTCCCCCAGTGCGCCAATCTTGGCTTAGTCGCAGCAGACAGAATTAATTTTAAAGGGATTCTAAACTTCATTCACATCTCTCTATGAATTCTGTCTCTACAAGGGAAGTCACAGCCACTGCAACATTTCCCTGAATTCTCTTTCTCTCCTCGCCAATTACTCTATCCTCAGTGGTTGCTCCAAATCTCTCCTTTGACAAACCCCAAATTTTGTCCCTGAATGGTTCTTCTTCCCCTGGCCCAGCACAGCCTCCACCTACGAGGGCACCCCGGGCCCTGGCACCTGCACCCTACCTTGGCTCCCACCCCAGCAGATCCCCCTTTTAGCTTGTGGGAGGGGGTGCCTCTGAGAAGGAGGGGCGCTTGTTCTTTCTCTTACTGCTTTGCTGTGCAATGGAGGTTTGAAGAATTAATTTCTCCTCCTCCTTCGATAAGAGAATCTTCCCTCAAACCTTCCACAAGTCCGACTGCCAAGCACCTTTACTCTTCACTGTCAGCAGCAGCTCTTGCCCCCGTTATCCTGACCCCTTCCCCATGTCCCTACACATTTTCTGCAGTTACCGTCCTCTCCAGGCACCAGCTTGGTCCTGCCTGTCATGCACCTGGTTGATGCATCTGCCTGCAGCCTCCTCGTTAGATACCGTGGATCTCATTTGCCCTCCTGGCTTCTAGGATACTGGCTCCCCCAGTCTTTTTCTTTTCCTGCCCCTCTTCCTCCTCCTGCTTCCTAAATGCAAAAATCCCCAAAGAGCTCCTCTTCTCTCACACATGTTGCTCCCTTTTCTGCAAAATCAAATATTACCATGTTTAAGAATGGCACTCTTACTTTTTGTCTCTGCCTTATTCTCCTTCCCGTTTTAGCCTCCTTGTTCCACCGACTAACAGACACCTGCTTGCGGGTGTGCCTCCAGCATTGCTAGATCACCGTGACTGCTGTGGTGCCCTCACCTCCCTGCCCTGTCCTTTCCTCTGTTTCTCATTTTCTCCTGATGGCACCATTTCTAGCACACAAGTTGAACACTTCCAGATCCTCCCCTCTTTTCTCCAAACCGGTCACAGAGCCTTCTGTAGATTCAGTTTTGGCATATTCCTCCTGTTTGATTCTTTTTTGCACATTACCCTCATGTGGCACCCCATTACCTCTTGTCAGATTTAAGAGGTCAATCTCATGCTCGTAACCTTCATAATCCCACTCCTCTTTGCCACTTTAATATTTCTTTATAAAACTTCGAATCGTGTTGCACCTCAGCTCTAAACATTTGCAGCAGGTCAGGCCCACTGCGAAGCAAGCTCTGAGGTGTCGTCTAGGGTGCAGGATGTTTATTAGGGGCGGCCTTTAGGATCTGTGCCTGTGGAGGTGGGTGAGCAGGAGAGAATGCAGGGAGAGGCTGAGATGTGAGCAGGTCCAGTGCAGCCTTGGTGAAGCCCTAGGAACTCTGGGTCTAGAATGGCCCTTGAGAGTTACCTCCCAGGGCATTGAGTGGCCAGACCTTTTAATCCCACCCTGGTCAATCACCAGTGCTGGGCAAGGAATCTCCCTGTGTAAGCAAGTAGGGCCCTATGGGGCCTTCCCCGGGCAGACATCACTTCACCCACGTCCTCCTCCTGCCTCTTCTTAGTAGAAAAACTTTAGTCTCCGAGGCCTTATTCTCTGAGTTCCAAAGAGTAAATTTAATCAGAGAAGTGAGAAAATGCAGAAGCTAAGGAAAATAGTCAAGCAAGACAAAATAATGATAGTTTAGTTCCTTCTCAAAGGCTATAGGTAATATTCTGAGCCATGTCCTTTGAGTTGTTTTGCAAATACTGAAATCCCCACAAGTTGGGAGAAGTTAACTGCATGCTGCCCACAAGCACGTAGACCCCAGACTGGTTGGAACCAGAAGGTTGATGATGTTGACTCCTGGTTACCTCACCACCAGCCAGTCAGAAGAATGTCCACGAGCTGATCACACACACTGCAACCCTCTCCCTCACACTGCGTTTAAAAACCCTTCCCTGAAACACAGTGGGGAGTTCGGGTCTTTTAAGCACTAACTGCCTGGACTCCTTGCTTGGCACCTGCAGTAAACACTGCACTTTCCTTTACCACAACCCAGTGTCAGTAGATTGGCTTTACCGCACGTGGGCAAGCAGACCCAAGTTTGCTTTGGTAACACCTGCAGTTGAGGCAACGTCTGGAAGGGCTGATGGCTGGAGAATCTCTGTTGACAGCCCTCCTTGGCAAGTCTCCTGCTGAAGGGGGTCCTGGGCAGCTCATCACACTGGCTACTAGAGTCCTCAATGGCTCCCTGTTACTTCCAGGCTCTAATTTAGGCTCCTCAGCCTGGAGTTCATGGGCATCCAGCCTGCTTCTAGTGCCCTCCCATTTCCCTCCTTCAAGCCTCTGCCTTCAAGGCCACTGCTGTCATCATATTGAGGAACTCAGTATAGGGTCCATGAGACACACACTTTTTCATCTCAGTGACTTACACATTTTTGCCCATTTTGATAAAACTCCCTATTCAACACTTCCTTTATCGTAGAAATCTTATCTTCCAATTTCAGTTCACATGACCCTCTATCTGAATTCTTCCCTGATATTCACAGCTTAAAATGGTTTTTCTTTACTCTTTTCTCCAGTTAAAATGTGTATGATCTTAGTAAAATACTACTACTACTACTATTACTACTACTACTACTACTACTAATATTTAGGACCATTGCGTTTCCTGCCATCACTGCCATTGCAATTTAACGGGGGCCATCTGTTTCCCAATCCCTACACCCAGTGCTGGTCACTTTCTAGTCTTTAAAACAGTTATCAATGTTCTATTTCCCCTTGAGTGTACCCTGACATAACGTTACATCCTCCGTCAGATCCATCCCAATGCTTGGCTTAAAGAAGCCAGTCAACAGTAGTTTTCTGAGTGACTGAATGTAAAAATAAATGTTATTCAAGAATGTGTCAGAATATTGACCTCTTTACTGTTCTGCTACTGGCCTGGAAAAAAATAATCTTTGTCGACTGAGAACCACAAGAAGGAGTAGATGAATGCTGCATCTCAAGTCTGTAATTTCATCACTGTAAGAGTATCGTAACCTTTAATCACAGCCTATAAAGACAACCATAGTCTCAGAAATAAAATTAAGTGCCTAGTGAATCTCACCTTTGTCAACAGGAAGTAAATATGGTCCGATGAGCAGGTGAGTTTTCTTTGCTGTGCCCTAGGACAATGACAGAGAGTTGGGGTGAGTATAGATGGAGAAAAAGGAGTAATTTAATTGTGTAGTACAGAATCATCCCAGCTTAATTTGTTGAAATGCTTTTTCAACATTTTTTTAAACATCTTTATTGGAGTATAATTGCTTTACACTGTTGTGTTAGTTTCTGCTGTATAACAAGGTGAATGAGCTATATGTATAAATATATCCCCATATCCCCTCGCTCTTGCGTCTCCCTCCCACCCTCGCTATCCCACCCCCTCTAGGTGGTCACAGAGCACCGAGCTGATCTCCCTGTGCTATGCGGCTGCTTCCCACTAGCTAGTATACATTTGGTAGTGTATATATGTCCATGTCACTCTCTCACTTCGTCCCAGCTTACCCTTCCCTCTCCCCATGTCCTCAATCCATTCTCTACTTCTGGGTCTTTCTTCCTGTGCTGCCCCAAGTTTCGTCAGAACCATTTTTTTTTTCTTAGATTCCATATATATGTGTTAGCATATGGTATTTGTTTTACTCTTTCTGACTTACTTCACTCTGTATGACAGACCTTAGGTCCATCCACCTCACTACAAATAACTCAATTTCATTTCTTTTTATGGCTGAGTAACATTCCATCGTGTACATGTGTCATATCTTCTTTATCCATTCATCTGTCGATGGACACTTAGGTTGCTTCCATGTCCTGGCTATTGTAAATAGTGCTGCAATGAACTTTGTGGTACATGACTCTGCCTGAATTATGGTTTTCTCAGGGTATAAGCCCAGTAGAGGGATTGCTGGGTCATATGGTAGTTTTAGTTTTAGTTTTTTACGGAAACTCCATACTGTTCTCCATAGTGGCTGTATCAATATACATTACCACCAACAGTGCAAAGAGGGTTCCTTTTTCTCCACACCCTCTCCAGCATTTATTGTTTGTAGATTTTTTGATGATAGCCTTTCTGACTGGTGTGAGGTGATACGTCATTGTAGTTGTGATTTTCATTTTTCTAATGTTTAATGATGTTGAGCATCCTTTCATGTGTTTGTTAGCAATCTGTAGGTCTTTGGAGAAATGGCTGTGTAAGTCTTATGTCCATTTTTGGATTGAGTTTGTTTCTTTTTTTGATATTGAGCTGTATGAGCTGCTTGTATATTTGGGAGATAAATCCTGTGTCAGATTCTTCATTTGCAAATATTTTCTCCCATTCTAATGGTTGTCTTGTCATCCTGTTTATGGTTTCCTTTGCTGTGCAAAAGCTTTTAAGGTTCATTAGGTCCCATTTGTTTATTTTTGTTTTTATTTCTATTTCTCTAGGAGGTGGGAAAAAAGGATCTTGCTGTGATTTATGTAACAGAGTGTTCTGCCTATGTTTTCCTCTAAGAGTTTTCTATTGTCTGGCCTTACATTTAGGTCTCTAATCCATTTTGAGGGGTTTTTGTGTGTGTGTGTGTATGGTGTTAAGGTGTGTTCTAATTTCATTCTTTTACATGTAGCTGTCCAGTTTTCCCCACACCACTTATTGAAGAGGCTGTCTTTTGTCCACTGTATATGCTTGCCTCCTTTATGAAAGATAAGGTGACCACATGTGCATGGGTTTATCTCTGGGCTTTCTATCCTGTTCCATTGATCTATATTTCTGTTTTTGTGCCAGTGCCATACTGTCTTGATTACTGTAGGTTTGTAGTATAGTCTGAAGTCAGGGAGACTGATTCTTACAGCTCCGTTTTTCTTTCTCAAGATTGCTCTGGCTATTCGGGGTCTTTTGCGTTTCCATACAAATTGTGGAAAAATTTTTTTCTAGTTCTGTGGAAAATGCCATTGGTAATTTGATAGGGATTGCATTGAATCTGTCGATTGTTTTGGGTAGTATAGTCATTTTCACAATGTTGATTCTTCCAATCCAAGAACATGTTATATCTATCTCTCCATTTGTTTGTATCATCTTTAATTTCTTTCAACAGTGTCTTATAGTTTTCTGCACACAGGTCTTTTGTCTTCCTAGGTAGGTTTATTCCTAGGTATTTTATTCTTTTTGTTGCAGTGGTAAATGGGAGTGTTTCCTTAACTTCTCTTTCAGATTTTTCATCATTAGTGTATAGAAATGCAAGAGATTTCTGTGCATTAATTTTGCATCCTGCTACTTTACCAAATTCATTGATTAGCTCTAGTAGTTTTCTCGTGGCATCTTTAGGATTCTCTACGTAGAGTATCATGTCATCTGCAAACAGTGACAGGTTTACTTCTTCTTTTCCAATTTGGATTACTTTTATTTCTTTTTCTCCTCTGATTGCTGTGGCTAAAACTTCCAAAACTATGTTGAATAATAGTGGTGAGAGTGGGCAACCTTGTCTTGTTCTTGATCTTAGTGGAAATGGTTTCAGTTTTTCACCATTGAGAATGATGTTGTCTGTGGGTTTGTCATATACGCCCTTTATTATGTTGAGGTAAATTCCCTCTATGCCTACTTTCTGGAAGGTTTTTATCATAACTGGGTTTTGAGTTTTGTTGAATGCTTTTTCTGCATCTATTGAGATGATCATATGGTTTTTATCCTTCAAGTTGTTAATATGGTGTATCACATTGATTGATTTGTGTATATTGCAGAATCCTTGCATTACTGGGATAAACTCCACTTGATCATGGTATGATCCTTTTAATATGCTGCTGGATTCTGTTTGCTAGTATTTTGTTGAGGATTTTTGCATCTATGTTCATCAGTGATATTGGCCTGTAGTTTTTCTTTTTTGTAAAACTTTGTCTGGTTTTGGTATCAAGGTGATGGTGGCCTTGTATAATGAATTTGGGAGTGTTCCTCCCTTTGCTATATTCTGCAAGAGTTTGAGAAGGATAGGTGTTAGCTCTTCTCTAAATGTTTGATAGAATTCGCCTGTGACTCCATCTGGTCCTGGGCTTTTGATTGTTGGATGATTTTTAATCACAATTTCGATTTCAGTGCTTGTGATTGGTCTGTTTCTATTTTCTATTTCTTCCTGGTTCATTCCAGACGGTTGTGTTTTTCTAAAAATTTGTGCTTTTCTTCCAGGTTGTCCAATTTTTTGGCATAGAGTTGCTTGTAGTAATATCTCACGATCCTTTGTATTTCTGCAGTATCAGTTGTGACTTCTCCTTTCTCATTTCTAATTCTCTTGATTTGAGTCTTCTTTTTTTTCTTGATGAGTTTGGCTAATGGTTTATCAATTTTGTTTATCTTCTCAAAGAATCAGCTTTTAGTTTTATTGATCTTTGCTATTGTTTCCTTCCGTTTTCATTTATTTCTGATCTGATCTTTATGATTTCTTTTCTTCTGATAACTTTGGTGTTTTTTTGTTCTTCTTTCTCTAATTGCTTTAGGTATAAAGTTAGGTGGTTGATTTGAGAGTTTTCTTGTTTCTTGAGCTAGGATTGTATTGCTATAGACTTCCCTCTTAGAACTGTGTTTGCTGCATTCCATAGGTTTTGAGGTGTCATGTTTTCATTGTAATTTTTCCAGGTATTTTTTGATTTCCTCTTTGATTTCTTCAGTGATCTCTTGGTTATTTAGTAGTGTATTGTTTAGCCTCCATGTGTTTGTATTTTTTACATTTTTTTTCCTGTAATTGATATCTAATCTCAGAGCATTGTGGTCGAAAAAGATACTTGATACAAATTAAATATTCTTAAATTTACCAAGGCTTGATTTGTTACCCAAGATATAATCTATCCTGGAGAATGTTGCATGAACTGTTGAGAAGAAAGTGTATTCTGTTGTTTGGGGATGGAATGTCCTATAAATATCAATTAAATCCATCTTGTTTAATGTGTCCTTTAAAGCTTGTGTTTCCTTATTTCTTTTCATTTTGGATGTTCTGCCTATTGGTGAAAGTGGGGTGTTAAACTCCCCTACTATTATTGTGTTACTGTCGAATTCCTCTTTTATGGCTGTTAGCATTTGTCTTACATATTGAGGTGCTCTTGTGTTGGGTGCATACATATTTATAATTGTTATACCTTCTTCTTGGATTGCTATCTTGATCATTATGTAGTGTCCTTCTTTGTCTCTTGTAATAGTCTTTATTTTAAAGTCTATTTTCTCTGATATGAGAATTGCTACTCCAGCTTACTTTTGATATCCATTTGCATGGAAGATCTTTTTCTGTCCCCTCACTTTTGGTCCGTATGAGTCTCTAGGTCTGAAGTGGGTCTCTTGTAGACAGGATATATACAGGTCTTGTTTTTGTATCCATTCAGGCAGTCTATGTCTTTTGGTTGGAGCATTTAATCCATTTTCATTTAAGGTAATTTATTGATATGTATGTTCTTATTATCATTTTCTTAATTGTTTTGGGTTTGTTTTTTAGGTCTTTTCCTTTTCTTGTGTTTCCTGCCTAGAGAAGTTCCTTTAACATTTGTTGTAAAATTGGTTTGGTGGTGCTGAATTCTCTTAGCTTTTGCTTGTCTGTAAGGGTTTTCATTTCTCCATCGAATCTAAATGAGATCCTTGCTGGGTAGAGTAATCTTGCTTTTAGGTTTTTCCCTTTCATCACTTTAAATATGTCCTGCCACTCCATTCTGGCTTGCAGAGTTTCTGCTGAAAGGTCAGCTGTTAACCATATGGGGGTTCCCTTGTATATTATGTGTTGCTTTTCCCTTGCTGCTTTTAATATTTTTTCTTTGTATTTAATTTTTGATAGTTTGATTAATATGTATCTTGGTGTGTTTCTCCTTGGATTTATCCTGTATGGGACTCTCTGCACTTCCTGGACTTGACTGACTGTTTCTTTTCCCATATTATGGAAGTTTTCAACTATAATCTCTTCAAATATTTTCTCAGACCCTTTCTTTTTCTCTTCTTCTGGGACCCCAATATTTTGAATGTTGGTGTGTTTAATATTTTCCCAGAGGTCTCTGAGATTGTCCTCAATTCTTTTCATTCTTTTTTCTTTATTCTGCTCTGCAGTAGTTATTTCCACTCTTTTTTCTTCCATGTGACTTATTCTTTCTTTTGGCTCTGTTATTCTGCTATTGATTCCTTCTGGAGAATTTTAAATTTCATTTATTGTATTGTTCATCATAGTTTCTTTGCTCTTTAGTTGTTCTAGCTCCTTGTTAAACATTTCTTGTATTTTCTCTATTCTGTTTCCAAGATTTTGGATCATCTTTTCTATCATTACTCTGAATTCTTTTTCAGGTAGACTGCCTATTTCCTCTTCATTTCTTTGGTCTGATACGTTTTTACTTTGCTCCTTTATCTTCTGCGTACTTCTCTGTCTACTCATTTTGCTTAACTTACTATGTTTGAGGTCTCCTTTTTTCAGGCTGTCGTTCATAGTTCCTATTGTTTTTGGTGTCTGCCCCCAATGGGTAAGGTTGTTTCAGTGGGTTGTATAGGCTTCCTAGAGGAGGGGACTGGTGCCTGTGTTCTGGTGGACGAGGCTGGACCTTTTCTTTGTGGTGGGCAGGGCTGTGTCTGGTGGTGTGTTTTGGTGTGTCTGTGAACTTAGTATTTTTTAAGGTAGCCTCTCTGCTAATGGTTGGGGGTGTGTTTCTGTCTTGCTAGTTGTTTGGCATGTGGTGTCCAGCAGTGGAGCTTGCTGGTTGTTGAGTGGAGCTGGTTCTTAACCTTGAGATGGGGATCTCTGGGAGAGCTCTCGCCAATTGATATAACGTGAGGCCGGGAAATCTCTGGTGGGCCAGTGTCCTGAACTTGGCTCTCCCACCTCAGAGGCTCAGGCCTGATACCAAGCTTGAGCACCAACACCCTGTCAGCCACACATCTCAGAAGAAAAGGGACCAAAAAAAGAAAGAAAGAAAAAAGTAAATAAAATAAAAATTTTTATTAAAATAAAAATTAAAAAGAGGAGAGCAACCAAACCAATAAGCAAATCCACCAGTGATAAAGAGTGTTAAAATCTATACTAAGGTAAGCATAAAAATAAGAAACTAGTCAGTTGCATACAGCAAACCTCAGGTCTACAGTTGCTCCAAGAATCCACTGACTCAGTTTTGGGATGATTCATTGTCTAGTCAGGTATTCCACAGATGCAGGGTACATCAAGTTGATGTGGGGATTTAATCCGCTTCTCCTGAGCTTGTACGGAGAGATTTCCCTTTCTCTTCCTTGTTCACACAGCTCCTGGGGTTCAACTTTGGATTTGGCCCCACTTCTGCATGTAGGTCGCCCTCTGGCATCTGTTCTTTGCCCAGCCAGGAAGGGTTTAAAGGAGAGGCCTAATAGTGGGTTCTGGCTCACTCAGGCCGGGGGGAAGGAGTGGTATAGAATGCGGGGTAAGCCTGCGGCGTCAGAGGCGGCGTGTTATTGCAACAGCCTGAGGCGCGCCGTGCGTTCTCCCGGGGAAGTTGTCCCTGGATCACGGGGCCCTGGCGGTGGCGGGCTGCACAGGCTCCCGGGAGGGGTGGTGTGGAGAGTGACCTGTGCTCGCACACAGGCTTCTTGGTGGTGACAACAGCGGCCTTAGCGTCTCATGCCCGCCTCTGGGGTCCGCGCTGATAGCCGCAGCTCGCGCCCCTCTCTGGAGCTCGTTTAGGCGGTGCTCTGAATCCCCTCTCCTCGCGCACCAGGAAACAATGGTCTTTTGCCTCTTCGGCAGCTCCAGACGTTTTCCCGGACTCTCTCCCGGCAGCCGTGGCGCACTAACCCCTTCAGGCTGTGTTCACGCCGCCAACCCCAGTCCTCTTCCTGGGGTCTGACCTGTAAGGCCCGAGCCTCAGCTCCCAGCCCCCACCCACCCCAGAGGGTGAGCAGACAAGCCTCTCGGGCAGGTGAGCGCCGGTCGGCACCGCTCCTCTGTGCGGGAATCTCTCCGCTTTGCCCTCCGCACCCTGTGGCTGCGCTCTCCTCCGCGGCCCCGAAGCTTCCCCCTCCGCCACCCACAGTCTCCGCCTGCGAAGGGGCTTCTAGTGTGTGGGAACCTTTCCTCCTTCACGGCTCCCTCCCACTGGTGCAGGGCCCGTCCCCATTCTTTTGTCTCTGTTTATTCTTTTCTCTTTTGGGCTACCCAGGTACGTGGGGAGTTCCTTGCCTTTTGGGAGGTCTGAGGTCTTCTGCCAGCGTTCGGTGGGTGTTCTGTAGGAGGTGTTCCACGTGTAGATGTATTTGTGGGGAGGAAGGTGATCTCCGCGTCTTACTCTTCCCCCTTCTTGAAGCTCCTTTTTCAACTTTTAATATTTAAGATCCTTCTGATCTTGCTTGGAGGATCTTTTCAACTTTCTTTTAAAAAAAAACAAGTAAGAGCTTAATTTCTTGAGCACAAGAAACACATTTTATTTGATGAAGCCTATTTTGTTTTACTCTTCTTTGCTTTTGAGACAGCAAGGTCTCCTGCTTTTTTCTCCAAGAAAGAAAACTTAGACAATGCAGGGTAAGATGTTAAGATTATTTAGTAATGAGGGAGCATTGGAGGGGGGTTTTTGGAGAAAATGAGCTTTAGGAGGGATGTGTTCAGAGTTAAGATTGGTAAGTTTATTGTGTGCTGTGCAGTGAAAAACAGTGCGCATCGATTATGCATGGATAATATTATCGCAGCAATAAGCTTACCCATGTTTATGCCATTGTAAAATGAAATAAATGGCTTATTTTTATGTGGGGGAAGATTCACTGTTTCTCAAGATGCCTAAAGTACAAAAAGATATTTAAAGTCTCGTTTGACCTTATGGAATCTTCCTTCATGTTCACAAGGAAAAGGTAGCCTTGCCATGACAGGCCCTATTTTCCAATTCTTCCTTTATAAAGGTCCTTTCTGTAATTCTGACTTAATCAAATAAGGTGCTGCCCATTTTCTCCATACAGCAAAACATCCTGCAAATAATAGATCAAAGGAACAGCATGAGTCCACCTTTGTCAGTTAATGAATCATTCAGGGAATAAAAATACCCTAAATTTAATTTAATCAGTTTCTCAGAGCATAATTTGGTATTGCTCTTTAATTTAATGCAACTATTATAAAAAATCTCTTTTAAAAATCACTTCATGTGTTTTTTAAGCAGTCAAAATATCAGCAATTTACAACATCCCCGTTCTTTAACAGTGTGAATTTTTTTTCTTTTTTTTTGCGGTACGCGGGCCTCTCACTGTTGTGGCCTCTCCCATTGAGGAGCGCAGGCTCAGCGGCCACGGCTCACGGGCCCAGCCGCTCCGCGGCACGTGGGATCTTCCCGGACCGGGGCACGAACCCGTGTCCCCCGCATTGGCAGGCGGACCCTCAACCACTGCACCACCAGGGAAGCCCAGTGTGTGAATGTTTAAAATAGCTACAATTAATGTTATCATTAGGAAAGAAAAAGGGAAGTGAAGACTTGCACAGGCCAGATCCACCCCAATCTAGATTCTATTAAGCTGCGTGTGATTAGCATCGGGAATTGGCGCTCTCAGAGGACCCTAATTACAGCCAATCCTGTATCAGCAACCTCTTGCTACTTATTGGGATACCCTTGTGGATATCACAATCCATGAATTAGCAAGTGCTTAAGGACAATGCCTATTTATCCCCTGCATTGTAAAATAGGGTTTACAATGGCAGTCTTGTTTTATTCTTCAGAATTACAGGAGAGGTAACTTTAAATGGGATCCTCTGCAATACTTAGTAGGTAGAAGACTTTATGTAATGCTGGCATTTTTCTTTTTAAGATGGGGATGCTAACTTTTACACTCTGTATATTATACTAAGTAAAAAATAGTATTAAAACAGATAAATGATTATCACTAAATTTTGTAGATTTGTCTTGAGATGGGGTAAGATGAAGCAATATGAGTAAGACATACACACACATGTATATGCATATATACATAAATTATATTATAGCCACAAAAGTCACATTAATATGAAGTATATACGCTCTACCCTCTTCCTGGTGCCTTTTAAAGACAGCCTTGTTCCTTGCGCTGCACTAGCCACAAGGACCAGGTTCCTTCCTCTTTTTCTCCTCTCTTTTGCAGTCCATCTTCCATTAGCTAAACATATATTTTAACTTTAATGAGAATGGTACTATATACATTCTATCCTACAGTGATAGTTACGTCTCTCATGCTTTATCTTTAGATTGATTCCCACTATGGAAAACCAATTCAAAATTTTGCATGACTATGACTCAAGTTGATGGAATTAAAAATGTGGTATCTGGAGCCACAAAAAGTGAAATAATAGTCACTGAAAATTGTGGAGAGGGAGGGCAGTGTTGAAATCAGGCTAAATACTAATCATTTATAATATAATTAATACGTGTTTTATAAAATTGTTAAACAAGTTGAGGGTTCAAACACAAAAAGAAGACAAAGCAACGGTGGTTCTCAGTGCCTGGTGTTGGGAAGTGGTCCAGGGGTTGATGCTTTTCTTTTTTTTTCTTTTTTTTTTGCGGCACGCGGGCCTCTCGCTGTTGTTGTCTCTCCCGTTGCGGAGCACAGGCTCCGGACGCGCAGGCTCAGCGGCCGTGGCTCACGGGCCCAGCCGCTCCGCGGCACGTGGGATCTTCCCGGACAGGGGCACGAACCCGCGTCCCCCGCATCGGCAGGCGGACTCTCAACCACTGCGCCACCAGGGAAGCCCGATGCTTTTCTTGATAAGCCTTTGATGTGACATTGCATTTTAGGAGTTGCATGTATTTTTTTCCTGTAAAATAACCAACAGCAGGTTGGGTGCGAGGATGAAGACGCGACTTCCTGGAGGACCGTGTCAGCATCTCTGACACGTTTCAAACTCCTTTTCTCCTCCATGACTCACGTACTTTCAGTACCGGCCCTGCACTTTAGTGACACATCCCTAACAGGGTCGGGAGAGAGGGCCAGAGATGTACTCCTTTAGTCCTTGCTACGTTAAACTGACGGCAATAGCTCAATTAAACATGGAAGCCACTGAAAAAGCACAGAAATCTATTACTCCTCATCCAAATGCAATTTTGTCTAATCATGTTTTCTCTAACCAAATTGCAAAAATGTTCACCCTATCTCCAGTGCCACAAGTGGCCGTAAGTGTGGGGAAGCGTTGTCAGAGTGGAAGCAGATAGGGATCTCAGTGTAGCAGAGTTGATCTACTTTAATTTTGCAAATTTTATGAAATCATATGGGCAAGTTAGCAAGTTTCTAGGATCTGCCAGGGGGGCCTCAGGAGCCATGGATATGAGACCTCCTGGAGTTTCAGTTTCATTTGCTTCATGGTGACTTTGCCTCTGGGCACTAAATCTAAGAATTTGTGGTCAGAGTGGGAAATGAAATACAAAGAGACTTCTTTGATTCAGACAAATTTCTACAATGAGGAAAAGAGAAAAAACACATTTTGAAAAATGTGTCTGGCTTTGCCCAACAAATAAATAATGATCACACAGAAACCTAATGTTTTCCTTCTGTAATATGTCCAGATAAATTACCATGTGCCGTTCGATCTTGGGTACTGGCTTTCCTATATACGTTGCAGTTCTTTAAACATTATTTCCTGATATTCGGACTTAAGGTCACCAGATGTGGATTTTCATACGTTAGGCACAAAAAGTCATTTCAACTCATGTGTGCCTTGTCAGCCAACATTTTAGTGTAAGTGATATCTCCATCATTGTTAAGCAGACTGTGCAATTACATAAACACCTTACTTCAGTGACTTTAGAAATGTGCTGTAGAAAAGAGAAGATGTGTCTCCTGGGGACGTCACCCAAGTGGTGTTCGTGGTGGTAATAGGGGTTCCCTGGCCCAAGAGAGCTCTGAGCCTGTAGGGATCCAGCCAACTGCCCCCAGAGCTATTCATGGTTACCTGCTCTCTGGACTGGAGTTTCAGGCATAAAACGTCAGAAGAAGACCCAGTCTTCCAAAAAATTATACCTATATTTTAAAATTTATTCTATCATTATCCAACTCTGCTTAAGAACTTTTCTATAGGTGTGGCATTGTCGCAGACAATATGGCAGTCCTCTGTAATACATAAATTGATTAAGCTGGACTAGTATTTTCCCTCTAAGTGGCTGTGTGGATTTTAACATGTCACTTTACGTCCTGGGCCTTTCATTCTTAATCTCAAAAATTAATGGACTAGGAACAAATTGTTTTTAAGGCCTCAAGTCCAGTTCTGATAGTCTAGCCTGACCTTTAGCCTATCTTTCATGCTTTAATCATGGTCTCAAACATAAAGCATCAGTGTCTTCCTTCTGCTATAGGACTCTAAGAAGACTGAAGGAAAGAGAATGGCTTTTATTTCACATCCTGAGTAGTTATTTGTTTCTTTGAGCGTATTTCCTCATTTACAAAACACTGTCAATGACACGGAATCCGTGTGCACGTTAGGGGTGCTCAGTGAAGTTACGGTATGACGTGCTTCACGTGACATCTTGAACCTTGGTTTAATTATTAGCTGTCATCACCATCGTCACATCAGTCAACTTAACAATTACATTCTTTTGTTTCTCATACAAATACAACTGGGAGAGCAGCAGATCCTAATATGTCAGCAGCTGAAGACAAAGGGTTTGTCTGAGCAGCTGGGCAGCCGTAAGTGCACCATCTCTATGCCTGTCTCTCAAGTCATCCTTGAGAATGCAAATACAGATAAATGAAAACCACTTTCTTCCTAGGCCCACGGAGCTAACTCGTCTGTGGAAATGAACTTCCATTCTCTCCGACAATTAGTTTCACTCTAAAATATGATAATTCTTTGAAGTTGCACCAAGAGAGGAAATATGGCATGCTCCGCATTCAGCAAAGGGAAGTTATGGGGCTGCCGGAGACATTAATCTCATTTGCTCTGCACCTGATTTTTCACCGTTAGAATATGCAGCAAAGCTCTGTGCTAAATCTCTAGCCATTTAGCTCAGCAAAACAGGTTAGTTAGAGCCAATGCAAAGCTCTACCTTAAAACTTTCTTTCAGTAAATGTGATATTCAGGTACATAGTCTGAGGCCTGGGCTAAAATCTGAGATGGTCTGCTTTTGCAATTTTAACAATATTAGATGTGAATCAAAGCAAGCGAAAGAGGTACTTGTGGCCTGGACTCTCACTCCAAAAACATTTAAATCTTAAATAACTTTTATATAGTCTGTGGTGAAAAGGGGTCTTGAAGTTAGGTTGCATGAAAGGTGGGAGGATTGTTATGTATGTCTACTTAGCTCTGCAAAAATTGTCTTTTATCTTTTTCGGAGGACAGAGACTTAACTGAGTTATTGTTTTATTAAATACCGCAGCTCCATATTAGACCCAACTGGAACTTGGGTGAATCCATAACCAATATGTTAATTATTAGATATTAGAATATCTAGCTGATTACAACTGATTAACTACTCTTCCCTCACTGTTGTTGAATAGTGTCTCCCCCAAACACATGACCTCTTGAATATCACCATGTAACCTTATTTGAAAATAAAGTCTTTGCAGATGTGATTCGTTAAGATGAGGTCATCCTGGAGTAGAGAGGGCTTTAACTCCAGTGACTGGTGTCCTGACAAGGCCACGTGAAGTCACAGAGATGCACACGCAGAGGAAAAGTGGCCACGTGCAGACAGAGGCAAAGATAGGAGTGATGCAGGTCCAAGCAGAGGACCGCCAGCGATGGCTAGCATCCCTCAGCAGCTACAAAGAGGCAAGGAAGGATAATCCCCTAGAGCCTTTGAAGGGAACACGATTTTGGACTTCTGGACTCCAGAATTTGGAGAGAATAAATTTCTACTGTTTCAAGCCACCCCATTTGTGGCGCTTTGTTGTGGCAGCCCTAGAAATCTAACCTGAGCCCCGTGTCCTCAAGTCCATTCTCTACACCTGCGTCTTTATTCCTGTCCTGCCCTATGGTTCTTCAGAACCTTGTTGTTTTTTTGTTTTTTGTTTTTTTTAGATTCCATATTTTGATTAGCTTTGCTTAAATGCACACAATGGCCCCTCTGCTCAGGCCTGCACCACACCCCCCCCTACTTCCTGCCTGGGAGCTTCTCTGACTCTGGACGGAGTAGGCTGCCCTGGGAATGTGTCAGCTGCCCCTGGCGCAGGGGAGTCAGCACCTGCAGGGCACGCTTGGCTAAAGGGAGATGGCATCTTGGATAAACGCTTTCCCTACTGTGCCCGGGAGCACAGCTCTTCAGCGCATCCCATAAAGCTCTTCTGTACGTTCTGAGGACTGAGGCTTCTGATTCCCCTCCGCAGGGGAACCTGGGCTGACAGTTGGTACTAGAATTAGCCCTAGCAATTAGAACTTCATAGCCCTCCCTAGTAAGTAGGAGTTTATAGCTGGATCATTCTCTAGTCAGAAGGCAAAAAGTCCCCAACTCTGGAGGAAAGTAGGGTGGTGGCGCTAACCCCTAGCATCGAGAAGCCTTGCCATCGCTGGGCCTCGCACATGAGTGCTGGGAGAAAATTCAAGCAGCGAGTGAAGAGTTAGCTTATATGTTACTTGTGGCATGTGAACAGAATGGGGGTGGATAATAATAATTTTAAGGATTTTGAAATTGGTTGGTTAACTCTTTGGAAGTGTTAGGTAATGGGTGGACCCAGATCAGCCAACTAACAACCTGAGTGAGCTTTGAAAGCTGGAAGTCCTCTACAACCGTGTTCACAGGAGACCTTCATCTCCTCCAGCTCCAGGGAAGACCATGGTGGAAACCAAGCCCAGGATTTAACTGAAACAATTTCAGAGCTTATGAGAGAGATCGACTTCCGAGCCTTAGCATACCTCCTGTGACAAAATCAGGCCCTGATAGCTAAAAATCGGAATATGAGAACTGGAAAGGAGATATTTGGGAACACAAGGCTGCGAATCGTTTTTTTTTAAATTGAAGTATAGTTGATTTACAATATTGTGTTAGTTTCAGGTGTACAGTGCGGTGATTTGGTTATAAATATACATATATATATTCTTTTTTCTAATTCTTTTCCATTATAGTTTACTATAAGGTATTAAATGTAGTTCAATGTGCTATACAGTAAATTCTTGTTGCTTATCTATTGTATACGTAGTAGCGTGCATCTGTTAATCCCATACTCCCAGTTTATCCCTTTGGTAGCTATAAGTTTGTTTTCCATGTCTGTGAGTCTGTTTCTATTTTATTTATTTATTTAAAAATTTTTATCGAAATATAGTTGATTTACAATGTTGTATCAGTTTCAGGTATACAGCAAAGTATATATATATTCAGTTATGTATACATATATATATATATATATTCTTTTTAGAGTATTTTCCATTATAGGTTATTACAAGATATTGAGTATAGTTCTCTGTGCTATACAGTAGATCTTAGTTAGTTATCTATTTTACATATAATACTGGGTGTATTTTAACCCCTAACTCCTAATTTATTCCTCCCTCCTTTCCCCTTTGCTTTATATGTTTGTGAGTCTATTTCTGTTTTGTAAATAAGTTCATTTGTATCATTTCTTTAGGTTCCACGTATAAGCAATATCATATATTTGTCTTTCTCTGTCTGACTTACTTCACTTAGTATGATAATCTCTAGTTGCATCCATGTTGCTAAAAATGGCATTATTTCCTTCCTTTTTATGGCTGAGTATATTCCATTGTGTATATATGTATATATATATATATCACATCATCTTTGTCCATTCATCTGCTGATGGACACTCAGGTTGCTTCCAGGTCTTGGCTATTGTAAATAGTAAGGCTGAGAACCCTGAAGCCAGATCTCTTGAATATTCTGTGAGTCAGAAGCAGCCCCTCTCTTCCCAGAGAATAGCAGCCTCCTCTTACTTGGAGACATCAAATGAATAATGTGCCGGTAAGATGAAACTGGTCCTCTTTAAGATATAGCCTACCACCCTCACTGCATCCAGGCCTATGACCGACGTCAGGTCTCAGCCCAAATGGGGGAATGCAATCCCATGCCTGGGAGGGAAGAGCTCACACATGAAAACCACTGCAGGAAGCATCCAACATATGTCAGCAAGAACTGTGAAAACATGTATGGAGGAACATATTAGGGTGGGCGGATAGAATGCTAAAACTGGAGAGAGGACAGACTTTACACAGGAACCCTCATCCGCGACTCAGAAATACCCAGTCTTCTCTGGAACCCGTGGAGCTGATCCTAATATGGGCCCATGGAGTCAATAGCTTTCATGGAGCTAATGGAACGCAGAAAGCCTACTGTAAGCAAGTGAATGGAAGATTCCTTAGATTCATTGGTATAGTTTTGAGGAGGGGGCCCGGCGGTAACGGAGGCAGCAATGTTAACATCCACTCATTGCGTGAAGCCAGATGTCCTACCGGACGATGCCTATGTTGGAGGAACCCAGAAGCTCAGTGGGAACTGTTGTCTTCAGGCATAGCTTGACAGTAGGATATGATGACATGGGGGTTCCAGAATGGAATGGTAGAAACCAGATAGGTGCACTTCACTGTCAGGGGCATTGTGGAAATAACGACCACAGTGAACACGGTCAGGGGGTCAGTAGTGGAGGCTAATAGGTCGATGAGCAGAAAGGACCAAATAAGATGTTGTTTCCCTTATATTATAAACAAACGTGGAGTGCTGCTGAACAGAGACAGAGACAGAGAGAGAGAGAGGCGGGGAGAGTTGGTGATTGGAAATTGTAGTCCTCACTTCATTTTCATATTGAAGTCAATTCACGGACACAAAGCCCCTTGATTAAAGGGAGGATGGACCCCCTTGAGGAAGGACTCTGCACGCCTTCACAAGTGAAAGTCATAAGCATCCTCTAATACTTACCAAAGAGGTTTGAAGCCATGTAACTTTGCAAAAGTAAACAAGGTCACATAGAGAACTAACACTGATACCAGATACTCAAAATGCCAGCATGGTCCTTAAATTAGAATGGGATCTAAAGGGCACCAGTGTTAACTTGACTTCTGGTCCAAGCCAAGGTCACAGTGACTCAAAGTGTCCATAGACCTCGTTATAATCACATTCTTCTGGAGTATACTGGGGGTAGATACACTTAATAGATGGCATAACCCTCACATCAGTTCTTTTAATTTGTTTTTTCTCATGCACTTTTTATTTTTTTAAACATCTTTATTAGAGTATAATTGCTTTACAATGGTGTGTTAGTTTCTGCTTTATAACAAAGTGAATCAGCTATACGTATACATATATCCCCATATCTACTCCCTCTTGCGTCTCCCTCCCTCCCACCCTCCCTATCCCACCCCTCTAGGTGGTCACAAAACACCTCATATCAGTTCTTTGAACTGCAGAGTAAAAGTCCTTAGGCTAGGAAGGGCCAAAGAGGATCTGTTGAAATACTCTCACTCCCTTACATAGGAAGAAATATCATATCCATGGAGAAATTTTAGGAAACAAGAACGTGAAAAAGTCTGGGAAGGTCAGTACAAAATTACAGATCTTTGTGTTTCATGTTAATAGCCTTCAGAGAGCATTTACCATGATGAGACACTCAACAATTTCATAAACAGGATGACTTCTCTTATGGGCCCATGAACAAGGAAGCTGCAGAGGAAGTGCTGGAAGCTTAGCATGGACCTGACATCACAGGCTCTGTCTCATTCTCATTAAGCTTGATCTACTTCCTGCTGAAGCAGAGACCAGCACTGTACCCTCTGATTTGGCATCATCTCTTCAGATGACTAGGCACTGAAGCTCTTTTCACTCTTTCACCCTAGAGACACCAGTGATTTTCCTAACTAGAATTGACATCTACTGGAAATATGAGTCTGTCTACCTGGCCCAGAACTTAACTTTCTCCAGAACCACCATGCAGAAGACTAAATTTGAAGGCATGGTATCTTGGTCTACGTTACGTATTGCAACCGTGGAATCTAGCTATTGTACAATATACCTTATCACTCAAAGGCTGCAGATCCAATATAATGGTGGACTAGAATGGCAAAGCCTTAATCAAGGCACCAGCTTGGTGGAAATCTTACAATGGGTAGGGGTGGTGGTATATCCCTCTAAGTTGTGATATATCTGTTCAGCCAGCGACCACTATGGCATGTGGCTGTCTGGCATTATGGCAAATGGTGTTGTGTCTCAGTAAGTAGAATATATATGATGAGTGTCACGGGGGAGTGGAAATAGGATTGGTCCCCACGATTTAGCCTCTGTCCTAGTCTCTAAGGGGAAATTCTTCCACTAGGGTATCCAGCGAGGGTTCCACTGAAATAGATGCTACTACTTGGCCAGTTTGAGCTCCTGAGGCCAGTGGACCAGCAGACACAGTTAGAAATTACCACATTAATGGGTATAAATTACCCTGTTTACCATCAGACTTTGGGATTGGTACTACACAGTGGTGGCAAAGAGGAATATGTGTGGTATTTGTTGAGGGTTCCCTTGGCGTTGGGGAAACTTTTTTTTTGTTTTCCGAAAAAAACCCAACAACAGCAGACAATTAAGAGGTCAGAACTATGGAGTAGGTCTAGCACGCAACCTAGAACAGCTGAAGAGCTGGCCAAGGGCGAGGAAATTGTGGCAAGAGAGGAAAATAATGGACATACATTTTGTCACTGGAACCATCTATAGTGATAGTAAGAAATATAACTTATTCTTCTCCTAATACTCCTCTGAGTTAGGCCTTTACAGAGCTAGTGTCTAACTACCACCTTGATCCATCTGCAAGAACCCACTTTGGAGTTGGCTTGCAAATACAAACTATCTTTGAAAAATAGATCAGAGGAAGAGCTGAACAGTGATGCAATCTCTACGAAACCCTCAGCAGATGCCCCCAGTCACTCTGGAGCTGGGATGACTGTTGTGAAGTCTCCCAATTTGGACAAGGAGGATGGGTCGTGGGGTGGACGTGGACAGACACGTATTTGGGGTGTCCCTCAGGATGGGCTGTGATATTGGGCAAATCACTCCTTTCAGCTGAAGGCAGTTTCCAGAGAGGGTCTAAACTGAGAGCTGTCAGCCTTCAACTGGAAACATGGGTGTCTCAGTGGAGACAGGTGGCCGCAGGCAGCGCACCACCACACTCACTGCTCGTGGGGACACTGGGGACTGAAGGAATCGCTGGGTCCCAAAGAAGAAGAGAAAGAGGCAGCCCCAACTCTCAGTGTGCACAGCGTAGAAACGCCTGGGTGAAGTAGCCTGGGGGAGAAGAGCCTACGCCCTAGCGAGGAGCTTTCTGAGAAACAAGTTCTAACACAGCTGCTTACACACGTGTGACCTTAGACAAGTCCTTCAACCATCTGTGCTATAATAATTTTTATTTTATTTTTAATTAATTTTTATTGGACTATAATTGCTTTACAGTGTTGTGTTAGTTTCTGCTGTACAGCAAAATGAATCAGCTATACATATACATAGAACCTCTCTTTTTTGGATTTCCTTCCCATTTAGGTCACCGTAGTGCATTAAGTAGAGTTTCCTGTGCTGTACAGTATGTTCTCATTAGTTGTCTATTTTATACATAGTATCAATGTGTATATGTGTCAATCCCAATCTCCCAATTCCCCCCGACACCCCCCTTGGTATCCATACATTTGTTCTCCACGTCTGTGTCTCTATTTCTGCTTTGCAAATAAGACCATCTTTACCATTTTTCTGGATTCCACATGTATGTGTTAATATACAATATTTTTCTCTTTCTGACTTGGGCTATATAATAGTTTTGGTTGTTTTAATCTGTAGAATGGGGGTTATGGTTATGCCAAACTCACAGGGTTATTATGAGGATAAGAATAGTTAATCTTTGTAAAGTACTTGTCATATAGTAAGTACTACAGAAGGATTTGTTATTTAACAAGATGGCCCTAGCCAATAGCATTTCCTATCAACCATTAGAATATAAGCACAAGTAGAAGTATTCACATATGCAGATATTATATGGGTATCACAAGTTAGGATATATTAGATTACAGAGGAAAGGGAATTTTTTTTTAGAGGGAGATTGCTGAGCAGATTGTTAAATGCTTTTCCTGTTTGGTTGTGGAATAAGGATTCGAGCACAAGTACAACAGCAGCTGTTTGCTGAGCAAACCCAGTGTCACAGCACTGTTCATTTCTCTCTCAGCCTCCAACCCACTGCTTCTTTTCCTCTAATTCCCCACTGTGCATATTGGCCAAGTTGGTTAAAAGATCTATTCTGCTCTCTCATGTGTAAAGCCTGCGATGTATCGGCAGCTTCAGTGCCCAAAGGTTTTCTCATTATTGAATTCCCAGTGGCTCTTTCTCTGCATTGTAATTGGATAGCGGTCTTTGGAGCAAGTGTCCAGGGCACACAGTGTCACAAAACTAGGTGCTGTCTAGATAAATGAGATGTTGTCCGTTAAAACAGAGAAGCATGGACACATATATTCCCCAAGATGAGGGGAAACAATCGATAATTGAGATGAGGAACGTCTGCCTCATTTGTGTGCTGATTAAGAAAGGATTTAGATCCTTCCTGCTAAGCCAGAGTGACCTGTGACATTTAATTAGTGAATGCAATCCATGCATTCTTCCCAGTGGGTAATTAAATCTCCATGCCTGACCTCCCCAAGTCCCCAAATGTTCAACCTTCACACACACACACACACACATACACACACACAGGTACTTGTTGCTCTATTTATTAATTCTTCATTATTCAACATTGATGCTTATTCCAACACTGAATGGATTATTAGTTTTTAGTAATTAATGGTGCAATGTCAAACGGTAAAAGCCAATTATTTTTCAGAGCAATATGTTTCAATGAAATATTCTGAAAAACATTACTGTCAGGAACAAACATTTACACATGATAATGGCTGAATTCTGTTAAAAATGATGCATTGAACTCAGTATTGCTATTCCCAGTATAGGGATTAAAGTGATGATAATATTAATTGGTTCACTGAACACACATTTAAAGGTGTTTAGGAGGATCTGATATTCTTTGGGTGGAGAGCAGGCTCTCCACAAGGAAGAGAGATGCTGAACAGAGCAATTGCAGTGCTGCAGGAATATTGTTGTCCCGGACACAAGGATGGAGCAGACAGGAGGGGAAGCCTGCTGGAGTCCATACATGTCATTATAGGTGCATAGGCAGGTGCATTCATCACGACCTTCAAGATGATCATCTTTATCTTCAGGATATTCATCGTAGTAATGACTAAAATAGAAAACAAAGATGACAACAGATGTTAAACATAAAAATTCAGCAAAATAAAACTTTGCTAGAAAACATACAGAAGGATTCCCTTGTAAAAAGAGCATATGCTACAATAGAATTTTGAAGACTAAATTCATATTTCCACCATCACAGTTAGCACCTATCTTATGCCGTGTACCTATGTGAAATAGTATAAATGATATATAATTAGCTTTGCTAATTTCATTTGTCTCAAGTAAAGTATGGCCATAGGAATGAACAAGCATCCCTTAAATTCCCAAAGTGTACCCACCATAACACTTACGTACATAGAATATGAAAGTTTTGACGTTCTACCAAATTACATAACGCTAAAACATTTGTGACATCAGATCACATCAATTTTTTCTTCTTTTTACCACAGTAAAAAACACATATAAAATTGACCATCATCATCATTTTTAAGTGTACGGTTCAGTAGTGTTAAGCAATATGTTTACATTGTTGTAAAACAGATCTCCAGAATTTTTTCATTTCGCAGAATTAAAAGTTCTTATTTATTAAACAACAACTCTCCATTTCCCCCACCCCTTTCTACTGCCCCTGGTACTTGCCTTTCTACTTTCTATATCTATGAATTTTTCTACTTTAAATTCCTCATATAAGTGGAATCATGGAGTATTTGTCCTTTTGTCATTGGCTTATTTTCTTTTTCATAATATCCTCAAGTTTCATCCATGTTGATGACAAGGATTGCCTCCCTTTTTAAAGCTGCATAGTATTCCATTATATGTGTATACCACATTTTGTTTATCTATTCATTGCATCAAAACATTTTTAAAGCAATGTAATGTGCTTTAATGTTTTTTTTTCTATTTTTCAAAGTAATACTTGTTCATTGTAGGATATTTGAAACATATAAGTAGGAATAAATAACTACTTTTAAATGCTAGAATTCTACCATCCAACGGTGATCACTCTAATATTATTTTACATATTTCTTTCATGTTACTGAGATATAGATTTCAATGCTGTTGTTTTCAGGTGAACTTATGACAATTTAACATACAAATGAAGTGGTGCTACTAAAATTTATTCAACCATTATGCTAAGATATCAAATTGGAGGCATTAGCTTGGATAGTCCAGAGAGAGAGAGAGTGAGAGACAGAGAGAGAGAAAGAGACAGAACGTAAGCTTATATTAAGTGATGGCTGTGGGAAGGTAAAGAAGTGAGGGATGTTGAAAAGATACAGTCCTTTAGTTTATCCAAGTCACATAGTCCTCCTCCAGTAGTTCACATACATTTCTCATGGTTTTCAGGTTTGAGCTATTTCATTAAAATTTTAAATAGGGCCTATTCTGAAATATAATTAAACCAGTAATTACCACTGTGAAGAAATTTTATAGACTTCGGTATATTTATCTTTTTAAGGTTTAGCCAATGCATTTTAAACTTACAATAATGTGTACTTCTGGGTTGTCTAGGAGTATAATCTTCCTAATAAGTAAATCACCATTTATATTTGGCTTTGCTACAAATTCCAAACCAATATTAAATAATATGGAAAGTTAGCATTCTTGTTTATGTTTTGATATCACTTAACATTCCTCTGATATTTCATGAGAAATTGTTACCCTTTAGGCTCCATGTTCAAGTTGCAACACTATTTTAGAGGGCTGATTTAATGTTTCTTCACTTGCAAATTAACATAGTATGAAGGCATACAATAATACAAAATCTGAAACTAAGAACAAGATCATATTAAATTTTAGCTTTCTGACAAACTGTTCACTTTTCCGAAAACACTGTATTTATTAAGACCTTGTTCAAGACCTCACCTTGTTTTGTCTACCATCTTAAAATATTCTCTCATAAACTTTGCCCAATTCCAATGTTTCTCACTTTGAAAGATTAGCATTTAAAACTGCTCAAGCACAGTCTGAAACTGTCTAATTATCCTCTCCAAATAACTCCAGAAAAGCTGCCTTAATTGGCTAAATTAGTGGTTAAATAATTTTCTGTGTTCTTTATCAAATAGTAAAATACATGTAACAATGTGGAGAAAATATTAACAGCTTTAAGGTTGATATTAGGCATCTTTTAAGAAGGTATTTTAGGAAGAGAACTTAGGCAAATTATTTTGACCAAGCACTTAAAAGATGGTGAAATCCTGAGGACATACCAAGACAAAAAGTGATAATGTGTAAACTGACACTCAGGAAGAAGGGAGAGAAAACCATTATGACTGGTAAGGTGGTGAGAAGAATAAGGAAAAAAATGAAAAACGGAAAAGGGTGGAAAATGAGAAAGATACAGAGGAAATGTCTAGGTGGGTTGGAAATAAAAACTTCGTGAGAAATGGTGTTTGAGGGACATTTTAAGAATGGTATTTTGTACACTTCCATTAAATATTTGTCAGGCTGCCCATAACCTCACATCCATTTTTCTTCTGAAATATTTACTCCAGTCTGTTTAGTTCACCACTAATTAGTGTGAAAGAGCTTCCTGAACTTCATTACTTGGCAAAATTGGTGCAGCTGAAAGAACAACAGAACTGCAGACATTTGCAGGATTAAGTGGTTTTAGACCTTCCTAGGCTGTAAAGCTGGTGTGGTGGGAAAACGGAGAATTCTAGACACCCACAGTCTCCTCTCTCTCCTTCTTTCTCTCTTCCATCTCTTTTTTTGTGTTATTCTTATTTTTTTAAAAAGATTAACTCCTGCATTTTGATGAGGACATGCTCTCTTCCCTCTCCTTTACCTTGAGAGATTTCAATGTACTTGTTTTGAGAATTACAACCCTTTGCATCCACAGAGCTTGCCTGGAAGGACTGAGAACCAAGGTCACCTTTGTCGACATGGCATTTATATTTACTCTTAGAAATGATTGTCCAGGAAGGTCAGGCTATAAATCAATAAGTAAATATACAATTTGCTTTAGAAAATTCTTGAAAACCAATTTATGTGCAGAAACAGTTTGCCTCTGGGTAAATGACACTTCTATTAGAACAACACTTCGTTCCCCCGGGCAAACTGTTCACTTTCAAAGAAAAGCTTATTTATTAAGGTTCCTTTCATGACCCCTGCCTTGACATGTCCACTAATCCTAAACTGTTCTGTCATGAACTTCACCCAATTCCAAACGAGCCTGTTCATGTGTGGACCAATCATTGCTGGTCTCTGCAACTGGACAGTTCACTTCTTCCTTATGGCTTCACTGCCACATGTGGACACAGCCATGACCTAGAAGCTAACTCTAATCTGAGGAAAAACAAAAAACAGTTGTGCTCTCTTCTCCTGTAACACTGGTCTTCAATGCAGTAACAGGAGAGTATGCGATGCATGGCCTTAATCGCTGAAATGTGAGTTGGCTGTTTTCTTTGATAAGTAAACAAATAATACTAAAGTATTACGAAGCTAGTGAAAGTTGGAGGACACTTTACAGTTGAAAGGTAAAAACACTTTAGCTGTCTTGTTTTTAGAGACTTGGGGTGGCGAAACAAAATACCTGCATTTCTATGATTTGAAATGGAAAAAAAGGAAACAGATAATTTCAGACTGTAAAATAACCACTTATTTATTTTTATTTATCGACTTCCTATTTACTCCTTGAACCTGTTTTTCAAGACTTTTAATTTTTTTCTTTACCTAAAGACGAACGTCTTTGGCAAAGAAAAGTTAGAAGTACCTTGGCTGAAATGGCCTCCTTGAATAATGGCATTATATAATTGAATATTATCAATATTTGTCTGTGTAGACAGAAGTGAGAAAAGAGGAAATGCTACATTATCAGGTTATTTACTGATTTATTAGAATAGTTTTATTTTTTGCCAAAACTATTAACAAAATTATTTTTAGGAATTATTAAGAATGGACACTTACTAAGATTCTGATGGCTAGGAAGGCATCGTGTTCAACATCTGTATTCTATAGGAGAGAAAACAGAAGGTGAGAGAGGTGAGGAGACTTGGTGAAGGCCACTCAGGGTTTTTACGGGAATCAGAACAGACCATTTTCGCTAGATTAATTAGTCTCCTGTCTCAGGTTTCCGCAAGTATATATAAGGCTTATTTTATATTTCCAGTCAAGTATCTCACAGCGCTTAATTCCTATTAAATAATATAAATAATGAATATTAGCACAGATTAAAAAAAAGCCTGTGGGAATAAGTACAAAGCACTCTTCACTGGTATATTTATCAAATTACTCTTTATCGAGCACCTGTGCCAGGCGGCGCACTAGGAACGCGAGGTGGAGAAGCATCTATGTTCTTGTCTTAAGAAAGCTTTTCAGTCTCAGAAATATGGATGGAATATGGGGGCGAAGCAACGAATAAGGTACAAATAGTGATTAGGGCTTGGAAGGAGACAGAGGTCACAGTGTGTGCTGGGGGCTCCTTTGGGTGGGAAGGAGGAGGCGGGTGTGGCCTGGGCGGGGACTCCTGGGGGAGGAAGGCACAAATGTCCACGGAGACACTCTGTTCCAGCAACTTCTGGACGACAGCGAGTTTCTCTTCTGTGGGTCTCCCCAGCAATGCTGAAACACAGCACTTAAAAACACAGTCTTTTGCTACTAGCAGTAAACAGGTAGGGATTACGAATTTCCAAGACAATGTTTTGAGAGGTCCTATTACTCTTGAATACCGTTATCTAAAACAGTTTCCACAGGAAACTACAGGAATCCAGAGTGATGAAGACACGAAGACATCGCCCTCAAAATAGAAACACCAACATTGAACCACAGCCCTCCAGAAGATACACGTTATGCTCTGTTATTCTGCTTATAAGTTCCATGTCTCCCCCGGATCAGACTGTGAGGGCAGAAAGTCCATGGGTCTGCTGCATGTCTTCAGGCTCTCCAGCACTGTGACGGACACGGCCCAGGTGGACAAGGAGTGCTAACTACCGGTCAATAGCAACAATGACGCAAAATCTTAGCTCATCTCCTATGACTGCTGCTCGCCAACGCTTTGAGTCGGATTTTGATACATTTCATAGTTTACGTGTAGTCACAAAGTGAAGGGATTGAGAGACGACAGTTGTTCTTGTAAACGTGGATGGTTTCAGCTTGGAGGCATTGTATAGGCACATCAGAGCTGGACAGGAAACCCAGGTAGACAAGTTAGGGGCATGCTAGACTATAGAACTTGTCTCTATGTAATGACAGAAAAATCTAAATCAGACAGCTCCAAGTGGCTCGGTAGCTGTGCATTGGATCTGAGTGCCATGCGTTCCACAGTGGGTTCCCTGCATGGGGTACGGCAGCTGTGCTCACCAGGAATGGTAACTGCTACAGGGTGAGGGCTCTCTCCTTGGTCCCCAGCTGACCGGGAGAAGAAGGCAATGCTACCCACAAGTATCAGGTTCTTAGATTGTTGAGCTCCGCCAAGCTACTGGAGAGTTAGTGCAATAAGGTTCTGGAGAAAAGGGAGGTTCGGATTTGGAGTTGTTGGAACATCTTCTGGACAGAACAGGTGTGGTGAGAGAGATTTGTGTTTTTGTGGGATAACCCCAAATAGAGTGGAAATTTAAAAATACTGCAGGGTAAATTTCACACTCCCCTTGGTGGTATCTGTGAAGGCTGCTAAAATCGTTGGTTAATATTGACCCAATCATCTCATAGGTCAGTTGTTCCAGTGACAGATGCCAATGTTTGCAACTGGAAAGGGCGGAATGTGTGTGTGTGTGTGTGTGTGTGTGTGTGTGTGTGTGTTCTCAATAAGGAAAGAGAGAGATGGATTTTGGCAGTGGGCTGGTAGAACGTTTGACTTTTAACTGGTTTTCCAAGGGGAAAAGTTCTGCTTCGCAGCATTTGCTGATTTCACGGCTGATTTCAAGCACCCAAGTGACATCACTGAATGCGGAGCTGGGAGACAATAGGAACGATTGACTTGTGGGAGCTGGTGCAAGCAGGTTCCGACACATCATCACTGTTTGTGTACACACACGAGCTTATGTGTGAAAAAGTCACGTGGCTTCGGGTCACAAATAGATCGCACTTTAAAAAATATTTTAAGTAGCTGCTTGTGCCTCCATTTTCTTAATTTATTGGAATATGCATTTTGCTCTTGTTGGGGGCACTTGGATTGTTTTAAGAATCCCCAATATTATTTGGTCCAAAGGATCCAATCACACACTTGGACTCCCATCTGGCGGAGAGGCCTGGGACCTTGGATCAGCAATTCTGACCCAGAGGGCCCCAGTGTTTAGCCCCATCTGTGCCCATGGCTGCCACGTGGCTTCCAGGCCAGAGAGCTTGTGCATCTTCAGCCCTGGCTGGGCATCTCTTCACAGGGGGGAGACCCCAGAGTTACCCTTGAGCATAGTCACATGCTCAGCTCTTTCTCCTCAACATGTTCTCAGTTCATGGGATTCATGCGATGGGTGGAGTGAGGCCACACTCCCTCCTCCTCTTCCACTGATCTACAGGAGGAGGTACCTGCATAGAGAAACTGAAGCTTGGCCATGTTTCGTCCAAGAGCCATACATGGGGGGATTTACAGGTTCAGACATGCTAAGCAGAATCAGCCAGGTAGAGTACCGATTTGGGTAATATAGAAAGAAAAAAAAATGAGAAGCTGTTATCACAATATTTAAGATAATTAAAATAAAACCCAATATTATAAAAATATAATGATCGGGCTCACTATTTAGTGTAGGGAGAGAAATGATTATAATCTGTCCTCAAGGTTTTGATGCCTGGCTCAGGGGTGGATGTTTTGAGCCCTGGATCAGCTTCCACACACAGTTCTTTTATATTCTTTTTTCTAAACCATTTTTTAGTTGAAGTATAGTTAACTTACAATGTTATTTTAGTTTCAGGTGTACAACAAAGTGATTCAGTTATATATATATATATATATGTATATATATATATATATACACACACATATATACGTATATATGTTTATATATATCCTTTTTCAGGTTCTTTTCCATTATAGGTTATTACAAGACATTGACTATAGTTCCCCGTGCTTTTATGTTCTTTTCTTTGCTTCTGTAGAATTATGATTTTCCTGATTCACTATGAAAAGTGGGTAGGAATGCAGCTCGGTTCTGGTGGGTCTATCAGAGAGTATGGGACAGTTACTCTACATCTCAGTGGGATTTGCCTAAGCCCTTTGTCAGAAATTGAGTTCATGGTCAGCGGATTCACAATGGGGTACGTAAACTTTTCAACGTGGGATGGTGGCGAGTGGATTTCTCATCCCCTCTTCTGAAATATTTCACTCTGAAAAGCACTTCTTTTTCTCCGTCCCGGCTCTTGGATGGAGCTCTGTGTTTTGCTTGATTTTCTTTTAGGGTTAACAGTCTGTGGTTGACTCTTTTGCGCTAATGAAAGGAGAAAATAATCAAGAGCTAGGAAACTGTTACGGTTGGCAGTGACACCACTGATGACAAGCTTCAGGCCTCTGAAGGAGCCCCGTGACCTTCCTCTCCACGTTAAAACAACGCGATACTTTGGTACAGGCTCTCTGGGCTCTCCAGAGGTGTGGATCTATCGCCGAGAGATATTGCTGGCACTCGTCACTGCAACTATAGGAAAGGTGTCGCTGGCGTTTTCAAAGACATCATTTCAAAGACTTGCGTGAGCCCTGTTCCCCGAAGTCGCCGTCCAGCGCTCTTCCAGCAGGTCGCGCGGCGTCCGTGGGCAGGACTGGCTGAGAGAGGCTCGCTAGCGTTGTGGTCGTAAGCAGATTTAAGGGAGCCAGGCGACTTTCAGTGCTGGCTCTGCTTCTCATTCACTGTGTTATTTTGAGCCAATTCCTTCATCCTTCTCTGCTCAGTCCCCTCAGCTATAAAATGGGGATAAATGACCGTCTCTACCTTACAGGTCAGTTTGAAGAGGACCTGAGCATCTCCATGTAAAGTGCTCAGACCATTGCCTGGCTGCTAGTTACTGCTCAGAAAGTCACCATTCTTTTATTACTGTTATTACAGTTTTCAATAATGGAGGTAAATGTCATTACAGCTGGCCTTCTGTCAGGACCTGTAACATGTCTATGCTACGAAAAGTCCAGTTTTGTGCTTACAGATCATCTTAACCTAATGAAAAACATGCCTTCTCCTGAGCATGGATCACATTTTTAACTTTGGGAGAAAGACCAAAGGGTTTCTTTAGGACGTGTCACACTGCAGCTTGCTTTCCCTTGCAGCATCCTTTCTTACGGCCTTCGTTCTCCGGTAGCATGAGTTTCCTGTAAAGAGAGTCCTCCTCTACCTTCACCAGTTGCATGGCTTCCGCCCCTCCATGCTTTTACCCGTAGCATCATTTATCTTCAGTGAGGGTTCAGTACTAGCATGAGTTCACCTGTAACACATCTCCTGAAGCAGGGGTTCCCCTGCAAGCTGGCTTCTCTTGGGTGTGGTTTTCCTTAATTGTGGATTTTTCTCTTGCATGGTTTCAACAATTCACAAATAATATAGTGGTCAGGCAAGTCTCCCTCATACATGCTGGAATTCTGATTTGTACCCTGCACATCTGTTTTTTTATCTGCCTATAATACTGCATTATTTTTGGATGCCTATGTGACAGTAATTACTCCATCAGATGGATGTAATTCACTTAATCAATATACCACACGGTCATTCATTAAAATAATATTTCCCCTGACTTGTGTGGAATCCTAGAGAATATATTACAGTGGAAGCCTGCCTATCCAATTTGGTAATATAAAAGTAGTTGTTCATTTAATGGAAAAAGTAAATTAAGATATGGAATAAAATGTTATCATTATATTAGACACTTTAAAAATTTGAGTGGACATTCATTGTGAATGTTTCACGAAGGGACAAGATCAGTAACTTTTTTATTACAAGATGTTTTTTGGGGGGATAGCACATTCAAGAGTGATATTTATTTTTACCTCTTGTTGTTGTTAATGAGATTTGTTGTGGCTCGCAGCACATGCTTTATTACCATACCCATGAAGCATCATTGATAACTTCCAGTTTGGGACTCTTTTAAGTGCCCTGAGGACCTCAATATACTTGGGTAGCAATCAGCCTGCCCAGGACCTCTAAATCTGTGTGACTCCCTGCCCCCTACATCTTCCACGTTTTAAAATTTAATTTGGCAGCAATATTTTAGCAATTAACGTTGATTTGTTTTGTTTTTCCAAAACATTCAACTTGGTTTTCACTGAAACAACATTTTGTTTACATCTATGTTTTGTAAGTTTCCATAATATTTCATGAAATTAAATAATTACAATAATGAGCCTAAGTGCCAAAACATATTTGGGAAGAAAAGTGACTGTTTGTACCAGCAAACTCAAGTAGGCGAAGCAGAAAAGCAAGCTGTGCTGAGAACCAGCCGAAATCAGCCTGAGGTTGGCATCAGCCGGTGTGTTTCCTGTGGGGAGTCAACAGAGGATCTGGGAACCACTGAGATCAGTGTTCATTAGGAGATCTTGTGCTATGAACCCCGTGAAGGTTTTACATTCACATTCTTAATAGTGTAGCTTTGCTCCTCACATCGGGACACCGAACAACTGCTCTGTTGTTTTGTTCTTCTCTTCCTTACGTAAATAGCACAATTCATTAATTTACATTGGAAAGAACTATCTCATATTTATCCAAAACCAAAAGTACGATTGAATGAGCATTTTAAAATTTATTATTATTTTTAAGTGGCAAAGCAGTTTCTTAAAAAGTTATGCACTGAAGTCTAGGCAAACAGATTGCTGTCCGTATAAAATCCAGTTTTCTGTTATTTGTATTTATAATTCTTCATCACACCATTCTTTTTTAATTCTGGGTTTGTGGTGAGTTTCACAACGAAGGTTTCACTTGTCACAGCTTCATGATCTCTGTTAACGTTGAAGTTCTATTTATTTTTTGTTTCCACAAAATTATTTGGAACTGTAAAAACTTCATTACTGTTTTCATCATTAATTTTGCAACTAATCACTTTATGTGAAATGAACCTCTAACACAACACAATAGAAATAACAATAACATGAATTTGACAACTATAAATAATTTAAAATGACATGAAATTAAACTAGCTAAAAGGTAATGCAATTAAAGTACCTGTGCTCAGAGATAGATCAACTGCCAGACTTAGTATCCAAAACATATGCATATGTAATGACTTGTTCTTGCAAATCATTACTACTCTTACCTTTCCGATGTATGAGGTGTGTGTGTTTGTGTGTGTGTGTGTGTGTGTGTATGATGGGGATATTATATTCTTTACTCTTTCAAGTGAAAATACCAACCGGACTGGGAACCACCCAGCCAACCATGGGGCATCAGGTCTGTGGGTCACCTTTGGGGGACCTCTTGCTGGTCCTGGTCAGGACTCCAAGTCTACCTTCCTCCGTGGTGAACCATTTCCTACCAGAGACCCTTGGCAGGTCTGGCCCAACCTATCAGAGGAGGGAAGGGTCCTTCTCTCCCTGGTGCTCCCGGTTCCTCTGCAACCTCACCCATCTGTTTCTGAGTTCAGCTTTTCCAGACAGCACAGGGAAAGGGCGCCCAGCGTCCAGCACCACTTCTCCCTGTGCTTACAAAACCAGTGGGCGTATTCAGGAGCCTTGCTCTAATAACGGAAAGCTGCTTCTTTTATTTTGCTTTTTTCTTTAGACATGTTTGGTCTTAGCTATCACTGCCTTGCAGTTGTGTAGCTAGAGATGCTGTTTTCGGATGCATACACATATACCCACACCACCCACAAAGCTTCTGTAACTTGGGAGCACGTGATGAGGTTGTAGGCTCTATCTGAGTTTTGAAGATGTGCCATTCATCTGCTCTGACAGAATTCAAGGAGGAGCAGGCTGGAGACTTGAGGGAGATCTCTTGTCACTGAACACAGGTGAACATCAAGCAAGGCAGGTGAAGACCATGGACTTTTACCCGTGCATATCATCATGGAAAGGGGCTGGAGCACAGTAATTCAAATGATTCCTGACTTATCTCATAGTTAAATGGATGTGAAGATGGTTAAAAATGTCATTTTTAAAGGACATTTGACTCTAATAATATTAACACGATGTAACCAAAATACAAGTATCCAAGTTGAAATAGAACTAGCTATTATTTCCTTTTCAACCTTTGCATTGCTAATATACTTCAGGGTGGCTCAACTATCCATACATTTACATCTAGAGATTAACAACAAGAATTTCATTATCATAATGTATCTTCTTTGACACCAGAAATATGCAGTGGTCAGAGGGTCCTTTCATTTTCTTTGGGAAATGAAAACACTTAGAAATGACATGGAAAATACCCACAGGATACTGCCTTAGGAAAGCAATAAAGATTATCATCAGGGCTTCCCTGGTGGCGCAGTGGTTGAGAGTCCGCCTGCCGATGCAGGGGACGCGGGTTCGTGCCCCGGTCCGGGAAGATCCCACGTGCCGCGGAGCAACTAAGCCCGTGAGCCATGGCCGCTAGGCCTGCGCGTCCGGAGCCTGTGCTCCACAATGGGAGAGGCCACAGCAGTGAGAGGCCCGCATACCGAAAAAAAAAAAAAAAAAAAAAAAAAAAAAAAAAAAAAAAAAAAAAGACTATCATCACATCTCCCAGGTTTGTGGAGGCACCTTATTAACTACAAATAGCACATTATTGGTGCCCTGTGGATTTCAACACTCATCTTTGACCCTGTGAGCCAGGCCTGCCCCCCCTCCTTTCTTTAGTTTCCCACTAGGTTGCGTGGCCATCAGCTTCTGATGCTTCGAGATGATCCCAGAAGGCTAAGCTCTCTCTCCTCCTCCTTCCTCTTGTCCCCCCAGCGCCCACGGACCCGCAGGTCTGAGACAGTGTCCTGAATCTCAGCAGGATGCTGGGACTGGGGTGTTCGATTTCATCAGGGAATTTGAACTGGGCGATAGTGGAGCCCAGGCGTATCTTTAGCAGGGAGGAGAGGGAACGGCATTGTCGACAGTGAGGGGGTGCAGCCCCCACTGGGCATCGTCCGCTGTAGCTGGACCACTGTGGCCCTCCGAGCGTGCTAGCAAGACAGGCGCGTGCCGGAGACTGCTGTCATTCTGAGCTTTGGCACCATTGTATTTCTTGTTCTTCCTTCTCTACTTTTCCCACTTCCTCTTTCATTCTTCACCTGTCCAGAGGTAAAGGAGATGATATTGATGTGACACCACCGTGTGCGTTTGCAACCATTTGATTCCGTGGGTTGTGGAACAGTTGGATAGAAAGGATTTTTAAAAAAAATTTTTTAAATCCTAGAATACACAATTTGTATGTAATTTTTTTTAAGATAGAGGAATCTGATGCAAATTTAATATATACTAACAAAATATGTTTGTGGCTTCCAGTTTCCTTTCATTGGCTAACAACACTTTAGTGCTCTGTTAAAATGTCAGGTTCATTTAAATAAGACAGTAGAGATTTTAGATTAGAGGAGTGAGCGTAAACTAGTCAAGAAGGAGACATTTACAGCTCTAACTACTATCATTTTCTGATCTGGGATTTCCTAACTTGAGCCTTTAACTGGCTGTTGGGCTTTTGAGGAGATTTTTAACATATATTTTCTGTTTTACTTTTTTCCAGCAATACCTCTTTAGTAGACTATACCATGGCTTTCTCTTGCAGTGTCCTCTGATCTTTTGTAGGTAAAAAAAAAAAAAAAAAAGTTTAAATTCATTATAGTAATTATGGGTTGGGTTTAGGAATGCAGTAGCAGGCTTGACCTTTAATGATTACAACTGTAGAACAAACAGATGAAGGCAAAATCTAAACCACCCACAACATGGATACATTTTTGGTTTCTGGATATGTAGATGATCTAATGTTAAACTAAGAAAAGTAACCTCTTTGAGCCTGGTCTTTTGTTCAGAGATTGTGAGTTAGGATGGAGAAACCTAAGGACACATCTGATTTCAGGAGAGGCCATTGAGTAAGCCTATCCTTGCCCCAAACTCTGTCATTTTGGACTTTATTTTTCTCGTTATTGTGGAGAATGATGAATTCTTTTGAAAAACTTCAGGACTCTCCATAAATGTAATTAGACTGTATCTTATATGTGTTGGTCGATGGCTTAATCATTTAATTAATCATATTTTGAAAAAAATATATTTGGGTTACGTCAACTTGGAAGAAAAACCTACCATGTAAGAGCTGTGAGTTGAGTTTATTCAAGGTCTTACTGAGAACTGTAGCCTGGGAGATGTCCTCTCAGGTAGCTCTGAGGGGCTGCTGTGAAGAGGTGGGGGGGGGGGACCCAGGATGTACACCTGCAGTCAAGACCTCGGTGAAAAGTTACCGCTAGTCAGGAAGATCAGGTATCTCTGTTAATGATTTTAGCGCTTTTCTAAGTATGGGAAGTTGCAAGGGTTTGAGGTGATAAAAATTTCTCCTGAAAATACCTAAGTGTCTGATGCCCTCCCTGTTCTGTCAGTTTTCCCAGAGCACAGAGTGCCTCATTCCTGATCTACATCTTGGATTCTATTCTAAGATGTGCTCTAGGTCAGTGACTGTAGCGGCTGATGACTCAGTTCTTGTAGATGGTGGACAATATTCTTTGCTTTACAGGGTATACATGCACACACAATGGGGAAACAAAAGGGTAGTGGGGGAGTGGAAAAGTTTTGGAAACATAATTGTTCAACATGATTGATCCCTGGCTGTGGCCTCCCTCAGTTCTCTGTAAGTAACAGACAGTAAATAAATGTGGGCAACTCTACAAAGCACTGCTTGGAAGGCTTCCCAAAGTGTCTGCAGGAAGCTCCCACCAATCAGCCTTTGCCTTGAATCGGTCCAGTAGCAGGAGCAGGGAACAAAGGCCAGACTGGTCAGTCTGCCTTAAGAGGGGAGAGGAAGAAATTCTGGGATGTATTTATATTTGACCATTTTATCCCCAAGAAAACTAACCACTGGATCTTCTACCCTGAGTCCTTCAAAGCATTTTGAAATTATTGAGCAGATCCATGTTCTAATACAGATGAAAATCATCCATTTTTACCTTGACTTTTTTTTTTTTTTTTATGTCCTGCCTTCTGATTTTCTTTTCCAATGACTCATTTGGAAGACAAATACACCAGTATTTTGTAGTGTATGTCAGATTATCCTGGACACCCAACCTTCCTGATACACAGTAACACTTACATACCTGTTGGGGTTATAAGGCTAACCCAGAGGTTGTTTTCATCCTTAATATGAATCCAGTGTCTGCACAAGTCCTCCAAAGATCGCATTTCCAATATAGGAGGAAAGGTGATTCAAAGGACTATGACATGCACTTAGAAGTAACTATAAATTACTTTCTTCTTTCTCACAAACTACTTTCGTGGATTACCTTCATGGTGCAGTACTGTTTCTGGCACAATATATCTTGCATAATAACATTCTTACAGTAGGTGATTCAAATGGCTTTTGAATAAGCAGTATTGCGTTTCCCTCAATGCCTGGGCTCCCAAAGGAGACTTATTCAGCACTAAGTTTGGGATAAATAAAGCATACTGTTAGGAAGAGTCTTTTCTAGCCTTATGTTTATGTTAATTTATTTAAATATATACATTAGGAGAGTGTGGATCTGAAGATTTAAGGGTCTTTGAACTTCCATATGTAGCCTATCCCTTTTATTTAAGATCCAGCTTTTGCCGATACAATTTTTCTTCGTTGGCTTTTCCTGTTTCTGAGAACTTATTTATCATTTCATAACGATTATCACCTCCCTTGCATCACCCAATTTTTTTTTTAGCCAAGTTAGGTGTGAGCGAACAAAGCAAGGTAACTATTAGACTCAGAGTTCAAGCTTTGATTATATAGAGGAGGTTTAGGAAAAACTCAGGAGATTCCACACTCAGGGAATGGGGACACACATACACATACACGCTTAGGCACTCAAAAACAAAGGGCTATTATGGGATTGTATGAAATCATGAGTGTTTTGAAAATTGTAAGGCATTATAGAATTTAAAGAATCTTTCATTCAATTAAAAAAAATTATTAAAAAGTGCTTGCTGGGCTTCCCTGGTGGCGCAGTGGTTGAGAATCCGCCTGCCGATGCAGGAGACACGGGTTCGTGCCCTGGTCCGGGAAGATCCCACGTGCCGTGGAGCAACTAAGCCCGTGAGCCATGGCCGCTGAGCCTGCGCGTCCGGAGCCTGTGCTCCGCAATGGGAGAGGCCACAACAGTGAGAGGCCCGCATACCGCAAAAAAAAAAAAAAAAAAAAAAAAAAAAAAGTGCTTGCTGCCTTAGTACATTTATATTTGATGCTTAATTTTAAAAAATATCTGTGCATTCGTTTATTTACTAGTCAAATTATGTACATTAAGTGGTTAGCAATTTCAGTGATGCCTCTGTATCCTTTATGGGCAGCGATGAGAGTGTGCCTTGAGGCCCCCACACTATGTCATGAATTAAGTGTCCCGACTGCTGTATAAAATACGGTCCATCCCACCACACTGAGAAATACATGATGACCCTGAAGTCAGGTCTGACTGAGGGATGCAGCGAAGTGCTTCCCCTCTTTCTCTCTCTGCTGCTGTTTCTCTCTGCGAGGAGCCTCACCTCACACCTGTCTGCTAGGACAGGCCAACATGTTCAGACTCTGTGCCCACCTGCCCGGGAGAGCGCCCCCTGGCCCTGCCCTCCCCCAGATAATGGTGCTTACACCCACCTTCTCAGAAGGCCCTGGAACTGGGCTCAGACCTGGCTTGGCAAGGAATCCTGAGGTTTCCAGTTTGCACATGTAGTCTAGAAGATGAGCATGGGGTCTGAGTGGGCACATGCCCTTGGTCTGGAGGATTCTTTTCTGTGGGGTGGGGAGTCATGTGAGGGAGAGCCAGGTCTGGGCACTGTAAATCAAAGAGTCCAGAAAGGGAGCTCTTTTGCCTGGGTCTAACGTTGCTGGCTTAAAGGAACTTGACGAGTATATGAAAAGCAGGCATAAGTGGCCGCATGACTGGACACTACAGCCCACTGTGGGAGACACACAAGGAAACATACGTACAACACACTGTGGTGGGTGGCACAGGATGGGCTTTGGAAAAAATGTCCTGACTCAGTGGATTCGTGAATGCTGGGCGAGCCTAGCTGGGGAGGGAGGATGGTATCAACACTTCTAGCACGTGCAGAGGTGAGCAGGCAGGAGAAATGCATTCATTAGGGTTTCTCTGGATGTACATTATAGAAACCCTAAATCACAGTGGTTTTCTGTAATTTAAGTTCATAGCGGGCAGTTTCTGAGCATTGTGAGTAAGTCCATGATACTGGAGCTGGTGTTTTTGCCCTTAATTTTTGGCTTTTCCGTTTTCAGCTACTGCAATCCAGTTATCGTCTCAACAACATTCAGACGCAGAAGCGGAAGGTGGGAGCAAACAGAATATCCTCCCGTGTGAGGCAATTTTGTTTCATTCCTGAAGAGGTACATCTAACCCTCCAAAGCTGTTGGAGAACGAAGAACTCCCCGGAGCTCAGGTTAGACAAACAAGGGCCCACGCCCACCGTGGGCTCCTCCAGGTTCAGGGGGGTGGGCTTTTACCATGGCTATTCTCATTGTCTGGGTAGGGCTTCTCCTCCCTGGGATGGAGAGGTCTCTGGCTTCCACATGAACAAAACAGGCTTTCTCCACTGGAAGGAAAGAATAGGCAAGGTATTCCAGGGAAGAAAAAGCCTTACCTCCACCACAAAAAGGAGTCGGCGTATTGGGGGAAGTTCTAGTGATTTGGTATGTTTGGAAAGAAGGTTACGAGGAGAGATTCACCAAGAGGAGAGGCTGCACAGGTAGGGAGAGTGTAGACAGGCCGTGCTGCAGAACTGGGAAATTCCCTCTACTCAGCCACAAAAAAGAACAAGATAATGCCATTTGCAGCAACACTGATGGACCTACAGATGATCGTACTAAGTGAAGTAAGTCAGAAAGAGAAAGACAAATGCCATATCATATCACTTATATGTGGAATCTAAAAAATGATACAAATGAACTTATCTATGAAACAGAAACAGACTCACAGACATAGAGAATAGACTTGTGGTTACCAAAGGGGAAAGGTGCGGGGTGGGGGAGATAAATTAGGGGTTTGGGATTAACAGATGCACACTACTATATATAAAATAGATAACCAAGAAGGACCTACTGTATAGCATAGGGAACTATATTCGATACCCTGTAACAAGCCATAATGGAAAAGAATATGAAAAAGAATATATATATGTTTTATATATATACACACACACACACACGCATGCATAACTGAATCACTTTGCCGTACACCAGAAACTACCACAACATTGTAAATCAACTACTTCCATAAAAAGAAAAAAAAAAAAGAATTTAAAAAAGAGAAAGAACTGGGAAATTCCCATTACTCAAAGGGTTCCCATCCATTTTTAAAAACAAATAATGATTTATAGATCGCAATTGTACTTTTCATACATGTTAATTACAATTATAATGAACTGCTATGAATTAATGAAGGTTTAAGCTCACCTGTAAATGCGTATCACATGCTGATCACAAATGCATCTACATATGTTTAGCAAATAGTCGGGCAGTCATGGGAGACACTCATTATGTATTCAGTTGACTTGCTGCCTGAGCTTCTCCAGCGCACAATGAGGTGTTTTAATTAAGAAAATGACAAGATCAGTTTTTCGTGTTACTTACTTAGCTTTGTGGCTGGAAGAAGTGATTAAACAAGTTAGCAAACTATTGTCTGAATCCAAGTAAGAGATGATAAGAGCTGGGCTTAAAGCCATGAAGAGACTTGTTAAAAAGGAAGAGCCGAAAGAGATCAGAGACTGATTCCTCTCAGGTCTTACAAGTTTAGTGCCTGATATCTGGAACAGAGCAGCCTCTCAATGCGTGTTCGCTGATGGCGAAATAATTGAAAGCGGGAGTTGCAGAACTGGAGCGTGAGTGGGAGGGGGGAAGGTGTGGGGTGGGTTTTAGATGGGCTGAGATGAAGGTCATGGCAGGATGTCTTAAGTGGAAGTGCGTTCAAGCAGTGGACACCTAGATCAGGCATTTAAGAGACAGTCTGTGTTGGGTAGATTTAGGAGACATCAGCCTGCAGAAGGTGGCTAAGGGCAGAGCTGTTGGGAAAATCAAGTGACAAGGAAAGAGGCTGAGAAGGAGAACAGTGACGAAAGGAAAGCCAGAAAAATCTTGTTAGGAAATCCAGAGGAGCAGGAAGGGAAAGTGTTCTCATCCATCTGCCAACCTGAGCAGAGCCAATAAGCAAGGTGAAGATTTAAGTATTTCCTTTGCATTCCGGTGACTAGGAAGATGTTAATGACAGTGGCGAAAACAAACCCAGAGGGGGTCTTTGGCAAGGAGCCAGACTGGGAAAGCTCACCCCTCCCTCCGTCAACAGTAAAGAAAGATTTAAGTATCGTAGAGGAGCACCAAAGTTTGGATATAGGCAGAGGGCAGTGTACACGTGTTTATGGTTTAGGTAAGAACACAAGAAACTAAATGTCACCACCAAAGGTCAAGTCCATCAGGAATACGCAAGGGACAGTGGACATGGGAAGGAGGGTGGGAGGGGCAGTGGAAAGAAGGGGCAGAATTTTCATTTACAGGAGAGGCAGGAAGACAGAATCTCAATGTTACCCAAGTACACAAAGCACACTATTCCATCAGAAACTTCAACCCTTACCGTATATGCAAGAACATGTTATTGTTTGCTGTTTATTTTAGTAGAATTGAGGGTACAGTCAAGTACCTATAAATTACACGCTGCTATTTCCTTTCTAATGAATCATGTGACATATTCTGTACTAAAAACAGAAATTATCAAGCACATATACACATACGTAACTTCACGATGTTCATTTCCTTTGGCTCTCTCCGGAATGCTCACTATAGCACGAAGACAGGCAAGATTTGACTCAACAATAGGTAGTCCATTTTCCAAATTCTTCTTGGTAGTCTTTGTAAACTTTACAGTCCCTGAGAATTCATTACATCCTTTAGAAAATATTACTGTGTCTGCTTTTAATTAAAATTGGTTCATCAGGTGCACAGCATGGATGTAACAGTAATAGGGTCCGTTTTCATCCTGGACTTACTGAAACGCGTGCTTGGTTTTTTGTCCTGAGTGCTCCACTGGCGCTGACTGCATTTGGCTCATTCTTTGTTTGTGTTTCACTTTTTCATTGAAAGTTGCCATCAGCCACACTAGGAAGATAAGAGAATTTTCTTCCTGAGTTATTTAAGTCATAACGTTTTGATGCAAAAGCCTTCAAAGGATTGATAATGATTATTGTATCCTATAAGAAACAATTACAGGGCTTCCCTGGTGGCGCAGTGGTTGAGAGTCCGCCTGCCGATGCAGGGGACGCGGGTTCGTGCCCCGGTCCGGGAGGATCCCACGTGCCGCGGAGCGGCTGGGCCCGTGAGCCGTGGCTGCTGAGCCTGCGCGTCCGGAGCCTGTGCTCCGCAACGGGAGGGGCCACAACAGTGAGAGGCCCGCGTAGTGCAAAAAAAAAAAGAAAAGAAAAAGAAACAATTACAGTGTTCTGGAAGCATTGGGGCACTGTTTTTTTATTTATTTCATTTAACTAAGAGAAAGACTCCTTTAACAACAATGAGAAAAATTATCAGCGAACATGGGTTTAACCAATCAAGATCCTTCAAATACATCATCTGTTGGCTGAAAGTCCAATTAATATATGTAGTCAGGCCCCTTGAAACTGTGGGGACCCAGAAAAGTCTAGTAAGTAATCTTATGCCTTGCCATCAATATTCATTGGCTGTTCCATTCGAATGGTATCAAGTATATGCTGTCAGGTATTAGTCTTTTCTTTATATTTTTCTTTCCTTCATCTCCTGTTTCCACGACAGAGAACTGGATTGTTAGCACCTTCAATCTCGAAATCGCCTTTGAGGGCCACAGGGCTCCATACTTGAGCAAGTTTCCAGTGGTTCTAGGGAGCAGTCTTGGCTTATTCCGTAGTCAGCTTTCTTCCTGCAAAGTGTCTGTGTCAGACCTTCTCCTCTTGCAATAGTTGGTCTAGTCTCTAATCTGACAGAGAAAATAGAACTAATCTAACCCCGCTGCCTGCTGCTCACCTGACCTGCACTGACTTGCCCTCTCTTCCTTCCTGCTGTTCCGCAGTCACAGGAAGGGGGTGCCCCCTCCTGCTCCAGGCTCCTGGCACCACTTGCTTTCCCTCCTTTTCCCTCTGAGGATTTTTCCAAATGTTGGTCCTTCTCTCTCCTGTGTGCTCATCCTCTCACTCTCTTCCAACTGCTACCCGTCAACAGTCAACATTTGCAGACTCCTCTCTGGACAAGGGAAGTGCACGTAGGCAGTGCCTGGTCCAATGCAGCTTTCATCACAGTAGGAGATCCCGGGACTAGGTTGCACTCTTCCTGATATTCTCGTCTTTTCTTTCTGCAATTGCTGCTCCCGAGCATGTGTGATGGTGTGGACCCCAGACTCTACTGAGCATGGGAAGTACTGAAGGATGTTGCCCATCCGAACTAAGGTTGGATTTTCTGAATCCATCCTTAGTTGCTTGGAGGCATCTGGTCTTCAGCAGAACCCGGGCATTTAAAAACGTAACCACTCGAGCTGACTCTGAGGCGGGGGTGTCTCGCAATCCCATGTTGAGAGATGCTGTTTGAATGTATACATTTCCTGGCTCAACTCAGGCTTTCTCAAGCATATTTCAATCTTTGTAGCTGCCTCCGTTCTCGCTGGATGTTGGATCCGTCTCTGCAGCATAAGCTATGCTGGAAGGATGATTCTTTATCAGGGTGGGTGCTCTATTAACATCTTGCTTCCACAGATGCCTTCTCTCAGCTACTGAGAGAAGAGCTCCTTTGCTCTGAGCTACTGAGATGGAGGCAATTATGTTGACTTCTTGTTAGGTAATGACATTTTCAAGGTTGTGAGGTGCCTGAAAGACAGTCCCCCCATTCCATAGGAGAAACCTGTCTCTAGATGAATTATGATACACAGGTGCTGCCCTTTCTGGAGCTCATGAAGCTAACTTCTGCCCCTGGAGACAAAGGACAGTTTCACCAGGGGACCAATGCCTCGCGCTCACATTGCACATGACAGTCATGGGTATTTTAGAAGAAAAATAACAACGCTTTGTTTTAGGAATTGACTTTGGTGTCTTAAAAGTCTGGCAAGTCCTATTCATTTATGCAATGTGTTTAATATAAACCACGTTCAGATGGCTATACCACATTGGGAAAAAAATACTCCCTTTGAAAAGCCCAGTAGTTCAAGAAGGGGGCCAGAAAACCCAAGAGATTTCAGGGATTTCATGGATCTTACCCATGACGATGTGCTGTCTCTTGGTGATAAAATCATTTAAAAATGAAATCCGATCAAAGGTTCCTAAGTTAAGTCCATTTTTATGCAGTGCCTTTGAGGGCAACCACTCTGAAAGCAGCCAATTGTTTTTCAATCGAGTCCATTGAAACTAACTCATTGAAACTAGTGTATTGAAACTAATATCCCCGAACTTCACATTTCTGCTGTGTGTTAGATTTAAGTGTCTCGTGGTAATCTAGAAATCAGATTACCTACAGTGAGGGTGGGGGTGTGAGGGAAGGAGGCAAAGTCATGGTGAAGTCGCTGACCCTGAAACGCGTATCCACACAAACCTCAGATTTGCAGATTGATGCCTGAACTCACCAGGCGTGTGGTTGCTGCACTCCCCTCAGAAAGAGCCGACACAGTGCATGTTCCCATCACGGGTAGAAAGAAGCCTGGCTTCTGAGTGATCTGGCTTCCTCAGTTTAGAAGCTGCAGAATTCTGAAAAGTAAGGACCTCTTGGAGCTGCCATTTTCTCATCTGAAAAGCGGAGTTAAAAAGATGCACCTTGGGGCTTCCCTGGTGGCGCAGTGGTTGAGAATCCGCCTGCCGATGCAGGGGACGTGGGTTCGTGCCCCGGTCCGGGAGGATCCCACGTGCCGCGGAGCGGCTGGGCCCGTGAGCCATGGCCGCTGAGCCTGCGCGTCTGGAGCCTGTGCTCCGCAACGGGAGAGGCCACAACAGTGAGAGGCCCGCGTACCGCAAAAAAAAAAAAAAAAAAAAAAAAAAAAAAGATGCACCTTGTGCATATACCCGGACAAAAGGATACATGCACCCCAATGTTCATTGCAGCACTATTCAAAATAGCCAAAACATGGAAACAATGTAAATGTCCATCAACAGATGAATGGATAAAGAAGATGTGGTACACATATAGAATGGGATTCTACACATCCATAAAAAAGAACAAAATAATACCGTTTGCAGCAACGTGGATGCAACTAGAGACGATCATTCTAAGTGAAGTAAGTCAGAAGGAGAAAGACAAATACCATATGACATCACTTATATGTGGAATCTACAATATGGCACAAATGAGCCTATCTACAAAACACAAACAGACTCATGTATATAGAGAACAGACTTGTGGTTGCCAAGGGGGCGAGGGGGAGGGAGAGGGAAGGAGTGGGAGTTTGGGGTTGGTAGAAGCAGACTATTACCTTTAGAATGGATAAACAACAAAGTTCTACTCTATAGCACACGGAGCTGTAACAAATCTCCTGGGATGAACCATAATGGAAAAGAATATTTAAAAAAGAATGTCTCTGTGCGTAAAACTGAGTCACTTTGCTGTACAGCAGAGATTGGCACAGCATGGTAAATCGACTCTACTTGAATAAAAAAAAAGGTGCACCTTGCAATATTATTGTGCCTGGACAAAAACATTTACTCTTAACTTTTTTGGAAGGTCAAGCTAATATCAAACAAGCCAGTTTATTATTTGTTTTTCTCTCCAAGATTTGATTGCTCTGGAAGTTTGGAGAAAGAAACTTTTCTTTTCCCTGTGTCTGTAGATGAAACGTTTGTCACATCTAGTCTCAGAGACAGGAGAGGCTGCAGGCTCCTTGCAGGTCTTGGGGAAGTTTACATTTAGATGCTTATTTCAGAGCATACCAAATTCACATGTTTAAGCCACCCTCCAGTGGCAGGCCAAATTGTGCAGCTGTGAGCTGTCAAAATAACATAACCTGTGCTTAACAGAATTGCCCTTCTGGAATTATCAGCATTCATGGAACGGCATAAGAAGCTGGGTTTATTCATTCTAATCTCTAATAAGAGTAATGATTAATCTACATATGAACCAGCTTTTATTGAGAGATGAGATTTACCCCGAGTCAATACCTATCTAAGTTCCTTAGATGTATTATCTCCTTTAAGCTTCACGTCAGCTCTATGGGGCAGACACTTATATTTTATTCCCATTTTATTGGTGAGAAGCTGGAGGCACAAGGAATCTAAGTAACTCAACTTGGAACAATGTCTGTGTGTATTTGTGTGGAGGGGAAATGGGCTTAATGGATTGAGGATTCAGAGAATTCCAGAGTGTGGCCAGGACAGGTTATTAAAGGCAAGACCATTTATCCCGTAGCAGGGAATGGGGTGGCTAGCCTGAATGTACACTTAGAGGAATCAAGTCCATGTATTTCAAAGTTTGATTCAATTCACTGAACAATCATCACACAACTTCTCTGCACCATTTCCTGGTTGAAGTTCAAGAGACACAAAGAAAGAAAACATCCACCCCTTTCCAAAAGAAAGAGCAATCAGAGTCACAAATAAATTGTCATGGTTTATCAGGGGAAGCACCAGGCATTACAACCAAGAGAGAGTGAGTGATTTACTCTCTGGTAGCAGAATACAATTGGAGAAAGATATCCGAGCACTGGGTTGGTGGAAGAATAAACATTGATGGGTGGTAAAGGGGAAGGTGTAAAAAAGGAATGCCAGCAGTGAATCCAGCTGCCAACGCAGACATGGGGGAGAGGTGCTCAAAGGCTCTCAGTATTCTGATGGTCCTGGAACATAAGCCGTAAGGGAAGGAGGATGGAAGGCAGTGTTAGATGAGGCTTGGGAGCTGGGTGGGTCTAGTAGGGTCCTGGGATTTTTTTCTGTAGTCGTGGTGTGTGCATATGGAAGGCACTCCACAGTGCTCATAAAATGAGAAACGTGTGACAAGTTGCATGCATGTAGGAGCAAAGCATGGTTACTCCACTAGCCCTCAGACTGTCCTCCCTGGATCTTTCTGGGGAGGTCCTGGAAACCTCTTTTCATAGTCTGGAAACTCCAGAATTAATCCATCTCCATTGATTTGTCTCAGTTCTTGCTTTAAAAGAAAGCACTGGGGGCATTTCGGAGACCTGAGGCTTTGAGACTCAGAATGGAAAAGAATCTGTGAGTCAGGATGCCATGATGGGGTCCCTAACATGGCCTCACTGTGTCATATGACCTGAGCTGAAATCTGCGTTAGAATTTCCAAGCAGAAGGGCGGTGGGTATCTCCAGGTGTTTATTACAGTTCTGAGCAAGAGAAAGATTAGCAAGGCTCTAATGGGAAAATTCAAATCTATATTGCGGACTCAAAGCGGAGATTCATCAGATGGTCCTAATTAAACTTGGTTAGCCAGTCTCAAGGGGCTGCCTTTATCTTGTATAGCTAACCTTTGAAAAATTGGAGTAAAAATCAGTGAAAATCTACTTACTGGAATTCAATGAACATAATTAAATTAAGCTTCTGTTCTTTAGAATTCAGCTTAGAGTGGCTGGTGTAAAAGGAAAAAAAAAAAAGGGGTTTTATAAGAAAAAAGGTTTTAAAGCCCAAAGAATGACAAATGATTTCCAACCTGTAGGGTGATATTTCTAAAGCACAAAATGGTTCACTCTCAAAAATTATTAATAGAGTGTCAGGAGAGAACAAAGCATTTTTAAGAAAGGCCATAATTTTTACATAATATTTTTTTCTGTATTTTGCCAAGAAATGCCATTTGGGAAAATTAAAAATTAAAGTATCTAAACATTTGTAATTAAATAATAAAAATTTCTATCAGCTTTTCTCTTCATGTTTTTGTTCTTATTTTAAGGGGTTGTAAAAGGATAAAGCAAAAGAGAAATGTCTTTCATCTCAGAGAAATCTGTACTCTCCAGACATGACTTCCATGCTTTTTTTTTTATTTGGCATTTTCTCATCACCAATAATTACCTTGTTGCCTCCCTTGGTATTCTGAGTTCTCCTTTTTTTTTTTCTTTTTCCTGAAAGTCTTGACTTATGGAGATGTTTTTCCATTTGTTTCTTAGGTTTCTATACTGAGATATCCTCTATCTTTCTCAACCCCTTTCAGTTCTGTGGAGTCTTGGAGAAGTTAAGATACTGAAGAATTAGAAAGAACTTGCAATGTCAAGGGTTTCTCTCTCTCTCTCTCTCTCTTTAAATTGCAGTATAGTTGATTTACAGTGTTGCATTAGTTTCTGGTATACGGTAAATTGATTCAGTTACATATATATATATATATAGTTTTTCAGACTCTTTTCCAATATAGGTTATTACGAGATATTGAGTATAGTTCCCTGTGCTATACAGTCCTTGTTGTTTGTCTATTTTATATATAGTGGTCTGTATATGTTAATCTCAAACTCCTATTTATCCCCTCCCTTCCCCCTTTGGTAACATGTTTGTTTTCTATGTCTGTGAGTCTATTTCTGTTTCTACATCTGTGAGTCTATTTCTGTTTTGTAAATAAATGCATTAGTATCATGTTTTTTAGATTCCATATATAAGTGATATCATATGATATTTGTCTTTCTCTGTCTGACTTACTTCACTTAGCAAGATAATCTCTAGGTCCATCTGTGTTGCTGCAAATAGCATTATTTCATTCATTCTTTTTTATGCCTGAGTAATATTCCATTGTACATATGTACCACATCTTCTTTATCCATTCATCTGTTGATGGACATTTAGTGATTGCTTCCAAGTCTTAGCTATTGTAAATAGTGCTGCAATGAACACTGGGGTGCATGCATCTGTTTGAATTATGGTTTTCTCCAGATATATGCCCAAGAATGAGATTGCAGGGTCATATGGTAGCTCTACTGTTAGTTTTTTAAGGACCCTCCATACTGTTTTCCATAGTGGCTGCACCACTTTACATTACCACCAACAGTGTAGGAGGATTCCCTTTTCTCCAAAGACAGCTTCTCTTAAGATACACTCTGTACAATTCTTAGAGAATCATTGCTTCGGATTTAAAAAAGAAACAATGAAAATAAGACTAAACAAACCCAAAACTTTAGAAGAAGTTCCAGTCCCCCCAGTAGGATTGTCATGGATGAGTCTACTTCGGATCCTCTGCTGTGGGACCCGAGGCTGTTGGGACCCAGAGAGCATCCTCTGACCCGCTCACTTGTGAGGTGCTGCGTTCTGAGGCTGGAAGCAGTCCAGTCGGTCAGCGACAGGGGGTTCTTGGGCTTTACAGGAGAACACCTGGGTATTTCTTATGCTCGGTCTGCCCTGACGGGCTCTGCTGGAATTTCTCCTTCCTCCGTGCCTTCCCAGCACCCCTTATCCCCTCTTCCTCTGCACCCTCCCCCGCAGTGGCTCCTTGTGGAGCAGGGACCCCTCCCAGGTGACCCAGATGCTGCAGTACCCAGTCCCCTCATGCTCTGCTTTGAGGACTCAGCTGGCCCTGGAACACAAGAGTACAGGATGCTCCGGACGTGACACCTTTAAAGGTGTCCTCTTTGGTAACCATATGTTTGTTTTCTATGTCTGGGAGTCCTCTGTGAGGACTCCCAGAGCCCCCTTCCTCGTCTTGGTTAATCCTTCCTGGGCTTCCTCCTCTTTAGACAGGTCCTGTGCGCTTCCCTCCCTGGGGCTCCCCTCCAGGACAGGCATAGGAGGGTCTCACAAATGCCCACAGGCTTTGGTGCGAGTTTATTTTCAGCTGCATAGTCGGTCAATTCACGTGGCTTAAGACTTAAAGACATTGATAGCTCACTCCCAACGAAAGGTAGGTTGATGAATGCAGTGGTTAGATGACGTCGTGAAGAACTAAGACCCTTCCCATGTGTCTATCTGTTTTGTCTTTCCTTCTTTGTCTTCATATTTATCCCCTTGTGACAGGAACATGGCACGGGCAGCTCTGGGCATCACCTTATCTCACAACAACATCAGAAAATTCTCCTTACCAAAGAATTCCAAATGATAGGGGAAAATAAACCTTTCTTCCCTTCTAGGCTGGTCTTAGGCTCACTTCCCAAGAATAGAGAATGGAAAGGCAAAATATCTACTAACTTCACAGAGGAGAAACCTGGCAAATGCTGCCTTACCCAAATGACCAATATTAACATCACCAGGGATATCATGGGTCCATTGCCTACCTCCTGATGGAATGTGATGAGAAGGGCACTTCACTTGCGGTTCTCTTTTCAAAAACCCGTGATCCCAGTCTTTCCTGAGGAAAATATAAGACAAACCCAATTTGAGGGACAATCTATACAATACCCAATCAATACTCCTCAAAACTGTCGTGGTCATGAAATAAAGACGATGCAACAGTCAAAAACCAAAGGAGACCAGAGGAGACATGACCACTAAATGTAGTGTGGTACCCTGGGTTGGATCCTGGAGCAGAAAAAGGATGTTAGTGGAAACACTGGTGACCTCTAAATAAAGTCTGTAGTTTAGTTAATAATAATGCATAATGTTAGTTTCTTTAGCCTTAACAAGTAGGTCTTGGAGTGTGAGGTACAAACATTAGGGGGTACAAACTGGGTGGCAGGTAGCTCTGTACTAACTGTGTAACTTTTCTATAAACCCAAAACCTCTAATGGAAAATCAAAATAAAATTTCCCACAAACTCAAAAAAGAAAAGAAGAGAAAACAACAGAAAATTCTCCCTACAAATCTCTGGAAAATGGAGTTAGCTCTTCTAGAAGCCACCCAGCAGACTTGCTAGCTGTGGAGGGTACCTGGCCACTTGGACAGAATAAAGGGAGACAGAGATGCTGTGCTGTCTGCAGGGTGGGCAACCAACAGGGTTAAACCATAACCTGCTGTCTCGAAAGAGAGAACACTTCATTCGCAGGATTTTCTTGCTAATTACTATGCAGAAATAGTCGTATGCATCAGTGGGAAAACACAACATTCCTGAATCTAAACAAGCTGTTCAAGTCCATCAAGCTGTTGTTTTTCCCCTGCCTGGTTTTCTGGATGGCCCCTGGGTTTCCAGATGAGTCCTCTGTGAGTCACAGCTTTGTGCAAATAGGAGCTCACGGGTCCAGGCTGTGCTGGGACCCCAAACCCATGGGCTCTCACTCAGTCTCCTGGGGACTTTTCCTTTCCTACCACCGCCACCCGTTGGTCTCCATGTCCTACCTTATTTTTTGTGGGTTTATGGGTGTCTTTGGATTCTCACAGGGAGTGGGGAGGACCCTCTGCCTGGAGTCAGGAAGGGACCTCATACAATTTCAGAGCAAAACCAGGCTTCAGTCCTACCATATGGTCACCAGAAGAAACACTGGCAAGAGTGGAAGACGTGAACTTCCCAGACCCAGGTGGGAAGGGCAGCTTGCGCAGCCAGGCTGCAGCCGACAGTGTGGTCTCAGTGGACCCCAGTCCCAGTCCTTTCTCTTCTCAGTGCCCTTTGTGGACATGTCCCTCCTGCATGAAGGGTTCAGTCATATTGGGTTAGAAGTCCACCTTAACCAGCTGATCGCAGTATGACTTCACCCCAACTGATTCGATGGCAATGACCCTCCTTCCAAATAAGGCCACACCCCCTGATGATCAGCAGCTCAGGCTGGATGTGTGTTTCTGGAATCACCACCAGGGTGGTGCCTCCCCCTGGGGCCCTGGGCCTCATCTCTCGTTGATCTTTTTTAGGGCTTGATCTGCACGCATTTTCTCTTACTTCTCTGTACTTTATTTTTGTTTGCTTTGGCCCCCAGACGCCACATTTATTTTCCCTGCCACACCCCTTTCTACAAACCATTTCTGTGAAATGTATTTTATCAGGAACTGTAGCCCATTAGTTTTTTTATAAGAGAAAAACTAAGGTCTCACTCTCTGTCCTTCTTTAAAGTCTGGTGCCGTTTATTATTTATGGACACATATATCTTTTGGAGAAGGGACATAGCTCATAAATGTGGGGAACGTGTATTTTTTTTTCATCATAGCAAAAATAGAGAGTTGTGTAATTTAAAGATTCTAAATAAAGGATAGCTTTCTGATATAGTAGCGGGTAGAAAAGAGAAGGCTCTGTGTGTGTATGTGTAGCATGTGTTTTAATTACAGAAAACAAGCTATTCATCAACTACAGGACTTCTGGAGAATGTAACAGTCATTTGCTTCCCATTTACCAATGTACCAAGAATGCATGGGTTATGTGGGCGGTGAGCTAGTTGGAGCTGCAGAGCTTAAAGCCATCCTTTCTGTACGAGTTGTGGGGTGTGGACATGTGGGGAGGCTGGGCTTTAAGGCCAGAGAGGCTTGGATTTAAATGTACACCTGATCACCTCCTTGGTCGAGATCCTTAGATTTCATACTCCTCGCCGGCTATGTGGATCCAGGAGGGCTGCTGGGCGAGGTGATGTTAAAACTCCTTCTTGTCTAGCCCAGAGTCTGGCACATCAAAGATAAGCCTTAATGTCTAGGTTTATTTTATTTCCACATAATATCTCTCTAGATCAAAATGAAGCAACCTGGTTAAAGGATGAACTATGGGGGCATTTTTATGACTTTTTATTCATGAAATATGCCCACTAAACTGATATACTAGATATTATAATGCATGTTCTAGAATTTGTTCACTTCTTTCTGTTGTTTGATAACAATTAGTATTTGATTTATACAAATCGTGTTCATTTTTGTCCAGATTCATATTTCGTTCATTCTTAAGCAAGTTGGACACGCCATTTCCATGATATATGCCTTTCCTTTGGGACAATGTGCATTTTTCCTTACAGGGACTGACTGGCATCTCTTAGGAGCATCTATAGTAGCTCCATGTATTGAATTACTTTTACCCAACATTCATTTTCCTTAGCCCCAAATGACCTATGGTCATAGAAATACTAACAAGACCGAAGTATGTGCTCCACGTTTTCTACTTTAGTGCCCTTTGGAAGGGGGAAGATTTGAGTGACATGTGCTCTGGTTTCTACCTGTGGTGGGCAGATTCCAAGATGGCCCCAGGATTTCCACCCCTGGTGACTCCACCTCATAAAACACCCTCCCCTGAGGGCAAACAAACCCAGGAATAGGATGAAATGTCACTCCTGGAGACTTTGAGTTAATATGTGGGTGAGTCTGACCTAATCGGCGAGTCCTTCAAAGGACAGACTGGAAGTGTGAGAATCTATAGAGGAGCCATGGAACTGAGCTTTGCGGGTATTGAGAGATGTGAGTCTCTAGGAGCTGGGCATCAGCCAGCAAGAAAACAGGGGTCTGAAGTGGGCCAACACCAGAATGAACTTGGAAGAGGGCTCTGAACTCCAGATGAGAACCCAGTCCTAGTCGACCTCTTGATTTCAGCTCTGAGCAGAGGACCCTGATAAGTCAAGCCTGGATTCCTGACCCACGGAGACAGGAAGACCATAACTGTGTGCAGTTTCCATCTGCTGTGTTTGTGGTCATTTTTTACTCATCAGAGGAAGATGAATATATCCACCTACATGAATAGGAGTTGGGTGAGATCACAAATGATCTCCTAAGAACAAATCCAAGAACATCTTCTCCTTCCTAATTTTTTATAGTGTTTGGGTTCTAAGACCTGCTTTGCCTCCCACTTTCCACAGCAAGCCTTAAGAAGATTAATTAACCTTTTCTGAGTTCTATAATTGCAGAATAAAATTCTCACTTCCATATAGTCTCCTCGTAGGATTCTTTTAAAGATTAAATGAGATCACATATGCAGGTACATAAGATGGTCAAGGGCAGGCTGTTGTTGGTTTGGTTCGGTTCATCTCTCCATGACTCAGTTTTCTAAAAGGATATGTTTAAACCACTACTCACAGTGTGGTCTACAGGAAACACTCATGCTCAAAAGACTTGCTACCTAACTTTTAAAATATAGATATTGAGTGTGAAAAAAGAATTTTTTACATATTGAGATACAAGGAAGTCATTAGGGCCTATGCATGAGTTAACTTGAATTTTATGCAACTACGATAGCCTGTTTGTGGCTTATCAAACATACATTGTGCATTTGCTTTAATTATTAAAGAAAAGGGCACACTGACCAGAAGTAAAGAATGTCCCTGTTAAAAATAAAGATTAAATGCCTCTTCCTGGAACACCAATGCTTCTCCTCCTTCAATGATAAGACTCCTTTCCCATGTGTCAAGGCCATGCTGACTCGCTCTGTATGTGCTGATCTATGTGGGTTTTTTTTTTAAACCTTGGAGAAATGTATCCCTCATATGTTTAATGTTCTTTGTTCTAACAAGATATAAAACTGTGCTGAAAACCATGCCTCTCCAGAGTACCTTCTCAGAGTAATCTGGGAAGTAATCTGGGCTTCTGGGCTAGTCCTTAGTTTGGCTCAGATAAAATTATTTTCTTATTTTAAAATGTTTATTGATAATTTTTTGGAGCTAATTTTAATATTATTTTATTTAAATCTATATATCTAATTACTATATTTCAGCTTATGGTCAACCTAAAGATTATTGAGATCGTTTACATTCCTTTTTCTAACATCCTTATTTGAGTATAATTGCTTTACAATGTTGTATTAGTTTCTGCTTTATAACAAAGTGAATCAGCTATATGTATACTTATATTCCCATATGCTCTCCCTCTTGTGTCTCCCTCCCACCCTCCCTCTCCCACCCCTCTAAGTGGTCACAAAGCACGGAGCTGATCTCTGTGTGCTATATTGGTTATTTTTGTTGACAAGTATCTTTAGAAATGTAATGACTTTTCAGTATCCTCCATCCAAGTGCATGGATATTCTATTTATGAAAGGATCAGCTCACAATTTATTACCACAATTTTTAGGAGTCTAGGCAAGGATTAGCTGTATTCTCAGCTCAGGGTCTCACTGGGCTATAGCCAAGGTGTCAGCCATGCTGGGTTCTCACCTGCAGCTCCAGGACCTCTTCCAAGTTCATGCAGGCTGGGAACAGAATTCGGTTCCTTGCAATTGGAAGACTGAGGCTGGAAAGGAAATATAAACAAGTAAATAAAATAGAAAGAAAAACAGGTCCCTCACCAGAGTGAGTCTGAGAACCAGTAACTTGAAGGTCTGTATGATTTCTCACAATTCTAAAATTATATGAATCTTAAGATTCTTTTTATTTATCTGATAATTCATATTTTTTAAATATTTCTATCTGGCTCCCCTTCCTCCCACACCCTAAGAAGAGATCTGGAAATGGTGTACTTTACATATTTTGTTTCATCTCATCCATAGATGGACTTATTTTAGGTGCTCAGAGCCTGGAACATGGGCACCTCTGTACTTGGGGACTCAGAGGTTTGTGGATTTGCACAACCTAAAAATTCAAGTTGTTAGATGACAACACTTACGTCCAAATTAGATACTTGAAGTTCAACATCATGGCAAAGTCTGTCAGTGCAGTACATTTGACAAAAGGAATCGTTTGATGCTTCAGACCTTATTAGCTCTAATGAATACCCCTGGCAGGAAAAAAGCCTGCATTGATAGTCCTCACATTTGAGACCGATTTCTCAAAAGAGGATTTGTACCTCTTAAGAGATGTTCAGAAATGAGCCAGACACCATTGTTTGAAATGGGTAATTGGTCATTAGCTGATGATCTTACTTGCCTTTATCTTGTAGACAGTGAAGGTCTTCGACATTGTAGAAGGTCAGATTGCCAAGAGCAAGTTAAAAGTGTAGCTGGGTCCAGGACAGATGCCCAGTTGGAAATGTTCTCTAACCTACACTATGTATCTGAGTTGTTGCAGGAAAAACTCTTACCTATAATTGGATTCCTTTCGCTGCCTCTATGCCTTTTGTACTTTATCAGTAGGACCATGAGCCTGATAACCACAGCACCTCTTGGAGAACAAAATCAGGTCACTCAAAGGTTAAACTAAACATTAATGCAACTATGAAATGAGCATAATGCTTTACATTTATTTTCAGAGTCTCCTTAAAAATAGGAACATAATATGTATATCTTCCTGTTACCTAGCCAAGTTCTCTGGCAGGTGAAAAACCAGTTGAAAACCAGAAAAAAAATGAAGCCCTTCGACACGTTTCTATAACCGTCCTTAGCAAACATGGAAACAACGTGTTACCGTTATGGTTGTTCACCTTTTCGAAATTCTTTTTAAATATTTTATCAAACTATTCTATTAGTTTCCCCCAACTCTTACTGAGATTTTAAAAACCTCGGGGAGGTTGACAGACCAGGACAAAGAGAGGCAGAAGTTGCCCGTGAGTTGAAGTCACCCAGTCCTTATCTGGGACTGGAGGAGGATTGTGGACAAATGACCCCAGGCTTAAGGAAGAAATTGATCATAACCTCCAGGAAGGACTAGAAGAAGCAGGGAGTTATGATGAGGGAAACAACAACGAAAGAAGAGAAACCCAGTTCTTGTCTTTTCCCCTATTTTTTACTTACTAATACTGGAGAGAGAAAGAAAATCCAAGGGGAATGTGAAAGCAACACCAAAGTCACAAAAGTAGCAGAATCACCGTCTTAAGGAAACAGAAACTTGCACCAAGGGGACACCCCTGGACTCCATTCTCTCCAGGAGAAAACATGCAGTCGATGCTGATACTGGCTCGGGAAACTGAGGCTTCACTGTTACGACTGCCTTCCCTGAGTTCATGTCTCCCTGTAAGTTACTACTGGAGTAAAATCCAACAGGAATTGGAGATACTATGGCTGATCTTTAACCAGTGAATGTGGGTAGATAAAAATCTTTTAAACATCCAAATTCGAAACAAAAGAAAAATGAAATTGACCTATCAGTTATGGTCTGGCTATGGGCTGGTCATTGCAGCTTTTAATTAGGATTATTAATTAGGTCTAATGTCAAAGAGCAGGTATTAAAATGCATGTCTGCGTGGGAGATTCTGCTATTTGTCTGTTTCAAAGGCGATACAGAAAAGCCCAAGAGCCTAGGAATGATTGTTATATTAATTCAGCTTATCAAAAGCCACTAGAAACATGGCTGGCACTTGCTTTTCTAACAATCCAAAGGACTTTGGCACTTCAGTTGGTGTTAATGGTCTGAACTGACCCAATATGTCTGGCTGTCCACAAACTATTGTGCTATTCTTCAAACGGATCTATTTTACCATATGGACCACTGTGTAAGTGATACTCCAGAAATGGGGCAATCTGTGTTTCTGAAATGATATGATATCGAGTACAGTTGTTTGTCAAAATAGCAATAAATCCAGCTGTCTTGGGAATGCTAAAACTGAGCACCCTCTTTTCAAATAAGCAAAATCACACAAGGAAGAAAAGATCTTTAGACCATTGACATTTTGCCTGATTAAGGAGGGAGGATGTCAAACGGAGAACGTCAAATGTAAGCTGAAATCTAGAGGTAGAATTCTAAGGCGTACGTTTCTTTACCAAACTCAGCACTCTGTTGGCATAAGCAATGATATGACTGCAAGAATCATCCCTTTGTGGCCTTAAAAGTTATACTCTGTTATTAACAACTGCAAAAGAGATTGAGGAAAGAAAGATTGAGTGAGAAGGAGAGAGTAAAATTGGAGGACCCTAAACGTGCCTCAGGGATTTCACACAAACAAGGAGTATCAGGAGGGCCTTTCCAGATAATGAATTTTTTACAATAGAAAATGTTTGGTTTATGAGTATGGCTGTTATTCTGAGAGCAGATGTTACTGTTTATCTTTGCTCTACTATCACAAGGTTTTAGAATCCTGTCTTGGAAAACACTGTTCTCTTTAAATGGGTTTTAATTGTATCCAGTAGTGAGCATTGTAACCCCACCTCTTCATATAATGCTTTTTGTTTGAATTTTAGAAATTTTTTTATACAACAGGTTCTTACTAGATATGCATTTTATACATATTAGTGTATACATGTCAATCCCAATCTCCCAATTCATCCCACCACCACCACCCCCCACCACCGCATTCCTCCTTTGGTGTCCATACGTTTGTTCTCTACATCTATGTCTCTATTTCTGCCCTGCAAACCGGATCATCTGTACCATTTTTCTAGGTTCCACATATATGCGTTAATAAATGATATTTGGTTTTCTCTTTCTGACATACTTCACTCTGTATGACAGTCTCTAGGTTCATCCACGTCTCTACAAATGACCCAGTTTCATTCCTTTTTTATGGCTGAGTAATATTCCATTGTATATATGTACCACATCTTCTTTAACCATTCATCTGTCAATGGGCATTTGGCTTGCTTCCATGACCTGGCTATTGTAAATAGTGCTTCAATGAACATTGGGTTGCATGTGTCTTTGTGAATTATGCTTTTCTCTGGGTATATGCCCAATAGTGGGATTGCTGGGTCGTATGGTAATTCTACTTTTAGTTTTTAAGGAACCTCCATACTGTTCTCCATAGTGGCTGTATCAATTTACATTGCCACCAATGGTACAAGAGGGTTCCCTTTTCTCCACACCCTCTCCAGCATGTGTTGTTTGTAGATTTTCTGATGATGCTCATTCTAACTGATGTGAGGTGATACCTCATTGTAGTTTTGATTTGCCTTTCTCTAATAATTAGTGATGTTGAACAGCTTTTCATGTGATTCTTGGTCATCTGTATGTCTTCTTTGGCAAATGTCTATTTAGGTCTTCTGCCCATTCTTTGATTGGGTTGTTTGTTTTTTTAATATTGAGCTGCATGAGCTGTTTATATATTTTGGAGATTAATCCTTTGTCCATTGATTCATTTGCAAATATTTTTTCCCATTCTGAGGGTTGTCTTTTCGTCTTGTTTGTAGTTTCCTTTGCTTTGCAAAAGCTTTTAAGTTTCATTAGGTCCCATTTGTATATTTTTCTTTTTATTTCCATTACTCTAGGATGCAGATCAAAAAAGATCTTGCTGTGATTGTCAAAGAATGTTCTTCCTATGTTTTCCTTTAAGACATTTATAGTGTCCAGTCTTACATTTAGGTCTCTAATCCATTTTGAGTTTATTTTTGTGTATGGTGTTAGGGAGTGTTCTAATTTCATTCTTTTACATGTAGCTGTCCAGTTTTCCCAGCACCACTTATTGAAGACACTGTCTTTTCTCCATTGTATATACTTGTGTCCTTTGTCATAGATCAGTTGACCATAGGTGTGTGGGTTTATCTCTGGGTTTTCTATCCTGTTCCACTGATCTATATATCTGTTTTTGTGCCAGTACCATATTGTCTTGATTACTGTAGCTTTGTAGTATAGTCTGAAGTCAGGGAGTCTTATTCCTACAGCTCTGTCTTTTTCCCTCAAGACTGCTTTGGCTATTCAGGGTCTTTTCTGTCTCCATACAAATTTTAGGATTTTTTTGTTGTAGTTCTGTAAAAAATGCCATTGGTAATTTGATAGGGATTGCATTGAAGCTGTAGATTGCTTTGGGTAATAGAGTCATTTTCACAATATTTATTCTTCCAATCCAAGAACATGGTATATCTCTCCACCTGTTTGTATCATCTTTAATTTCTTTCATCAGTGTCTTATAGTTTTCTGCATACAGGTCTTTTGTCTCCCTCAGCAGGTTTATTCCTAAGTATTTTATTCTTTGTTTTGCAATGGTAAACGGGAGTGTTTCCTTAAATTCTCTTGCAGATTTTTCATCATTAGAGTATAGGAATGCAAGAGATTTCTGTGCATTAATTTTGAATCCTGAAACTTTACCAAATTCATTGATTAGCTCTAGAAGTTTTCTGGTGGTATCTTTAGGATTCTCTATGTATAGTATCATGTCATCTGCAAGCAGTCACAGTTTACTTCTTTTTTTCCAATTTGTATTCCTTTTATTTCTTTTTCTTCTCTGATAGCCGTGGCTAAGACTTCCAAAACTATGTTGAATAATCGTGGTGAGAGTGGCCACCTGTATTGTTCCTGATCTTAGAGTAAATGCTTTCAGTTTTTCACCATTGAGAATGATGTTTCCTGTCGGTTTGTCATATATGGCCTTTACTATGTTGAGGTAGATTCCCTCTGTGCCCGCTTTCTGGGGAATTTTTATCATAAATGGGTGTTGAAATTTATCAAAAGCTTTTTCTGCCTCTATTGAGATGATTATATGGTTTTTGTTCTTCAGTTTCTTAATATGGTGTAAATCATTGATTGATTTGCATACATTGAAGAATCCTTGCATCCCTGGGGTAAATCCCACTTGATTATGGTGTATGATCCTTTTAATATGTTGTTGGATTCTGTTGGCTAGTATTTTGTTGAGGATTTTTGCATCTATATTCATCAGTGATATGGGTCTGTAATTTTCTTTTTTTGTGACATCTTTGTCTGGTTTTGGTATCAGGGTGATGGTGGCCTCATAGAATGAGTGTGGGAGTGTTCCTTCCTCTGCAATTTTTTGGAAGAGTTTGAGAAGAATTGGTGTTAGCTGTTTCTAAATGTTTGATAGAATTCACCTGTGAAGCCATCTTGTCCTGGATTTTTGTTTGTTGGAAGATTTTAAATCACAGTTTCAATTTCATTACTTGTGATTGGTCTGTTCATATTTTCTATTTCTTCCTGGTTCAGGCTTGGAAGGTTATACATTTCTAAGAACTTGTCAGTTTCTTCCAGGTTGTCCATGTTATTGGCATAGAGTTGCTTGTAGTAGTCTCTTAGGATGCTTTGTATTTCTGCAGTGTCTGTTGCAACTTCTCCTTTTTCATTTCTAATTTTAGTGATTTGAGTCTTTACTCTCTCCCTCTTTTACTTGATGAGTCTGTCTAACGGTTTATCAATTCTCTTTATCTTCTCAAAGAACCAGCTTTTAGTTTTATTGGTCTTTGCTATTGTTTTCTTTGTTTCTATGTCATTTATTTCTTCTCCGATCTTTATGATTTATTTCCTTCTATTAAGTTTGGGTTTTGTTTGTTCTTCTTTCTCTAGTTCCTTTAGGTGTAAAGTTAGATCGTTTATTTGAGATTTTTCTTGTTTCTTGAGGTAGGCTTGTATTGCTATAAACTTCCCTCTTAAAACTTCTTTTGCTGCATCCCATAGGTTTTGGATCATCGTGTTTTCATTGTCATTTGTCTCTAGGTATTTTTTGATTTCCTTTTTCATTTCTTCAGTGATCTCTTGGTTATTTAGTAACATATTGTTTAGCCCTCTTGTGTTTGTGTTTTTTTAACGTTTTTTTCCCTATAATTGATTTCTAATCTCATAACATTGTGCTCAGAAAAGATGCTTGGTATGATTTCAATTTTCTTAAATTTACTGAGGCTTGATTTGTGACCCAAGATATGATCTATCCCGTAGAATGTTCCATCTGCACTTGAGAAGAAAGTGTAAGCTGCTGTTTTTGGATGGAATACCCTATATATATCAATTAAATCTATCTGGTCAATTGTGTCATTTAAAACTTGTGTTTCCTTATTAGTTTTCTGTTTAGATGATGTGTCCATTGGTGTCATTGAGGTGTTAAAGTCCCCCACTATTATTATATTACTGTCGATTTCCTCTTTTATAGCTGTTAGCAGTTGTCTTATGTATTGAGGTGCTCTTATGTTGGTTGCATATATATTTATAATTGTTATATCTTCTTCTTTTTTTTGGTTTTATCTTCTTGAATTGATCCCTTGATCATTATGTAGTGTCCTTCCTTGTCTCTTGTAATAGTCTTTATTTTAAAGTCTAGTTTCTCTGATATGAGAATTGCTACTCCAGCTTTCTTTTGATTTCCTTTTGTATGGAATATCTTTTTCCATCCCCTCACTTTCAGTCTGTATGTGTCCCTAGGTCTGAAGTGGGTCTCTTGTAGACAGCATATGTAAGGGTCTTGTTTTTGTATCCATTCAGTGAGCCTGCGCCTTTTGGCTGGAGCATTTAATCTGTTCACGTTTAAGGTAATTATCGATATGTATGTTCCTATTACCATTTTCTTAATTCTTCTGTGTTTGTTTCTGTACATCCTTTTCTTCTCTTGTGTTTCCTGCCTAGAGACTTTCCTTTAGCTTTTGTTGTAGAGCTGTTTTGGTGGTGCTGAATTCTCTTAGCTTTTGCTTGTTTGTACAGCTTTTGATTTCTCCGTCCAATCTGAATGAGATCCTTGCCAGGTAGAGTAATCTTGGTGTAGGTTCTTTCCTTTCATCACTTTAAATATATCATGCTTCTGTTTTCTGGCTTGTAGAGTTTCTGCCGAGAAATCAGCTGTTAACCTTATGGGAGTTCCCTTGTATGTTATTTGTTGTTTTTCTTTTTTTGCTTTCAATAATTTTTCTTTGTCTTTAATTTTTGTCAATTTGATTACTATATGCCTCAGCGTGTTTCTCCATGGGTTTATCCTGCCTGGGACTCTCTGTGCTTTCTGGACTTTGGTGGCTATTTCTTTCCCATGTTATGAAAGTTTTCAACTATAATCTCTTCAAATATTTTCTTGGGTCCTTTCTCTCTCTCTTCTCCTCTGGGACCCCTATAATGCAAATGTTTTTCCATTTAGTGTCGTCCCAGAGGTCTCTTAGGTTGTCTTCATTTCCTTTCATTCATTTTTCTTTATTCTGTTCCACAGCAGTAAATTCCACCATTCTGTTTTCCTGGTCACTTATCCATTCTTCTGCCTCAGTTATTCTGCTATTGATTTCTCCTAGTTATTGTATTGTTCATCTCTGTGTGTTTGTTCTTTAATTCTTCTAGTTTTTTGTGCTTTAATACCTCTAGGTCTTTGTTAAACATTTCTTGCATCTTCTCGATCTTTGCCTCCATTCTTTTGCCGAGGTCCTGGATCATCTTCACTATCATTATTCTGAATTCTTTTTCTGGAAGGTTGCCTATCTCCACTTCATTTAGTTGTTTTTCTGGGGTTTTATCTTTTCCTTCATCTGGTACATAGCCCTGTGCCTTTTCATCTTATCTCTCTTTCTGTGAATGTGGTTTGAGCTCCACAGGCTACAGGATTGTAGTTCTTTTAGTTTCTGCTGTCTGCCCTCTGGTGGATGAGGCTATCTAAGAGGCTTGTGCAAGTTTCCTGTTGGGAGGGACTGGTAGTGGGTAGAGCTGGGTGTTGTTATGGTGGTCAGAGCTCTGTAAAACTTTAATCTGCTTGTCTGCTGATGGGTGGGGCTGGGTTTCCTCCCTGTTGGTTCTTTGGCCTGAGGCAACCCAACACTGGAGCCTACCTGGCTCTTTGGTGGGGCTAATGGTGGACTCTGGGAAGGCTCACGCCAAGGAGTACTTCCAAGAATTTCTGCTGCCAGTGTCCTTGTCCTCACGATGAGCCACAGCTACCCCCCGCCTCTGCAGGAAACCCTCCAACACTATCAGATAGGTCTGGTTCAGTCTCCTATGGGGTCACTGCTCCTTCCTCTGGGTCCCAATGCACACACTGCTTTTTGTGTGCCCTCTAAGAGTGGAGTCTCTGTTTCCCCCAGTCCTGTCGAAGTCCTGCAATCAAATCCCACTAGCCTTCAAAGTCTGATTCTCTAGGAATTCCTCCTCCCATTTCCGGACCCCCAGGTTGGGAAGCCAGATGTGGGGTTCAGAACCTTCACTCCAGTGGGTGGATTTCTGTGGTATAAGCGTTCTCCAGTTTGTGGGTCACCCACCCAGCAGTTATGGGATTTGATTTTTTGTGATTGTGCCTCTTCTACCATCTCATTGTGGCTTCTCCTTTGTCTTTGGATGTGGGGTATTTTTTTTGGTGACTTCCAGTGTCTTCCTGTTGATGATTGTTCAGCAGTTAGTTGTGATTTCAGTGCTCTCACAAGAGGGAGTCCTCAGTCCGTATAACACTATCAAACAATTTGCCCATGAAGAGAGTCAGCTCCTCTGGCAGATTTTAAGGACAGGGCCACACAGCCTATCTCAAGCCAGAAAGAGGAGAAGGGCAGGGGAAGGGAAGGCAGGGAGGAATCACCTCTTCATGCTCGTCAGCAAGTATGTGTACTGACAGGGCACATTTCCTCAATAAGTCACATGCTGTAGCATGGCATGGTGGCATGTCACAGGAAGCAGGCCACAGAATTCCCCTACCTGCCCGGGTGGTCATGGTGTCAAAATCAGAGTCAAGTTGGTGAGGAAGTTGAAAGGCAAATAGTAAGGTGAAAATCCACCCAGCATTATAGGAAATAGGTCAGTGGGAAAGCCTGTAAACTTTAGCATATATCAATTTTGTAGCAGTTTGCATACATGAACTTTCTCATTGGAGGTCAGAGCTTTAGGTGGAATCTCAAAGTTCTCCAAAATACTAAAAATGATAAAAGAAGGAATCAAAGAAAAATTAGCCACTGCTTTGGGTGGAGAAGAGAATTAATTAGAGGCTGTGAGAGCCGAGAACAAGGGCCAGCCGAGGGCCTTACAGAGGAGTGGTATCAGACAGGCTCCCGAAGACCTGGACACTGATGAGGAGACTGGCCGCTGGTGGCCTTCAGACTCAGGCCAGGTCCTCGGGGATGATGGGAACCAAGTGTAATTGCGGACTGACTGTGTGCCAACTGTGATTCTAAAGGCTTTCCATCCACGGATTGATTTCACCCTCAGACGCCCGTCTGACTTGGGTTTCCTTAGAGACGGGACGCTGATGCAGAGACAGGTCACCTCGGGAGAACAGTCACTTCAATAAATAGTCTTGGAAAAAATGGACATTCACGTGAACATGAATGAAATAGGGCCTGTATCTTATAACATTCACAAAACTTAACTCAAAATGGATTAAAGACTTAAATGTAAGACCTAAACCATAAAATTTCTAGAAGAACTCACAGGGAAAAGTGTCCTGGACTGTGAAACTCCACCCTCCTCCCAGGCACTGGGCTAGATTCACATCCCCACTTGCTGCCTCTGGCCTCCCTCCTCACGGAGTTTCTAGTTTTGTGGGCTCGTCACCCTGCTGACAGTGGGACTGCCATTTGATCCTCCTGTCAAACACGATTTCTCATTTTGACTGGTCCCCATGCAGTCTCCCTCTCTGCCTCCCAGCCCCTCTCTCTCCTGTCTCCCTGGTTTTCTTCTCCTTTCAAATCCCTTCTCACCTTGGGCTTCTCCCAGGGCCCCGCTGTGGCACAGCCTTTCCCTTCTCTTTGCAATGAACAATTACCTTCCTTTCTCATGGGCCAGCTCAGCAAGCTGGAGTTACAAGCTTCTTCCATGACTGCTGAGCTACCCATCTTCCCACAGGGCTGAGGGTCTGTGTCTCTCCCTCCTGGTGACAGAGAAGGGAGCTGCTATAATATAAAGTGTCTTCACAAGTGTGCCCTGAAAGTCTCTTTCCTCTTCCACAGACGGTGGCCCCCAAGACATGTGCCTGCTCTCAGCCCCAGGCCTGCCTACATAGAATTTAACATTGTTATCGCTGGAAGAAGCATTAGGGATTCATTATCTGTACTTAAGGGAAATGTTTTCTCTGGAGAGATTGTGTGTCCTGTCCATGGTGCACAGGTGATCCATAGCAGAGCTTCGGCCAGAATTCAGACGTCTTCAGCTCCTGGGCTGGGACTTTTGTCACTGCACCAACCTCATCCTCGCGTCCAGCTGTGTGTGTCTAAGGAACCCCACTTGGTCCATATCCGGGGTCCCTGGAAAGACAGGGACCAGGATAGGGTGTGGGTTGGTGGGGAGGGTAGGAGGGTCATACTAAGAGGATCTGTGCTATGGAAAACCAGACAGGCCAGGTGAAGAGGAAGTGGAGAAGAGCCTGGATAGCTAGAGGCATAAGTAAGTAAGATAGATTCATCTGGGATTGAAATACACACATGCTAGGCTTGAGTAGAGCCCTGTCCTGCATCCGTGGGCAGTTGTGGAGACTTTACAAGCTGTAGTGGTCACATACGGTCCTGTCTCAGGAACAGTTCTGGCTTGAAGGGATCAAGAGTTGGAATGCAGTGATTCACTGGAGCAGAGGAACTGCCTCTTAGAGCTGCAATGGCTCCAAGTCATGGTGGGGAGGAGGGAGGACCAGGTAGCAAAGAGCTAAAGAGGGCACCTGCTATGTCTCCAAGACCCAGGACCGGGGTCAGAGGTGATGGCCTTGAGCCTAAGGGAAGGAATCTGTAATTGCTCTAGGCCAATCTGATCAGCCTGCGGTCACCATGCAAACGCCTCAAGAAAAGTGTAGTCAAGCTCATCCAGTGCCAAGGGCTTCTCTTGCGTGGAATGTTCTGTCTTGAACGTAACCCACTCCTGCAGGTGGCTCGACACACCATCTCCATTATTCCTGCCATGCCTGCATCTCCTCCTTCAGGAGCACAGTGTCAGGATGTGGTGGCAGAAATCTTTCCACTCCCACCGCGTCCCACCCGAGAGCAACTTAAAATCACCCCCTCCCCTCTCCCAGCTGTGGTTTCAGGGTTTTTTCTCTTCCCAATTAATGGTACAATCTCAAATAGCTGCCATAAGCTCATCAGGGTTTTCTTTCTTTCTTTTCTCTTTTTTCATGTAATAAACAATACTGGAAAATCACAGATGCTAAAATCAAGTGTTGGCCAGGGCAGAGTGAAAAAGCTTTTATTCCATCTCTTCGAGTGTACTCTTAATTGTACTGCTGAACACTGCGGCATCATCTTCTTGGTGATAGGGAGCAAACAAAGCTGTGCCGTGATCTTTAAATCTGTTTTTCAAGACCTTTGAACCAGAACCGGGTAATCACCCACCCTGCATAATCATAATTGTAACGAGTGTAGGGAAAGCACCAAATTACAGGATATCTAGGCTATCTGAATGTGGGTTTGAGGGGCCAGCAAATAAGTAGAATCTCACAGATAGATGCTTCTTGTAAAATCTTATGCCTCAAAAATGCAACTCCTTTTGGTATCCTAAAACTTTATTGATTGTTTGTGGCTTTGAAAACTTGTATATGTGAACAAATATTTTTTACATGTTATTTGAATTTCGTGGCAAGGGATGAGGTGGTTATGAACCTACTATCATTGTTATTTTCTAGATGAAAAAGAGTTTCAGGGAGATTAAATGTCTGCCCGTTTGAGGTGGATGCTGGGATTGGAATGATACCTAAGGTGTCAGACTTTTATCTGGATGCTTTCCTACCAAAGTGGAGAATCAAAAGGAAAAGGAAAAGAATATTCCTTGACTCTTGAAGTAAGTCAGGCAGAGAAAGAGAAATATCGTATGATATCCCTTATATGTGGAATAAAAAAGATACAAATGCACTTATTTACAAAACAGAAACAGACTCACAGACCTAGAAAAGGAATTTATGGTTACGGGGGGGGGGGAGGGGTTGCGGGGAGCGATAGATTGTGAGTTAGGGATTGACATGTACACGCTGCTATATTTAAAATCAATAACCAACGAGGAGCTACTGTATAGCACAGGAAACTCTGCTCAATACTCTGTAATAACCTAATGGGAAAAGAATTTGAAAAAGAATAGATGCATGTATATGTATAAATGACTCACTTTGCTGTACACCTGAAACGAACACAACATTGTTAATCAACTCTACTCCAAGATAAAAAAAAAAAAGAGAGAGAGAGACTATTCCTTCACTCTCATCTTCTTCATTGAGAACCTCTGACTTTGCACCTCTGCCCTCCCCATCCCCGGGGTTTTGGTAAGTTTCAGGAATCTAGAAAGGCTCGGGCAGGTCCACACTGTGAGGTGGCTGGCGAGTGCTCTCTCTCTACATTGGGTGTGTCCATCTAATTTAAATACCGTGGGCACACCATGAACGACTGACTGGAGAAAACCAGGATCTGGGGAGAAGTGTGCCACCCGACTCTGAGAAACCTCTTCGCTCATATTCCAACTTTCACATAAGAATTAAGTCCTGGTTCTCAAAGGGTTCACTGTGGCTGAAATAAAAGAATTAGACCAAATGAGATGAAGAGCTTTGGAAAAAAATTGTCTGAAAGAGTATATATGGCTCTTTAATTGAGAAAATAACTTCATTGTTTTTCATGTCCCCAGAAAATATTCTTAAGCACAACATCAAGAGTTTTTGAAATGTCTCTTCTGTTGCTTGAAGATCCTTACTGTATCCAGGTTCAACATCAGAAACCAGCATTCCTAGACTCAATTAATTTACACCTGTACAGAAACCACTTTCCCTGGTCAATTGTGTGCTTTTTTTTTCTTCAGCTTTTATTGAATGCCTTTGTAAGAAACATCTGTTTGATGGATTGAAAACATGTAGTAGTTGACAATATTGCCTTCAGATTCCAAAATCCATTGTACGGGAACTCAAGGGGTGTAATTTTAATGAATCTGTACACAGAAAATATCATCTCTTAAACAATGCATTGGCTTCTCTGTAGTCAAACATAATAAGTATAAAACACAAGTAACTTAGGGATGAAGTCATTATTTGTTGTTGATTGACAGCTGTACTGATGTCAGACACTTGTACATATGACATGCAGAGCCCTTAATAATGTACGTGTCCTTGCCTGAACGTACTGCTAGTATTTCCAACTCAGAATACCTAAAAGAGGACTTTGGCATCCTTTTTGTAAAATAACATGCAGTATTTTTCAGAGTCACAAGACACCCTAGAACTGATGAAAACAGGAAATGTAATCCACGTAATTGTCTGTAGAACAGGGAAAGGAGTGGAGGATCCAAATGGCTCATGATGAGGTGTTCCAGGATGCCTGGAAGGTTCTATGGATGCAAGATGTGGGGAGGGACGGGGTGTTCCCACAGCCCAGGGGGGTCCAGCACTGGGACCCAGCCACCCTGCATTAGCCAAATCATGGAGGGGAGGTGAACACACTGCTGAGAGGTGTGCCAGGTGCTTTTAGGACTCAACAGCATCTCAACTTCACAGTACTCTTATAGGATGCCATCATTAAACTCATTTTACACATGCAGAAAGTGTTCATAAAAGTAACTCTTTTGCTCCAAAACTTACCCATCTATGGAAAACAAAAACAAAAACAAAACCCCTCGTAGAATCAAATCAAGGTCTTTCTGATCCAAGGATCATGCTCTCTACCACATCTGTAATCTCATATTAAATAAGGAACTATAGTATTGTGGTTTAAGGTAATTGCAGAAAAATGGCTGTATTTTATGTGGATACTGCTCAAAGTAATATAGAAGGCTGTCTCTAAGGGTCCCAGAAAATTTGAGTCATATTAACTTTTAGCTAATTTAGGACCTATATCTTACTTAAATAATTGCAAATGATGCTGCTTTAGGTTGGCAGAAATTTTTTCTGGAGTGACTTCCATCTGAAAAACATTTTTCCTCTAATGAGAACAAAAGTAGCTTGAGGGAAAAGAGCTATATAACTGTATTTCTTTGCTAAATTTTCTGACATCAACTTAGACTCTTCAAAATATTGATTTTAAAATTCGAATGCCATGGTATCATTGGTAACAAATACTAGAGGAGTTGACATTATTTATGGATATGAAATTATTAATGCCTCTATAACATTGTTTCAAGTGCATTAGTAATTAGGATGGCAATAAAACATTATAGGTGGTAGTAATGTCTGATGATGGTAGTAAAATGATAAATCCATTTCCTATGGGATTAAATTTTTTTTCAAAAGATTGTTTATGACTTTAATATATTGTCTGCATCTTTCTCTGCACAGCTATGTATGCAATTAGCAGAATGTGATTTTGCAGCCAGAAATACTGAGTTTGAATTTTGGCTCTGCCATGTACTACATTCTTGCACCTGAACACGATCCATCAGCTGTCAGTGCTGTAAAATAGGAGTATCATTGCGAAACCGTTAGGTAACAGATGCAATGCACCTGCAAGTGCCTGGCATGCAGGAAACCTGCCGCAATTAGAAATAGAAGCAGACTGAGATGTTGGGGCCTATTTTTAAAAAGAAACTCCTGAGTCGATTTACAAAGCAAATAATTGCATGCATGTATTCTATGTTTAGAGTTTTGATTTCATTGGACTTTCATGCTAATTACTTGTTAGTACATGAACATTTCTTTTTTTAGATTTTATGCTCATTTTTACTGGACTATAATTTTCCATTGCCTTTTCTTGCTTTTTGATTATTAGTAAAACATTCTCATTTTAGAAATTAAAATTTGACAAAAATGAAAATCATGCAGTATCATTGTTACAAGATGAACTGTGTTTCCTTAAGATTCACATGTTAAAGTTTTAACCCCTGTGTGACAGTGTTTGGAGATTGGACCATTAAGGAGGTAATTAAAGTTAAAGGAGAACATGAGGGTTGGGCCTTGATCCAATAGGACAGGTGCTCTCATAAGAAGAGGAAGAACATATATAGAGAAAAGTGTGAGGACACAGCAGAAGGTGGACGTCTGCAAGCCAAGGAGAAACACCTCGCCAGAAATCAATCCTGCTGGCACCTTGATCTTGTATTTCCAGCCTCCAGAACTGGGAGAGAATATATTTCAGTTGTTTGAGCCCCCAGTCTGGTATTTTGTTACAGCAGCCCTAGCAGACTCATATAATCATCTTCAATCATTTTAATGAGGGTTCTTGAACGAAGACACAGGAATAGATTGCATCATGTTAAAATGGTTGTTTTGTTTGGTTTACATCTTTGGAATTGCTGAAAGAGAGCAATAGCGGCCCCTGGCCTCCAGGAGCTACCCTGGCCCCATTAGCTCGGGCTCGGCGTGCTCTGAGCCAGCCTGCCCTGCAGTCAAAGCCGGGTCCTCATGGTTTCCTGTTCGATATAAACATTTCACAGAACATCAGCATCAAAGGAGGCCATTCCATGACCATTATTCATCAGGACAAAAAGGAGACAGTGTAATTGTGTTAAACATAGATAAAACATAAACATTGTCTAAGCCAAAGAAAAAATGACTATACACCCCTAGCCTGGCTACTGGGGGTGAAGGTTACTTCTCTAGAAATCAGGACTTGAGCTTTAGTCTGATTGCCCTTCCTCACAGATCAGATTCATTAAGATATCCACTCGTAGAACAAACCCAGCTTCTGGCCAGCACCCAATCCGGAGCAAAATCACGCAAGCGACCAAATCTATAATAACTGTATTAACGGCTTTCTGACTCTCTTACTGCCCCAGACGTGTGTGCTCCTCCTCACCGCGAAGAGTAACACCTCCAGATCGTTCAACAGCAGGTGTTCCTTCTGGCCTTGAGCTGAGGAGCCTTGACATACTTGGTGGATTTAAACCCAACTCTGAGTGTTGTCTCTCTCCGTCGTTTTTTCGTGACAATCTGACTATATTCCCATCGGGCACTGGATGTTTTAAAAACTGGAACATAAAGTATTTTAAACTGTGTTATGAAAAACCAAATTAATTATTTTTCATACCACGTATTTTCCTCCTCAAAAGTGGAAAGGAGATGTTGCTTCTGTGATACTTTGGCATATGATTTTAAGAAAATGTTCACCTTCTAGGACAGCCATCATCAAAACAGAAAAGATAACACACGTTGGCCCAGATGCACAGAAATCAGAACCCTCGTGCACTGTGAGTAGGGAAGTTGCAAATTAAGAGAGAAAAATAAAGGGAGAAAGGGAGACTGAAAAGCCAATGAGAGAAAGAAGGTGGAGAATCCAGGAAAGAATGATGTGAAGGTGACAAGCTAATAGTTCCATGTGACAAAGTAAACTTGCCTATTTGTTTCTGATTTCTTCCTGAAACTCTGCAAAATCAGGGGAAGGGAATAAAAAGGGCAAGCACATATTGCAAAGAAAATAGAAAAAGATTTTTAACACATTTCCGGAACATAGGAAGTAGAGGCAGCAGGTTGTTTATGCACAGGAACGAGATGTGGGGCTGAAAACACAGGGAGAAATGAGTCCTTCGACGGAGGAGTACCCTCCCCGCACTCTCCCAGGGTCCTCTTCCGTCATCCTCCCACCCACCAATCACACACCAGTTATCTATTCACCTGGGGGAAAGAAAAGTAGAGAGAGAAAACAAACCAAGGGATCATCTCTTAAGTACCTGCGTAAAATCTCTGGAAATATCTATGTCCCTTGCCATCCCGAATGCATTCTTGCATCTCCTGGCAGTGGTAACCTGGCTTAGTGATGATCAGTTCCGTATTGTGGGCCTAGGATGAGAAATCGTTCACAAAGCCAACATCACTCACAATCAGGGAAAGGCAAAAAAAAAACCACCCCACAATAATATGACTTCATACCTTTTATGATGGCCATTATCAAAAAAATAAAGATAATAAGCATTGGCCCGTATGTAGAGAAATTGGAACCTGGTGCACTGTGGGTAGAAATTTAAGATGGTGCAGCCGCTATGGAAAATAGTTAGGAGTTCCGCAAAAATTAAAAGTAGATCTACTATATATGATCCAACAATTCCACTTCTGGGTGTTTATCTGAAAGAAATGAAAAAGAAATGAAATCACTGTCTACAAGAGGTATTTGTACTCTGTTCTTTGCAACGTTGTTCACAATAGCCAAGACGTGGAAACAACCTAAATGTCCATCAATGAATGAACAGATAAAGAGAATGTGTACACACACACACACACACACACACACACACACACACACACAGTGGAATACTATCCAGCCTTAAAAACAAGAAAACACTGCCACATTCAATAACCTGGATGAACTTTGAAGACAGTATGCCAAGTACAATAAGCCAGTCACAGAAGAAGGAATACCGCAAGGTTCCACTTAACGTGAGGGATCTAAAATAGTCAAGCACATGGAGACAGAGAGTAGAGTGGCGGTTGCCAGGGTCTGGGGGAGGACGAAGTGGGCAGTTGCTGCTCCGTGGTTACAAAGTTTCAGTCCTGCAAGATACCTAAGTTGTAGACATCTGCTGTGCCTCTATAGTTAATAGCTAGAGGCATGGTACCCTTAAAACTCTGTTAAAGGGTAGATCTCATGTTACATGTTCTTAGCGCACACACACACACAGAACTGTACAATTTAAGAAGAGGTATTGTACAAAATACAAAATCAAGGGACACAATTTAAACGATTCATAGCCTGGATGCGAGGGGAGCAGCTCAGTTTTCAACAGCTCTCCTCAGCTCCCTGCACCTGAGAATATTCCTGTGATGCAATACGAGCCTTCACTTATCTGACTCTCATTTTTCACCTCTGCAAAGAAGAGATCATAATAGTATATATTATAACATTGTATGGTTAAAGGCAAAAGTATGGAAAGATCGGGGAGCATTGTCTGGTGCATAATAAATGTCAGCATTATTACCATCATCGTTATCCCAGCTTTTATTCCTCACAATGTTTCAATGAGAAATGCATTATTCTCCCTACTCTGGAGAATGCAAGATCACACATCGAGAAAATATCAAGAGTTAAGACTCTAAATCCGGGACTTCCGTGGTGGCGCAGTGGTTAAGAATCCGTCTGCTAACGCAGAGAACACGTGCTCGAGCCCTGGTCCGGGAAGATCCCACATGCCGCAGAGCAGCTAAGCCCCTGCATCACAACTACGGAAGCCTGTGCACCTAGAGCCCATGCTCCGCGAAGCCACCGCAGTGAGAAGCCCGCGCACCGCAACGAAGGGTCGACCTCACTCTCTGCACTCTCTGCAACTAGAGGAAAGCCCGTGCACAGCAACGAAGACCCAAAGCAGCCAAAAATAAATAAATTAATTAATAATAAATAAATAAATAAAATTATGGAAAAAAGGACTCTAAACCCAAACTCTTTTTTCATGAAATAAACTTGTCTCAAACTGTCTAATGATAAAGTCATTAACATTTAAGTAATAGTCAATGTTTTTATTACTGCATCTCTTTCTTTGTCTCCAACCAACTAGAATGCTCCCAGGCCTTGTCAGTGTGTGGGTATAAAGGAGGTTTTTATCCCCAAGTCTCCTGGCTTATTAACACCTGCTGATTTATAGCAGTGCCTTGGTCCTCGAACCAGAGTTTCCTCCAGACTCCTGCTCTCTTGGACCTTGTCTGTCCTACCTGCAGGTGAGGAGGTACCACTGCCGGCACCCACTCTTCTGAGTCTGCTGTTTAAGGCCATGCCCAGGTAAATCTCCATGGGGTCCTCAAAGGATGCGTCTTTGACTTGGAACAGCACTTTGCACCTCCCATCATGCAAATCAATTCCCTCTCCATTGTGAAAGCCACTAAAACATTTAAAATAAATCTCAACATCCAGAGCTCAGGAGTGTTACTGAGAGGGCATAGGGAAGCCCCTTCTCATCTCCAGGCTAAGGCCTGTCTTCCCATTCTTAACTTCCTTTCAAGAGCTGAGTCTTCCCAGAAAGGCTTGTAGAGTGAATGCCTGTATTTTCAGATGAATCTTCCCCTTCTGGACACACAGACTCAAGGTCACATGTTTCTTCTTAGAGCAGTCCTTCCATGAAGAAAGTTTTAAAACATACTCCCTAGGAGTGGGAGCTAAGATCTGAAGGTAACCCCATCTCCTTCCACCTTGTTTTGGGGATCATCACCTCCTCCCTATGAAGCTGCTAAGGAACCCAAGGGCCAGATGGGTAAAGGTGGGAAGCGTGCATGAATGAAATGTGTGTCCACATTTACCAGTGTCACAATTCTGCAGTGAAAAATTATATATATATATATATATATATATATATATATATATAGTCAGGATAAGCTGTGGGAGAATGTGTAAATTTATAATGTAAAACACAACAAGAACTATATCAACTTATACCCTAAAATTGTTTTCCTTGGAGAATTTACCCAAAGGATATCATTCAAAATTGGAAAATACAGAGCACACACATATACTTTACAACATTGTTTCTGAAATGGAAATAAAGGAATAAAATATATGCAGAAAGATAGGGGATTAGGTGAAAGAATTGTGGTAGATAACTATGATAAAATATTATGGAATGCTTAAAGTATTGTGGAACTCTAGGCACTGTAATGACTGTATGTAAATATGAAGATGTTTCTGATATAATATCAAATGAAAAAGTTATGTCATAACTTTTATTATGTTCAAGTGCACGTACCCTTGGAAAAAAGCAACAGCTGATATATTTGGTGGCTATATTTCTTTCACATTATTTCCTTTATTATTGTTAAAATATTATTCATACAACTAATAAAAGTCAGAAAAGACTTTTTGGTTAAGAATAGTGGAATATTTGCTTTCTTAATACATGCAAACTTAGAAAGTACAGGAGAATATCATTAACAAAATCAATTATCAAAACAAAAATATGGAAAAACCCAGATGACATTTCATTTATTTTACTTCCCTAGAAAATCTTTCAAAGGAATATTCATTTTATTACTGAAGTCCACAAACATAGGTGCCATTTGTACTCATATTCATTATTTGGTTTTCCCAATTATATTTCTTTTAAATGACTATTCCACTTAAAACTAAGCAAATGGGTGCAATTTAAAAATTTTAGATGGTTTTAGGCCAATTCAATTTATCTTATATTTTTCAAACTTTCTCCAGCCATATTGAGATATATTTGACATATAACATGATGTAATTTGAAGGTGTATAACATGATAATTTGACTTGATACCCATATATATTGTGAAATGATACTACAATAAGGTTAGTGAACACATTCATTACCTCACTTTTTTTTTGTAGTGAGAAGTTTTGAGATCTACTCGCTTAGCAAACATTATGTATGTAATATAGCACTGTTAACTACAGTCACCATGCTAGACATTAGATTCCCAGAACTTGTTCATCTTATAACTGGAAGTTTGCACCTTTTGAACCACATCTCCCCAAATTCTACTCCCACACCCCCACCAGCCTCTGACAATGACCACTCTACTCTGTGGTTTTATTAATTTGACTTTTTTAGATTTCACATATATGGAATTTCATACAGTGTCTTTGTCTGACTTATTTTACTTAGCATAATGCCCTCAAAGTCCATCTAGGTCCTTGAAAATGGCAGGATTTCCTTCTTTTTTTATGGCTGAATAATATTCTATTTTATCTATGTCACCTTTTCTTTATCTGTTCATCCATCAGTGTGCATTTAAGCTGTTTCCATGTCTTGGTTATTGTGAATAGTGCTGCCATAAACATGGGGGTACAGATATCTCTTTGAGTTAATGATTTCATTTCCTTTGGATATGTACCCAGAAGCATGATTGCTGGATTGTATGGTAATTCTATTTTTACTTTTTTTGAGGAACCTCTGTACTGTTTTCCATAATGGCTTTACCAAATTACATTCCCACCGACAGCATGTAATACATAGTTCTCTTTTCTCCACTTCCTCCTCAACACTTGTTATCTTTTGTCTTTTTGGTAACAGCCATTTAAATAAGTGTGAGGTGATATCTGACTGTGACTTAGATTTGCATTTCCCTGAGGATTAGGGATGTTGAGCATCTTTTCATGTACCTGTTGGTCGTTTGTATATCTTCTTTGGGAAAGTGTCTTTCCAGATCCTCTGCCCACTTTTTAATTATATATATATATATATATATATTTGCTATTGAGTTGTATGAGTTTCTCGTATTGGGTTGGCCAATAAAGTTTGTTCAGCTTTTTTTGTCAGATGTTATGGAACAACCCGAACGAACTTTTTGGCCAACCCATATATTCTGGATATTAACCCCTTATTTATGTATGGTTTGCAAATATTTCCTCCCATTCCATAGGTTGCCTTTTATTCTTGTTGACTGTTTCTTTTGCTGTGAAGAAGCTCTTTAGTTTACGGTTGTCCCACTGGTTGGTTTTTGTATTTGTTGCCTGTGTGTTGTATCCCCCAAAAAACTATTTCCAAGACCAATGTCAAGGAGATTTTCCCCTGTGTTTTCTTCTAAAAGTGTTTAAGTTTTAGGTCTTACATTTAAGTCTTTAATCCATTTTGAGTTAAGGTTTGTGAATGTTACAAGATACAGGTCCATTTTCATTCTTTCCCATGAGAATGCCGATTTTTTTCCATGACTATCGAAGTGGCTATTCTTTCCCTATTGAGTATTCTCGGCTTGTATGCTTTGATTCCTTTATCTTTTGTGATCTACTGTAGGGTTTTGCTTTGTGGTTACCATGAAGCTTATGTAAACATCTTATAGATATAACTGTCTATTTTAAGGTAATGACAACTTCAATCACATACAAAAATTTTACCCTTTTACTCTTCCTCCCATTTTGTGTTTTTGATGCCAAAATTTACATCTTTTTAAAAATTTGTATTTTTTTTTTTTGAAGTGTAGTTGATTTACAATACTGTGTTAGTTTCAAGTGTACAGCAAAGTGATTTAGTTATTTTTTTTCAGATTATATTCCATTTTACGTTATTACAAGATATAGACTATAATTCCCCGTGCTATATAATAAATCCTTATTGCTTATCTACTTTATGTATAGTAGCTTGTATCTGTTAATCCCAAACTCCTAATTTGTCCCTCCCTCCATCCTTCTCCCCTTTGGTAACCATAAGTTTGTTTTTTATGTCTGTGAATTTATTTCTGCATTGTATATAGTTTCATTTGTATTATTTTTAGATTCCACTTATATGTGATATCATATAGTATTTGTTTTTCTCTGTCTGACTTAATTCACTAAGTATAATATTCTCTAGGTCCATCCATGTTGCTTCAAATGGCAATGTTTCATTATTTTTTGAATGACTGAGTAATATTTCGTTGCATGTTATACCACAATTTTCTGTTGATGGGCACTTGGGTTGTTTACAGTTTACCTCTTTTTATATTGTGTATCCATTAACCAATGATTGTAGCTATACTTTTTAAGTCCTGTGTTCTTTATCCATTATTCTAGAGTTAAGAGATTAATATACCCCCATATTACAGTATTAGAGTATTCTGAATTTGATTATATACCTACCTTTACCAATGTGTTGTACATGTTCATCTGTTGTCATGTTACTCTTTAGTGTACTTTTATTTTAGCCTGAAGGACTTTCAGTATTTCTTGCAAGGCAGGCCTAGTGTTGATGAACTACCTCTTCTTTTGTTTTCTTGAGAAAGTCTAACTTTCCTTTTATTTCTGATGGACAACTTTGCCAAATAAAGTATTCTTGGTTTTTTCTTTCAGCACTTTGAATATATCATTTCACTCTCTCTGGAAAGTTTCTGCTGAGAAATTTGCTGATAGGTTTATGAGGGTTCCCTTGCATGTAAGAATTTTTTGTTTTTTTCCTCTTCTTATTTTTAAAGTTCTCTCTTTGTCTTTGATTTCAAACAGTTTTATACAATGAGTTTTGAAAAAGATTGCTTGGGGTTGAAAAGTTTGGACAAGTTTGGAAGTTGGAAAAGTTTGGACCTATGATCTTCATGAACTTTGGATGTCCACATTTCTCCCAGATTTGGTAACCTCTCAGCCATATTTCTTTAAATAAAATTTGTCTCCTTTTCCCTCTTTTGTCTTTCTGGGACTTCAGTAATTCATAGGTTGCCTCTTTTCATGATATCCTAGGTTCCCAAAGGCCTTCTTCACTCTTTTTCATTCCTCTTAGTTGTTTTTTTTCTCCTCTGACTGGGTAATTTCAAGTGATATGTCTTCCACTTCACAGATTCTTTCTTCTGCTTGATTGTCAGTTATTAATATTCTCTATTGCATTTTTTATTTTATTCATTATATTTTTCAGCTCCAGAATATCTGGTACTTTTTTTTTAAACATCTTTATTGGAGTATAGTTGCTTTACAATGGTGTGTTAGTTTCTGCTGTATAACAAAGTGAATCAGTTATACATATACATATGTTCCCATATCTCTTCCATCTTGCGTCTCCCTCCCTCCCACCCTCCCTATCCCACCCCTCTAGGTGGTCACAAAGCACAGAGGTGATCTCCCTGTGCTATGCGGCTGCTTCCCTCTAGCTATCTATTTTACATTTGGTCGTGTATATATGTCCATGCCACTCTCTCACTTTGTCACAGCTTACCCTTCTCCCTCCCCATATCCTCAAGTCCATTCTCTAGTAGGTCTGTGTCTTTATTCCCATCTTACTCCTAGGTTCTTCATGACCTTTTTTTTTCTTAGATTCCATATATATGTGTTAGCATATGGTATTTGTTTTTCTCTTTCTGACTTACTTCACTCTGTATGACAGAATCTAGTCCATCCACCTCACTACAAATAACTCAATTTCATTTCTTTTTATGGCTGAGTAATATTCCATTGTATATATGTGCCACATCTTCTTTATCCATTCATCTGTTGATGGACACTTAGGTTGCTTCCATGTCCTGGCTATTGTAAATAGAGCTTCAGTGAACATTGTGGTACATGACTCTTTTTGAATTATGGTTTTCTCAGGGTATATGCCCAGTAGTGGGATTGCTGGGTCATATGGTAATTCTATTTTAGGTTCTTTTTTATGATTTCTGTATCTCTGTTTAACTTCACTTTGTCCATCCATTATTTTCCTGATTTCACTGAATTATCTTTCTAAATTTTCTTATAGCTTCTTTAAAACAACTATTTTGAATTTTTTATTGGGTACATCTCTTTGGGGAGTTTTTGAAAAATTATTGTGATCCTTTGTCAGTTTCATGTTTTCTTGGCTCTTAATGCACCTGGAAGACTTTAGGTTGCTATTTTTACATTTGAGGAAGGAATCAGCCCTTCCAGTCTTATTGATTGGCTTCAAGAACAAAATATCTTTCATCAGCCCTGCTAGGGATTCTGAGGTTTTCTCAGATTTTTCTATGCATACACTGTTCCACACTTCTTGTTATCTCTTGGAAAGGGATTTCCTAAGATTTTATGTCTTTTCTCCATCCTGCCAAGCCACACCAGGTGCCGACGGCCTTCTTTGTTTTCTCTAGGGCAATGCCAAATGCTCAAGTTTGTATCATTTCTCTCAATCCTGCAGCGTCAAGCTGGTTTCTTCATGTGCTCACTAACTGCCTGCAAAGTCTCACTTTCATTGCCTTTGAGGACAGACTCAGTGAGATGTGTGTGTCAGTGAGGTATGTGAAATATTGGAGGTGCCTGTGGGCTAGTATTGGGGATCCCCAGTGGCTCATGGGCAGGCATCCTGATGAATTCCACAGCACAGTTAAGATCTGCATTGGAGAGCCCTGAATGCTGTTCTTTCAGCTGCTCCCCGCTTCCCAGCCTTGCAGTTCACTTTGGCCTTCTGGATGGGACAAGAAAGATGTGGGTCTCTTTGGCAGCAGCCGTACACCTGGAAAAGCCTGGTTCTCACTCCATGCTCTCACTGTCCCCAGGAGAGAAATTCCAGTCTGAGCAGTCTCCTGTTACCAAACCATGGCACCTGAGGGCAGGGGCCACGTGGGAGCAGTGAAACTGTTTCTGTCCTGTCTCTAATGCAGTCTCTCTTGATTGTTTTTTCTCCAGTAGTGTGCTGGAATTTCTCCACTGGATTCCTGGATTTTCATAAAGGCACTCTTTTCTGGGAGTGATTGTTAAAAGTGTTGCTCTTTGGAAGACAGTAGGAAACTCTTTGACTGTTTTGAAGACATCATTCTCCCGGTTCAGTTTAAGTTAAAATAACAAACCTTTATTTAGCACTTGCAGGGTGCAAAAGATACACTTTTTGGTTTGTAAAATTTGAACTCTAATTCAAAGATGTCCTTCTCTTAGAAGGACATCTGTGTTCCACAGAGAGAAAAGGGTTGACAATATGAGTCCTGAAAAATATATAAATAGAGCAAGTTATCTAAGATTCTGAGGCTTAAACAAATGTCATTAACACTTCCCACATTTATTTATGGTGACGATGGTGATATTATTAATGCAAAAGCAGACATCGTCTATGTTAAATGCAGAACCAGTGGATTCAGATCAAGTAAAGACTGATGTGTAGATTCCTCTATCTTGCAACTACCTTTGAAGAATAACTGTGCTCACAGGAAAGGAGACATCTGTATGGAGCCTGGAAAGAAAGGGTGTCAAGGAGATAGCCTTGGGCAGTCTTCCTCAGAAATTCGGAGATTTGGGGACCTTATTCATCTATGTTTGCCAATTCAGCATGGCATGTTTATCACTTTTAAGCAGATGCATATATTGCACTTGATAATATGAGCCTTATTATTGTACAACTTATACCTTATCCTTTTACAGCTGGCTCCCAAACCACCGCCCTGATTACAAGTTGTCTCCCAGGTAGGGGACGTTCATGTTGAATAATAGATCTGAGCATCCCAGGACCCCTGGTAGCCTCGTTTCTCATAGTAAATCAATAAACACCATCCTCATTTTTTCAATCTGTGTCTTATGAGTTTGGTTACTATTAGTCTGTCTTGTTTTGGGGACCAGAGGTCCTTGGCCAGTGGAAGTTGAAGCTCAGCTCTGATGCTGTCTGATCCCAGCATCATAGGGGCTCCATGAATCTGAGATAATGTCAGAGGTGGGGATTTGGCTTCAGTCACTATTTAACATCCCTAAGAGGCATCTTTATTTTATCATGCTAACTGCAGGACAAGCAAACTGATGAATGATCTCAGAACAGATTATATGAGTTTCTGCTCTTGGTGTTGGAAATAAAGATGGCAGCAGGTTTGTTTAGAAGAGTTTTGACTGGAACATGCCCTTTCAGAAGTAGTTAAGGAATAGCCAAAATGCTGAAGATTCAGGGAACCAGTTAGACATTTAATATTGATTAGGCCCTGGGGGTGGGGGCATATTGAGAACCAAATATTGGGAAGAGAGTTACATCATGCTCCTTGGGACAGTGCTCCTGGACCACTAATAACTAAGCTGTCTGATCCTTTAATTGGAGCAACAGAAGCCGAATATTCTCTGTGCACAAAAAAAAAAAATAATACCAGTGACTGTTAAACCATAAACATAACAAGCGTCCTCTACAAGACTGAATAGTGTCTTTCATACATATGTATTTACATTTTTCTAATATCCAGAAATGTACTTACAATGCATAAAATGGTTATCTAGAAATAAAAATGTGTGATGCACTTCTAAATTTATAACAGGCATTTGGTCATCATTTATTTTCTCAATAAATGAATGAAAAGCACATCTACTGTCACTTAGGCATCTTTAGTATATTTTGTGGTTGAAATGGGTCATTATACATAAAGAGGTTGGGGACTGTATTTCTGGAGTGTTCTGGAGTGTTCTGGAGTGTTCAAGGAGAGATGAACAGGGCTTTCTACCTCTGCTCTTTCTTGACTATTTGCTAGTTTCCCATTTCTTTAACTCTCACTAAATATACTACTTTTATTCTTGTTCTCACTCTCACTTTCTCATTTTTGTGTGTACATCATCATGTAGGTATATGTATCAGTCAGGACACGCTAGGTTATGCTGTCATAACCAACAACCTCAAAATATCAGTGGTTGAAAACAACAAGGATTTATTTATTCTTCATACTTCTTGTCCTTCTCTTGTCAGCCAAAGGTATTCTGCTCATTGGGTCTCTCAGATGCTCTGGCTTATGGATCAGGCACCTTCTTGGACATGGTCAGTCACCACATTTGAGGGAAAGAGCCCTCAAGCCAGAAATGTGCTCAGACTTATTGGCTAGAACTTGTGGCATGAACCTGTAGGACCTCCAGGAGTTTCTGAAGTGAAATTCTACTAGAGGATCAGAAGGTAGAGAGCCAGGAACTCTTGGTGGCCTCCTGCATTAATGACTAATACAGCATTCTGAATCATTGCTTTCATCCAAATATACTCTTAGGGAAGAAAAAATGGACACTGGAGAGTATTAGACTAAAGTGGTCCTTGCTGTTAGGACAACACATCAGTGGAGTGTGAGTGATATCATGACAAACAGCCAGATGGTCCAGGTCAGGTGCTCTGGTAGCCTTGGTAAGCAGATCCTTTTATTAGTTAATATACTGTTCTAATCAGAGCTTGATCAGGAACATCAGTGATATCTAGTCAATTTCTCCAGGATGTGGAAGAGCAGCCACTGATTTTAAGAGAAAAAGTCATCAGTTCCTGAATTCATATCCACCTTTGATAGGAGAAATGTGCACAGTGTGGCCACTGATTTGTTATAAAATCAAGGTTCCTAAATCCTCAGTTTCTCCATTTTCAAATAAACTATAAAAAAAAAAATAATCAGAACATTTCCCAAACTGAATTCACTGTATGTCAACATAGACTTGATTTCACAGAAAACGATGGGCCTAAACTCCATGTGATTTTCTAGTTTTGGAAACATTTTGTCTGTGTTTATAATATGTAGTGAACAATGCAGCCAACAGCAGAATGTAGGGTGTCATGAACACCAAACTGAGGCATTTATTCCTCTTTTTTTTTTTTTTTTTTTGCCGTACGCGGGCCTCTCACTGTTTGTGGCCTCTCCGGTTGCGGAGCACAGGCTCCGGACGCGCAGGCTCAGTGGCCACGGCTCACGGGCCCAGCCGCTCCGCGCCATGTGGGATCTTCCCGGACCGGGGCACGAACCCCTATCCCCTGCATCAGCAGGCGGACTCTCAACCACTGCGCCACCAGGGAAGCCCCTATTCCTCATTTTTTAAGAAAATATTTTTTGTAATGTCCGTGATAAAATTTAAGGAAGAGGAGAACAGTAAAAATTACTGCAGTAATCCCTGTCAACAAAGATATTTACAATTTCCCCAGCAAAAAGGGATCTCTCCTTTCTCCTAAGACCTGAACACTTGAAGCGCCCACCGAGCCTCTTCAAATGCTAAGTACCTTAAGGTGCCCACCAAATATTTGTTTAAGGAAGATAACTGAGGAAGGTCATGGTGATGTTCTAATAAAAAGGGGATTTTGAGATGCAAATGGCAGACATTCAGATGGATAATATCCAGGAATAGAAGGTAGACGCCATGTAGGTGGTATTATTAGTTATCTTTTTAAAAATTAATTTTTATTGAAGTATAGTTGCTTCACAACATTGTGTACAGCAAAATGAATCAGCCATACATACACATTTATCCCCTCACTTTTTATATTAGTTTTCTATGGCTGCTGTAACAAATTGCCGTATACTTTGTGGCTTAAAGCAACATCGATTTATTATCTTACAACTCCAGACATCACACTAAAATGGTTTTGACTGGGCTAAAATCAAGGTGTCTGCAGAGCAGCATTCCTCTGAAGTCTCCAGGGGAGAATGTGATTTCTTGCTTTTTCCAGTTTCTAGAGATTTCCACATTCTTTGGCTGGTGACAGCACCCTCCACACCCAGCCAGAAGTGTAGTACCTTCAAATCTCTTTTTCACTGCGACCTTCCTCTGTCCCTCTAATAAGGACCTTATTGATTACATTTGGCTTACCTGGATAATCCAGGGTAATTTCCCCTTCTTGAGAACCTTAATTTAATCACACCTGCAAAGTCCCTTTGGCCATGAAAGGTATTATATTCCCAGGATCCAGGACTATTCACACATGTCCAGGCACACCTTTCCAGTTGGTGGGTGGGGAGGTGGAGGGGTGGGCATTTTTCTACCTACTACAGTGATGAGAAAAAGAGTAAGTAAATAATAATCAGGCAAAGGTAAGGACAAAATTACTCCTCACCTCTCATTTCACCTTGTTTTCCTGCCATTTTAGTCAAAGCTTCCTTAGTTTATTTGGAAGTTTGTCATTTCTTTTTGTTTGTCCCGTGCTAAACACAGAAAAGTAATGCAAAACAGACTCAGACCCCTTCAGTGGCTAGAGAAAAAACATTATGCTAACCTGAGATGAAACTCGACAAGTGATGCATTACTCAGAAAACCACTGGGCACTGAAATTGCATATTATGCAAATATATTCAATTCCTGACCATTGTTGAAGAAGTTTTTATAGGTAATTTCAGAAGGCTACAGCAGTGGCTTTCCTACTAGGGTTTAATGTTTCCAGTGGATGGTCCTGAATAGTGATATTTTACCTAAGAATAAAATCACTCACTTCCACTTGAAACACTCATTAGCAAACTTTTTAAATGGTTGCATTGTCTGAAGCCTGATTAGTCCTGTTGGACTTTGATTAATGTTACTCATTACTTAGATTAAGCTTCAGCTTTGTGAAGACGACTCCATTGCCTTATAATGCGAAACATTTTACCTTGAAATTGAGTCATGGAGACAAATGATATTATTTTAGTCAATTGACTAGTGGTGCTTTCAGAACACTCATGAGAGGTCTAGGCACATTGGAAAATGCCACATCTTTAATAGTTTATAATTATAAACTTATAATTATCACGATGAATTGGTTTCACATCTGCTGAGAAGACCTTGTCACAGGTTTCTTCCTGCATGAGACGCAGCCCTGATAAGACATACAATATGCATATCTTGGCGCCTGCAAACTATATTTGTCCTTACTAACGGCGAGCCTACAAGTTTAAATCTAGTTTCCCCAGTAATCTCAATACTGTGTATCTAACTAGAAATATTATCTATTTGTTTATCAGGAGAGGTAAATCAGGTAGAACCACAGCATGCTGTGCACTCTTAATTGGACTATTAATATGATGGATGTAGACCATCATTTAAAATTTTATGGGGCAGAGCCACAAGGCATACAAAGCCCCCTCTGTGTTGTGTAAGCAAATGAATAGAGACAACTAAAACCCCATAAAATCTCATATATAAGGCTGTCATTGATGAAAATCTAAGTATGTCTTTTTGAGGGGAGGGGTCAAAACTATATAAATTAAGTACTAATTTATTCATAAAAATACTACACAGTCTAGTTAGCAACCCAAGGAAAAGAGATAGAAATAGAGACATATATTTAAAAAGTAGAAAACATTAGAAATAATCAAAATGTAAAGTTTCTCAATTTTTCCTTATGTTTGGTTTATTATGTAAACCATTTTGATCTAAAAATAGAAGCCTGTGGATGATATGATTTCAGACCAATTTGCTGTCATGTACTGGTTGGGTTAATTATCAACAGTTGTGTAAAATATTTGTGAAAGTTTCAAATTTCAAATCGTGCCATCTTTAAACAAGAATAAAAGTTTTTGATTTGGAGGTTAAAAAAAGAAATGCCCGCTTTTCCTTTCTTCTTTTGCCTGAAAAGAAAGATTAATCACACCACAATCTCCAGTAGTCATACACACTGATATCTACTGTGCATTTGGAAAAATGAAATTTCTTGCTTGGCAAAGCAGATAGTATACTTTTTGTCACATAATTGTCATTAAACAAACAATAATCCCCCACCTATTCCTAAGACTATTGGGAAACTGTAAATGTATGATTTAAAAAAAGAACAAATCAGTACACAAATGTCTATTCGATCATAACATTTTGATAAAAAAAGAAACAGATGCAAATATGTGCTGAAAGTTCACATATAAACCAGGGAGTTATTAATCCAATTGTTTGGGGTCATGTGGACATTCAAACCATCCTAAGAATTTTACAGTTGTGTAAAAAAAAAAAATGCTTTTCCATGATTCAATTAAATAATTGCAGAGCTCTGTTAAGCAGTAGAATAAAATGAGCTGGATGGGTTTGGCCTGGTCTGGGAGGGAGGAAAGTTGTGAGTGAAGGACCAGAAAGGACAGAATTCAGAGGACAGGCCTGATGGCTCAGATGCTGCCAGGACTCTTCTGAGTCCTGTTTTCCTGAGGTCAGGCTCTGTGGCAGGGAGGGAAGAGGGTGGAAACCTGGGAATCAGGGCATTTAGAATCTAGATCTCCATGATCTGGGAGGGGATGGAACTGGGTGGGATGGCTCTGGGTTGTTCCATTTTAAGCAGAAGGCAAGTTGATGGAAAATGTCTGGCAATGTCTGGTTGTGATAAATGAAAAGTATCGGGAGTAAAAAAGACCGTGATCTGGGAGAACAGCTAAGGGTCTATTAAAAAAAAAAAAAAACAGGCTTCTGGAATGAAAAGAAACAGACCGCATGAGAGAGATTTTTTTTTTTTTTTTTTTTTTTTTTTTTGCGGTATGCGGGCCTCTCACTGCTGTGGCCTCTCCCGTCGCGGGGCACAGGCTCCGGACGCACAGGCCCAGCGGCCATGGCCCACGGGCCCAGCCGCTCCGCGGCATGTGGGATCCTCCCGGACCAGGGCACGAACCCGTGTCCCCCGCACCGGCAGGCGGACTCTCAACCACTGCGCCACCAGGGAAGCCCATGAGAGAGATTTTGAGGCAACAATTAATGAATTAAAAGATTTACTGACGGTAGACGATTTGGGAATTAATGGTATGATACGCATATGGCTGCCAGACTTCAAGCTGGGAGCAGTGATCTCATTGACCACAGAGGGAGTGTTGGTCACAGATGAAAGGCAAGGTGAGGAAATTGACAAGTGTTAAATGTGAGTGTGAAAAAAACGAAGTGAGTGTGAGCTGATGGAAGGATTTTCCAAAGGAAGCGTGGCTCTGTTTATTAGAGGCATGAACCTGATACTTACCCCCAAAGACAACTCTATTATCATATTTTCACAATTGTTAATCATATGCGATTAAACGTGCCACAGGAAACATATAGTCAAACCAGTGTCATAAATCTACTTGTTACCGAACTGGTCGACCTGACCCACACCAGCGTCCTAGCCTTGTCTGAGACCCTTTGTGTCTTGACCAGAGAGGTTCTTCTTCCCATCAGATTTCAGCAGCAAAACCCATGCTGAGACTGGAACAGCACAAGCTTTACTCAATGGCCAAAGAATGGAAAAGCGGGAACCTAGTTCGCAAATCAGCTTCTTAACCTGATTCGGGTGGAGACACCAAATACTATAATAGGAGAGTCCAGGTGTAAAGGGGAGGGATTTGGAAAGAGTGGGAGGAATATTCGTGAGTTATTCAAGAACAGGGGTGCGGTTTCAACCTGGAACACTCCTTTTCAGTCCTTGTTTGGTCTCGTCTGGTTGTTGTCATGGCAACTGTCCACTGTCATAATGCTGGTGGGTGTGTCATTTAGCTAATGCATTACAATGAGTGTATAATGAGGCTCAAGGTCCAATGGAAGTCAAATCATCCCCCATCTTGGGCCTAGCTGGTTTAACCTCTTCTTGTTTTTTCCTGTTGCAGCTTCCTCCTGAAACTTAGGTACGAGTAATTGGTTTCTATTCCAGGGAAGGGTAGGGGTATGATTCTGTGGCTACAGACTTGGTAACAAAATAAAGTGTTCAGGTAAATAAGAATTTTGATATATCACTTTTTGTATGATCTATTTATATTTTTAAGGAAATGCAAATTGGAATTACCCAAAACATTTGAAGAATTTTGAGAATACATTTGAAGGCAAAATTACATAAAAAATGGCTACTGATTGTCAAACCTCCAGGAGTCTATGAGCACTTTTCTGATGTCATGTTCACTTGTAGGACAGTAACCTGGAACATTCTGAGCTGACAGGATTTATATGAAAGGATGATTATGTTTTAAGGTTACAGAATAACAGAACATACTTTTATCTGAATTGCATGGTATTTTAAATAACCCTATATACTATTTTGTGTTCTTTTGATGCCCCATAACTTCTTGAACCACATAACAAATAAACTACAAGCCAAGAGCAATATTAATTCCATGATAAATTCATGGAGCTGGAATCAACAAAGTGAGAGCAAAGTTAATGCCATGTGGAATTGAGATATTTCTTTAATGTTCTGAAGAATGCTAAAAGCTTTCTGCATACATAACATCTAAACAATTGATGTTTTAAAAACTGATTTTACACATTCATCAAGAAGTGTTAGTCTGTAAAAGTGTCAAAATTGAGTGGAGTATTTCTGCTCTATCATATACCTTGTATGCAAAAATTCACTATTAGTAAAACTTTCCTTATTATGTGTCAAGATCTCTCATCGGTGCTTTACTTGCATTATATAATATTTAATTCACAATATCATTTACGATTTACTTACTTTTCCCAAGTTATACAGTTTCTATGTGCAAGAATTGTGCTTAAAATATAATCTTTGGGAGGGACCTTCAAGATGGAGTAAGATGCAGAGATCACCTTCCTCCCCACAAATACATCAAAAATACATCTATATATGGAACAACTCCTACAGAACCCCTACTGAACACTGGCAGAAGACCTCAGACTTCCCAAAAGACCAGAAACTCCCCACGTACCTGGGTAGGGCAAAAGAGAAAAGAATAAACAGAGACAAAAGAATAGAGATGGGACCTGCACCAGTGGGAGGGAGCTGTGAAGGAGGAAAAGATCTCACACACTAGGAAGCCCCTTCACTGGCAGCGATGGAGAGTGGGCAGGGTGGAAGCTTCAGAGCCATGGAGTAGAGCACAGCAACAGGGGTGCAAAGGGCAAAGCAGAGAGATTCTCACAGAGAGGATAGGTGCTGACCAACACTCACCAGCTTGAGAAGCTTGTCTGCTCACCCACCAGGGCGGGTGAGGGCTGGGAGCTGAGGCTCCAGCTTCGGAGGTCAGATCCCAGGGAGAGGACTGGGGTTGGCTGCATGAACAGAGCCTGAAGGGGGCTAGTGGACCACAGCTAGCTGGGAGGAATTCCGGGGAAAACTCTGGACCTGCCTAAGAGACAAGAGACCATTGTTTTGGAGTGTGTGAGGAGAGGGGATTCAGAGCACTGCCTAAACGAGCTCCAGAGAAGGCTGTGCACTGCTGCTATCAGCCCAGACACCAGAGACTAGCATGAAAGAATAACGCTGCTGCCGCTGCCACCAAGAATCCTGTGTGCTAGCACAATTCACTATCCACACCTCCCCGCCCAGAGGCCTGTGCAGCCCGCCGCTACCAGGGTCCTGTGATCCAGGGACAACTTCCCAGGGAGAACACACAGCATTCCTCAGGCTGTTGCGATGTCACGCTGGCATCAGCCACCACAGGTTCACCCCTCATTCCATACCACTCCACCTCCCAGCCTGAATGAGACAGAGCCCCCTAATCAGCTGCTACTTTAAGCCCATCCTGTCTGAGTGAAGAACAGATGCCCTAAGGTGACATAAACACAGAGGAGGGCCCATATCCAAAGCTGAACCCCAGGAGCCGTGTGAAAAAAGAAGAGAAAGGGAAATCTCTCCCAGGAGTCTCAGGAGCAGTGAATTACATCTCCACAATCAAGTTGATGTACTCTGCATCTGTGGAATACCTGAATAGACAATGATCCATCCCAAAATTGAGGCGGTGGACTTTGGGAGCAAATGTAGACTTGAGGTTTGGATTCTGCATCTAATTTGTTACTGGTTTTATGTTTATCTTAGTTTAGGATTTAGAGTTTATTATCATTGGTAGATTTGTTGATTGATTTGGTTGCTTTCTTTGTTTTTGTTTTTTTAAAAATATATTTCATGGTGATTGTTATCACTGGTAGATATGTTTTTTGGTTCAGTTGTTCTCTTCTTTCTTTTTTAAATTATTCTTTATTATTTTATTTTAAAAATATTTATTTTTTATTTTAATAATTATATTTTATGATTATTATTTTTCTTTCATTTTCTTTTTTTCCTCCCTTTCCTTGTGAGCTGAGTGCCTGACAGGGTCTTGGTGTTCCGGTTGGGTGTCAGGTCTGAGCCTCTGAGGTAGGACAGCCAAGTTCAGGACATTGCTCAACCAGACACCTCCCAGCCCCATGTAATATCAAACAGTTAAAGCTCTCCCAGAGATCTCCATCTCAACGCTAACAACCAGTTCCACTCATGACCAGCAAACTACAGTGCTGGACACCCTATGCCAAACAACTAGCAAGACAGGAACACAGCCCCATCCATTAGCAGAGAGGCTGCCTAAAATCATAATAAGGCCACAGACACCCCAAAACACCACCAAACAGGGACCTGACCACCAGAAAGACAAGATCCAGCCTCATCCACCAGAACACCGGCACTAGCCCCCTCCACCACGAAACCTACACAACCCACTGAACCAACCTTATCCACTGGGGACAGACACCAAAAACAATGGGAACTACGAACCTGCAGCCTGGGAAAAGGAGACCCCAAAGACAGTAAGATAAGCAAAATGAAAAGACAGAAAAACACACAGCAGATGAAGGAGCAAGGAAAAAACCCACCAGACCTAACAAATGAAGAGGAAATAGGCAGTCTACCTGAAAAATAATTCAGAATAATGATAGTAAAGATGATCCAAAATCTTGGAAATAGAATAGAGGAAATGAAAGAAACATTTAACAAGAACCTAGAAGAACTAAAGAGGAAACAAGCAATGATGAACAACACAATAAATGAAATTAAAAATTATCTACAAGGGATCAATAGCAGAATAACTGAGGCAGAAGAACGGATAAGTGACATGGAAGATAAAATAGTGAAAATAACTACTGCAGAGCAGAATAAAGAAAAAAGAATGAAAAGAACTGAGGACAGTCTCAGAGACATCTGGGACAACATTAAATACACTAACATTAAATGCACCCAGAAGAAGAGAACAAGAAAGGGACTGAGAAAATATTTGAAGAGATTATAGTTGAAAACTTCCCTAATATGGGAAAGCAAGTAGTTAACCAAGTCCAGGAAGCAAAATGAGTCCCACACAGGATAAATCCAAGGAGAAACACACCAAGAAACATATTAATCAAACGATCAAAAATTAAATACAAAGAAAACATATTAAAAGCAGCAAGCGAAAAAAAAAAAAACATATTAAAAGCAACAAGGCAAAAACAACAAATAACACACAAGGGAATCCCCACAACGGATCTTTCAGCAGAAAGAGCTGATCTTTCAGCAGAAGCTCTGCAAGCCAGAAGGGAGTGGCAGGACATATTTAAAGTGATGAAGGAGAAAAACCTACAACAAAGATTACACTACCAGCAAGGATCTCATTCAGATTTGATGGAGAAATTAAAACCTTTACAGACAAGCAAAAGCTGAGAGAGTTCAGCACCGCCAAACCAGCTTTACAACAAAAGCTAAAGGCACTTCTCTAGGCAAGAAACACAAAAGAAGGAAAAGACCTACAAAAACAAACCCAAAACAATTAAGAAAATGAGAATAGGAACATACATATTGATAATTACCTTAAATGTAAATGGATTCAATGCTCCCACCAAAAGACACAGACTGACTGAATGGATACAAAAACAAGACCCATCTATATGCTGTCTACAAGAGACCCACTTCAGACCTAGGAACACATACAGACTGAAAGTGAGGGGATGGAAAAAGATATTCCATGCAAATGGAAATCAGAAGAAAGCTGGAGTAGCAATTCTCATATAGACAAATAGACTTTAAAATAAAGATTATTAAAAGAGACAAAGAAGTACACTTCATAATGATCAAGGGATTGATCCAAGAAGAAGATATAACAATTGTAAATATTTATGCACCCAACATAGGAGCACCTCAATACATAAGGCACATACTAACAGTCATAAAAGGGGAAATTGACAGTGACACAATCGTAGTAGGGGAGTTTAACACCCCACTTTCACTAATGGACAGATGATCCAAAATGAAAATAAATAAGGAAACACAAACTTTAAATAATACATGAAAAATGATGGACTTTTTTGATATTTATAGGACATTCAACCCCAAAACAGCAGAATACACATTCTTCTCAAGTGTTCATGGAACATTCTCCAGGATAGATCATATCTTGGGTCACAAATCAAGCATTGGTAAATTTAAGAAAATTGAAATCGTATCAAGTATCTTTTCCGACCACAACGTTATGAGACTAGATATCAATTACAGGAAAAGATCTGTAAAAAATACAAACACATAGAGGATAAACAATACACTACTTAATAACGAAGTGATCACTGAAGAAATCAAAGAGGAAATCAAAAAATACCTAGAAACAAATGACAATGGAGACATGAGGACCCAAAACCTATGGGATACAGCAAAAGCAGTTCTAAGAGGGAAGTTTTTAGCAATACAATCCTACCTTAAGAAACAGGAAACATCTCAAATAAACAACCTAACCTTGCACCTAAAGCAATTAGAGAAAGAAGAACAAAAAGCCCCAAATTTAGCAGAAGGAAAGAAATCATAAAGATCAGATCAGAAATAAATGAAAAAGAAATGAAGGAAACTATAGCAAAGATCAATAAAACTGAAAGCTACTTCTTTGAGAAGTTAAACAAAATTGGTAAATGAGTAGCCAGGCTCATCAAGAAAACAAGGGAGAAGACTCAAGGCAATAGAATTAGAAATGAAAAAGAAGTAACAACTGACACTGCAGAAATACAAAAGATCATGAGAGATTACTACAAGCAACTCTATGCCAATAAAATGGATAACCTAGAAGAAACGGAGAAATTCTTAGAAATGCACAACCTGCCAAGACTGAACCAGGAAGAAATAGGAAATATCAACAGACCAATCAAAAACACTGAAATTGAAACTGTGATGAAAAATCTTCCAACAAACAAAAGCCCAGGACCAGATGGCTTCACAGGCAAATTCTATCAAACATTTAGAGAAGAGCTAACAACTATCCTTTTCAAACTCTTCCAAAAGATAGCAGAGGGAAGAACACTCCTAAACTCATCCTTTGAGGCCACCATCACCCTGCTATCCAAACCAGACAAAGATGTCACAAAGAAAGAAAACTACAGGCCAATATCACTGATGAACATAGATGCAAAGCATCCTTAACAAAATACTAGCAAACAGAATCCAACAGCATATTAAAAGGACCATACACCATGATCAAGTGGGGTTTATTCCTTGCATAATCCTTATGCAAGGATTCTTCAATATACGCAAATCAATCAACGGGATATACTATATTAACAACTTGAAGGAGAAAAACCATGTGATCGTCTCAATAGATGCAGAGAAAGCTTTCAACAAAATTCAACACCCATTTATGATAAAAACCCTCCAGAAAGTAGGCATAGATGGAGATTTACTCAACATAATAAAGGTCATATATGACAATCCCACAGCCAACAATGTCATCAGTGGTGAAAAACTGAGACCATTTCCACTAAGATCAGGAACAAGAAAAGTTGGCCCACTCTCACAACTCTTATTTAACATAGTTTTGGAAGTTCTGGCCACAGCAATCAGAGAAGAAAAAGAAATAAAAGGAATTGATATCAGAGAAGAAGAAGTAATGCTGTCACTGTTTGCAGATGACATGATACTATACATAGAAAATCCTAAAGATGCTACCAGAAAACTATTAGAGCTACTCAATGAATTTGGTAAAGTAGCAGGTTGCAAAATTAATGCACAGAAATCTCTGGCGTTCTTATAAATTAATGATGATAAATCTGAAAGTGAAATTAAGAAAACACACCCATTTACCACTGGAACAAAAGGAATAAAATATCTAGAAATAAACCTACCTAAGGAGACAAAAGACCTTTATGCAGAAAATTATAAGACAATGATGAAAGATTTAAAGATGATACAAATAGACGGAGAGATATACCATGTCCTTGGATTGGAAGAATCAACACTGTGAAAATGACTACTACTCCAAGCAATCTACAGATTCCATGCAATGCCTATCAAACTACCACTGGCATTTTTCACAGAACTAGAAGAAAACATTTCACAATTTGTATGGAAACACAAAAGACCCCGAATAGCCAAAGCAATCTTGAGAACGAAAAATGGAGCTGGAGGAATCAGGCTCCCTGACTTCAGACTATATTACAAGGCTACAGTAATCAGGATAGTATGGTACTGGCACAAAAACAGAAATATAGATCAATGGAACAGATAGAAAGCCCAGAGGTAAACCCACGTACATATGGCAACCTTATCTTTGATAAAGGAGTCAAGAATATACAGTGGAGAAAAGACAGCCTCTTCAATAATTGGTGCTGGGAAAACTGGACAGCTACATGTAAAAGAATGAAATTAGAACACTCCCTAACACCATCCACAAAAATAAACTCAAAATTCATTAAAGACCTAAATGTAAGACCAGACACCTTCAAACTCTTAGAGGAAATCATAGGCAGAGCACTCTATGCCACAAATCAGTGGAAGATCCTTTTTGACCCAACTCCTAGAGAAATGGAAATAAAAACAAAAATAAACAAATGGGACCTAATGAAACTTAAAATCTTTTGCACAGCAAAGGAAACCATAAACAAGACCAAAAGACAACCCTCAGAATGGGAGAAAATATTTGCAAATGAAACAACTGACAGAGTATTAATCTCCAAAATTTGCCAGCAGCTCATGGAGCTCAATATCAACAAAACAAAAACCCAATCCAAAAATGGGCAGAAGACCTAAATAGACATTTCTCCAAAGAAGATATACAAATTGCCAACAAACACATGAAAGAATGCTCAACATCATTAATCATTAGAGAATTGCAAATCAAAACTACAATGAGAAATTATCTCACACTGGTCAGAATGGCCATCATCAAAAAATCTACAAACAATTAAGGTTGGAGAGGGTGTGGAGAAAAGGGAACCCTCTTGCACTGTTGATTGGAATGTAAACTGATACAGACACTATGAAGAACAGTATGGAGGTTCCTTAAAAAACTAAAAGTAGAACTACCATACAACCCAGCAATCCCAGTACTGGGCATATACCCTGAGAAAACCATAATTCAAAAAGAGTCATGTACCAAAATGTTCATTGCAGCTCTATTTACAATAGCCAGCATAGGGAAGCAACCTAAGTGTCCATCAACAGATGAATGGATAAAGAAGATGTGGCACATATGTACAATGGAATATTACTCAGCCATAAAAATAAACGAAATTGAGTTATCTGTAGTGATGTGGATGGACCTAGAGTCTGTCATACAGAGTGAAGTTAGTCAGAAAGAGAAAAACAAATACTGTATGCTAACAGATATATATGGAATCTAAAACTAACAAACAAATATTGGTCATTAAAAACCTAGGGGCACGAAGTGAATAAAGACACGGACCTACTAGAGAATGGACTTGACAATACGGGGAGGGGGACGGGTAAGTTGTGACAAAGTGAAAGAGTGGCATGGACATATATACACTACCAAACATAAAATTGATAGCCAGTGGGAAGCAGCCACGTAGCACAGGGAAATTAGCTCGGTGCTTTGTGACCACCTAGAGGTGTGGGATAGGGAGGGTGTGAGGGAGGGAGACACAAAAGGGAAGAGATATGGGAACATATGTATATGTATAAGTGATTCACTTTGTTACAAAGCAGAAACCAACACACCATTGTTAAGCAATTATACCCCAACAAAGATTTTTTTAAAAATACAAAAATAAATAAATTCAATAATTTGTATATGTCATATATATATATATATTTATTCAGTCAAAAACTCTTCCATGGTGAAGAGATAATAGAAAAACACACTGAACAGAAGAATCCAGGTCCTTTCTGTGATAGAGCTCGCATTCTTGTAGGAGAGACAATACACCAATAAATAAAATGTCATGTTAATAAATAATAAGGATGAAGGAAACATTTAAGAGTGGAGGCTACAAAGAAGCTGCTATACTAATAGAGTTGTTAAGGAGGACCTCTTAGAAGAGGAGGTATTTCAGGTGAGACTGAATGCAGTGAAGGAGAGTATGATGGAAACAAAGGGTTAAAAAATAGTTTAGGCAAAGGGAATAAGCGTGGCAGTCTCTGAAATGAGAAGGGCTTTGTGATAATGAAAGTGAATTTCTAGAAAGTGTTGGAGATGCAGGAGAGACATTTAAAGGCTGTGTAGTCTGTAGTAAAAATTTTAGACTCTTTTTAAAAGGTGGTAAAAAATGGAGTTCTTAAAGAAAAGTATTACCTGTGCCATGAATGGAAGGCAGGATATGGCTAGGTGGGAAAGATATTCCTGCCGAAAAACTGGAATATAGTATTATGTAAACATGGATGGAGTATTTGAGCACTGACTATCATGTCCACACAACAGGTGTGTAGTGGGATGTCATAGAACAGGAGTGAGTTTGTGTCAAATTGTGGATTTCTACTCAATAATATCAACATTTTTCTATAGTCAATGAGAAACTGTATATGTTTTTTGAAAGCTAGGTAACTGGTCAGCAGATGTGAGGAAAATGTCAAGTCAGATGTAGCATTTAGAACAGAGCTTTTCAAGGAGATATCCTGAGGTAATTCTAGCCCCACTAGAACTAATTGAAAAAGGAACTCAACAAAATAGGTTTGGGAAACATCGTTTTGAATGACCCTGGGAGTTCAAAATGAACTTTAAAATGTTATTCAGTCAACAGAGTTTAACCCAGAGCTTTCCAGTGATATTTTAGCATAGAACATCCAGCACCTTCTTTTGGTGGGGAACAGTTTGCTACACAAAAGAAGAGAGTTATTGCAATACTGCCAAGGAGCATTAAATAGAACTTGAAGTTGAATGGCAAAGTTAAAAGAATCAGATAAAAGGAAGTTATGAAACAATGCCTCACTGTTAGATCAATTGGTGAACAAGACTCACAATAAATGAGAACAATGTTAATTAAGCAACAGATATTAATCAGATATTCATTTTCTATTTTGGCTGGTGGATATTGATTTGAATGGCTACCAATAGAGGAAATCCTTAAAAGGGAAATAATCTTGTGTGATTAATATCTACAAATAATTCACTTCCTATAGATGTTAAATGACATTATAAAAATTGAAATTTGTGCAAGCTGTGAAAGAATATGAACAATGCACAGGACATTAGTTTAATATTCATCCTCAAGTGCTAGTTGTTTATCAAACAGCTTTTCGGTTGCAGGATAACCTTTCAGAATTTGAAGGTGAATCAAACTCCAGTCAGAATAATGGAAGTGGTACATTCCAGGAGCATAACACATTTCTTATTGTTTTATGGTACACAAATTGTATGCAATTAAATACAATGATATTATGGAATCTTAACATGAGAAAAGATTGATTTCAATTACATATGTATCTGAAATTCAACTTTAAGAAAGTTATAGAGCCTAACTTCCCTGCCTTGACACTCATTCATTTGTTCCCACTGCAATGCTTTTTCCATCGCAAGACAAGTCCCTGTTTCCCATCACCATTTTTTTATTCATTAATTTATTCCTCTTTGCAGTTCTTTACTCTTCTGACATCTTGCAATGAGCCATCCTTTCAATCGTCCCCCTGAACTCCCCTGGCTCCTTGTCTTTGCTTCCCAGTCTCCGTAGGCTGAGCCTGGACCAGCACAGCTTTCTGCTTCATGGGCCACAGGACGGCCTGAGCCCTCCCAAGGAAGATCTTCCCAGTAGCCACCCTGAACACATACTGGTAATCTGGAGCTAACTGTGATGCTCACTGGTTCTGATCTTTTCACTTCTTGCCTTTGACTTGCAGGTGAATTCTACACAAATGAATACAAGGTCCTTCATATCATGAACCTTCTTTACCTCTCCTCTGGTCACTCATACTGTTCTACCATCTATTTGAACTATTTGAAGTTCCCTGGATGAGCCATGCTTATATGCAAGTAGGCCTTCAGACGTGAATCTCTCAGCCTAGAAGAGCTCTCCTCTTCCTCAATATGGTTAAATGTTCTTCCTTCTTCAAGATTTCATTTCACTGACCCCTCCTCCAAAAGTCTTTTGTGAGGTACCAGGGGTTCTACCTCCTTACTTTTTTAGCACCCTATGTTACCCTTCTTGCTATTGCTCACTTTGTTTTGGCACTGAGATTGCCCCCATCTCTCTCCTCCTGGGACTATGACTTCCTGGAGGGCTCAGTCTGGATTGAATTCACCAGTGCATTCCAGATACCAGCACAGAGTATAGGACACAGTGGGTGAATGAAGTACCTCTATATGTCATGTGTATAGATATTTCAAATGTTTGATAGTCAATTATTCACATCCCTTGGAAAGAGAAATGTATATAATGTGTGTGTGTGCATGTATGTAGACATACATATATATATATATATATAGTGACAGAGAGATTGTTTGACTATGAGGAATTGGCTCATATTATTAAGGAGTCTGAGAAATCCCAGGATCTGCTGTCTGCAAAGTGGAGACCCAGGAAAGCTGGTGGTATAATTCCAATCTGAATCTGAAGGCCTGGGAACCAGGGGAGCCAGTGGTGTAAGTCCCAGTGCAAGAGCAGGAAAAGATGAGATGGCCTAGCTCAGCAGAAAGGCAGGAAGGGGGCGAATCTTTCCTTACTCCACTTCTTGTTCTATTCAGGCCCTCGCAGATTGGGTAATACCTACCCACATTGGGGAGGGTGATTTACTTTACAAAGCCCACAGATTCAAATGCTAATTTCATAAAGAAACACCCTCACAGACACACCCAGAAATAGTGTTTAATCTGAGAAGCCTGTGGCCCAGTCAAGTTGACACCAAAGATTAAGCATCACAGGAGTTAAACTAATTTCATGCAGCTGCAGTCCACTGACCTTTGCCAGCGCTTAAAAGAGATCCTCTTTATTTGTCCCACAGATGGGACCCCAGTTTTACAATGGTGAGTAGACAGTTGCTACCTAGCTTTTAATCCTGCTCTTCCATAGACACAGACTTTCAACCTAACAAATTGATAAATTTGGGGTCAATCTCTTGTGGTCTCTTAGATTTTTAAATTTTATCTCCAGTACAAGAGGGTTTGTGAGGCTTGAGGAAAGGGAGGGTGTTTCCTGACCAGTCACTTGCCCACATGCAGTCTTGGTGTAGAGCTCCTCGATGGGCACCACATTTCCATAGTAAAGATACCACCTTCAGGCCCAAAGACCCTCCTTTAAATTCACCTGCAGAGGATATAAATGTCTGAGCAGCTGTGTAAAATACTAAGGATGTGAACAAACAGGAAAAAGATGGTTCACTATAACAGTCTTCCATTCAATCTGTGTGGTGGTTTATAACTCAGCCTTTCAAAAGCCATACTTTTTCCAACTTCCTAGTCTAACCTCAGAAATTGATAAGGAGATAGAACAGTATGTAGGAGTCAAGTTAAAACTACATTGTTCCAAATCCCAATTTGCTGCATCTTAAGAATCAAATTCCTTATCTCTAAAATGGAGGTTAATAACTACCCAAGAGTGTTAATGTGAGATGTGAAAGAGAAAATGCATTTACAAGGCACAGCATTTGGGAAGCATTTATAAGTGATAAAAATATAAGTGATTCTTAGTAGTATTTCTCACTATGAAAAATATAGAAATTCCTCAGGAGGAGACCCACAGATATGGCTCAAAAAAAACATCAAAAGTAAAAGATGTGAAGACACAGAAAACAAACTATGGTTACCAAAGGGCACAGCAGGGCAGGTGGGGGAGGGGCAGAGATAAATTAGGAGTTTGGAATTAACATATACACACTACTGTATATAAAATATGTAAACAACAAGGACCTACTGTATAGCACAGGGAACTATACTCAATATCTAGCAATAATATAAACAAAAGAATCTGAAAAAAGAATATATGTATACATATATATGTATAACTGAATCACTCTGCTGTACACTTAAAACTAACATAACATTGTAAGTTAACTATACTTCAATAAAAATGCAATTAAAAAATCCGTAGCATAGTTGAGGAAAAAGTCAAAAAGAAAAAGTAAATGATTTGATCTGAAAAAGTAATTACTAGTAGCAGGTGGAAATTGTTCCAGAAAGCAGCAAATATTTGGTGTCCACATAGTCAAATTTAAAAAAATGAAAATTTACCTCCAGAAGGAAAAAGTATCTGATATTCTATTAAAATATCATGAATTCATTTTTGACCATCGTTCTTTGGTACTGACCAACATGCCTGGCATGGAGCTTGGTGTAATGAGAGTGGTGGTGGCCAAGCCTAATGTGGTCCCTTCCCCCAGTGAATGAGAAGGACAAAATGCAAAGAGCAAAAGCATTGCAGACTTACATCCCAGATCATTGATTTGAAGAGTAAATTCAAAGTGCCATGCAGTGGGGTGGAGAGAGGAGGAAGGTCCTAATCCAGCCAAGGGGGTGGGGAATGGCAGGAAAATGTCTTTGGTGAAGTTCCATTTGCTATTAGTTCCAATGTTTTCAAGAAATGGAAAACCCAACATATAGTATCAAAAGCAATAATAAGCATGACAACATGATCCAATTTTTTCTTTAAATAATTACTCCACCTATAATGTGTTAGGGAGATTTGGGGAGTAAAATATGGATGAAGGGAGACCATATTTTTATTTTTCTTCAAAAAACACAATTGTGCACAAACTGTACATCAGGCTTCGGGTTAGATACATGAAAAGATGGACAAGGTCTTTGCCTTTATGGAACTTACAAAGTAGGAATGACATTTATGAAAATGTAAGAAAAGGACTATAGATTGTGATAAGCACAAGAAATTAACCAAACGGGATGTTATGATAGGAATAAGATTTGGAGTAGTCAAGAAGAGCACCTGACATTTAATCTGAGAGCTGAAGGATGGTGGACATAGCTAAGCACAAGGTGATGGGAGGACAGAAACATGAGAAAAAGACTAAGATGTATTTGACCTAAAGATGATCATACTAAGTGAATAAGTCAAACAGAGAAGGACAAATACCATATGATATCACTTATATCTGGAATCTAAAAAAATTACACAAATGGACTTACCTGCAAAAGAGAAACAAACTCGCAGACTTAGAGAACAGACTTGTGGTTGCTAAGGGGGAGGGGTAGATGGGGAGGGATGGACTGGGAGTTTGGGATTAGTAGATGCAAACTATTGTATATATGTATAACTGAATCACTTTGCTGTACCCCAGAAACCAACACAATGTTTTAAATCAATTATACTTCAATAAAATAAAACATAAAAAAAAGACCTATCTGAAAGGTATCAGTCAAATTGATAATGGATTTAAAAAGGGATAAGGGGGAGAAAGTTGCCAATAATGATTCTTAGATTTTTGTGTGTGTGTAAGCAATAGAGTAAATCGTATGACACTAGTAGATGGATTACAAAAGACATGCCCAGATAAAAATGTAATTTTGTGGTCATTAGCATTAGATGCCACAGTGCTCCAAAAGGAGAAGAAAATGTGGCTCCAGGGGACCCATGCATCTCTTCTTTCATTCATCTCTTTTCTGCCAAGCAGTTATTGTTTAATTGGAAATCTATTCCCCTTTAGATGACCTCCCCTAAATCAAATCTAACCAACAATCAATGAGTATTTTCAGAGTGCCTGCTGTGTGTAGGATATTTTGTTTTTAAAGCAAAGTATTAACATTTGGAATATTAAGACAATTACATATTTATAGAAAGTGTGGAATCTTTCACTATCAGAATTAGCAAATAAAATTGGTGTCATGTATTAATGGCCTTCAGCAAACCTTCTTTACAGGTTATTTAGGATTCTCTATCTGCATTTCAGAGTTTCTTGTTTCCGCCAGTAGGACAGATTACTGATATGTTCTGCTTTTTTTGGTTTGCTTGTTTATTTTGCTGTCTCATAAAGTCTACAGTATAATTGCAAATTTTTACATCATAAAAGATGTAAAGAGAGTGATTTTGAATGCAGTAGCAATAAAATTTCTCTCTCTCTCTCTCTTTTTTTTTTTTTGCAAAAAAAGATATTTAATAGAAAATAGGGTTTATTATTCCTCATTTATACCAAAATGTACTTTGGCCACATCACACCCCAGAATGATCCCTGATGGCAGAAAATGCTAGAAGACTAGATTCCTGCTTATTCATGCATGCATTCTTTTTGCAATGGAGACCTTGGACCTGGTTTGGTCAAAGACATGTAAACCTATGGTCTGAAGTGTTAAAAAGCCATAAAAAGCCATGCTACTGCTTGCCAAGGAAATTTTCTGAAGAATGTTTGGAGGAATGAATGGAATTTCAAGTCTGGTGTTAAGTGTGTCATCATCATTCTCTAAATTTACTTCTTAGCTATGCTGAAATGTAAAAGCTCAGCTAAAATTTTACTGCTTTGTCTATTTAATATGGCAATTTGAATAATACCAGAAGAAAATAGAGGCAAAATTACATGTTTTTCTAAATTCAGAACTAGTCCAATGGGCTATTTTTATACGTATTGTTAGATCAGAGCTCACATAAAATTTAGTATTCAAATATAATCCCCTCAACACAAAAAGCAGCCATCTGAATGAGATAATTACATATCTAAGGCTGGCAAAAATGATTTGGATTAGAATAATGGAAAAAGGTGGAGAGCAGAAATTCTTTTTTAATTTTTTTAATTTTAATTTATTTTTTAACATATTTATTGGAGTATAATTGCTTTACAATGCTGTGTTAATTTGTGCTGTATAACAAGGTGAATCAGCTATACATACACATATATCCCCATATTCCATCCCTCTTGCATCTCCCTCCCACCCTTCCTACCCCACAGCTTTAGGTGGTCACAAAGAACCGAGCTAATCTCTCTGTGCTATGTGGCTGTTTCCCACTAGCTATCTATTTCACATTTGGTAGTGTATATATGTCAATGTCACTCTCTCACTTCATCCCAGCTTATGCTTCCACCTCCCTATGTCTTCAAGTCCATTCTCTACATTTGCATCTTTATTCCTGTCCTTCTCCTAGGTGCTTCATGACCAGTTTTTTTAGATTCCAAATATATGTGTTAGCATACGGTATTTGTTTTTCTTTTTCTGACTTACTTCACTCTGTATGACAGACTCTAGGTCCATCCATCTCACTACAAATAACTCAATTTCACTTCTTTTTATGACTGAGTAATATTCCATTATATATATATATGCCACACTCTCTTTGTCCATTCATCTGTCGATGGGCACTTAGGTTGCTTCCATGTCCTGGCTATTGTAAATAGGGTTGCAATGAACATTGAGGTACATGACTCTTTTTCAATTATGGTTTTCTCAGGGTATATGCCCAGTAGTGGTATTGCTTGGTCATAAGGTAGTTCTATTTTTAGTTTTTTAACAAACCTCCATACTATTCTCTATAGTGGCTGTATCAATTTACATTCCCACCAACAGTGCAAAGAGGGTTCCCTTTTCTCCACACCCTCTCCAGCGTTTATTGTTTGTAGACTTTTTGATGATGGTCATTCTGACCAGTGTGAGGTGATACCTCATTGTAGTTTTGATTTTCCTTTCTCTAATGATTAGTGATGTTGAGCATCCTTTCATATGTTTGTTGGCAATCTCTATATCTTTTTTGGAGAAATGTCTATTTAGTCTTCTGGCCATTTTTGGATTGGGTTGTTTATATTTTTGAAATTGAGCTGCATAAGCTGCTTGTGTATTTTGGAGATTAATCCTTTGTCAGTTGTTTCATTTGCAAATATTTTCTCCCATTCTGAATGTTGTTTTTTTGTCTTGTCTACAGTTTCCTTTGCTGGGCAAAAACTTTTAAGTTTCAGTAGGCCCCATTTGTTTATTTTTGTTTTTATTTCCATTTTTCTAGGAGGCGGGTCAGAAAGGATCTTGCTGTGATTTATGTCAGAGTGTTCTGCCTATGTTTTCCTCTAAGAGTTTTCTAGTGTCTGGCCTTACATTTAGGTCTTTAATCCATCTTGAGTCTATTTTTGTTTATGGTGTAAGGAGTATTCTAATTTCATTCTTATACATGTAGCTGTCCAGTTTTCCTAGCACCATTTATTGAAGAGGCTGTCTTTTCTCCATGTGCATGGGTTTATCTCTGAGCTTTCTATGCTGTTCCATTGATCTGTATTTCTGTTTTTGTGCAAACACCATACTGTCTGGATTAGTGTAGCTTTGTAGTGTAGTCTGAAGTCAGGGAGCCTGATTCCTCCAGCTCCGTTTTTCTTTCTCAAGTTTGTTTTGGCTATTTGAGATCTTTTGTGTTTCCATACAAATGGTGGAACATTTTGTTCTAGTTCTGTGAAAAACGCCATTGGTAGTTTGATAGGAACTGCATTGAATCTGTAGATTGCTTTGGGTAGTATAGTCATTTTCACCATATTGATTCTTCCAACTTAAGAACATGGTGTACACCTCCAACTGTTTGTATCATCTTTAATTTCTTTCATCAGTGTCTTATAGTTTTCTGCATACAGAACGTTTGTATCTTTAGGTAGGTTTATTCATAGGTGTTTTATTCTTTTTGTCACAGTGGTAAATGGGAGTGTTTCCTTAATTTCTCTTTCAGACTTTTTGTCATTAGTGTAGAGCAACACAAGAGATTTCTGTGCATTTATTCTGTATCCCACTACTCTACCAAATTCATTGAGTAACTCTAGTAGTTTTCTGGTAGCATCTTTAGGATTCTCTATGTATAGTATCATGTCACCTGCAAACAGTGACAGTATTACTTCTTCTTTTCTGATTTGGATTCCTTTTATTTCTTTTTCTTCTCTGATGGCTGTGATTAAAACTTTGAAAACCATGTTGAATAATAGGGGTAAGAGTGGGCAACCTTATCTTGTTCCTGATCTTAGAGGAAATGGTTTCAGTTTTTCACCATTGAGAACAGTGTTGGCTGTGAGTTTGCCATATATGGCCTTTATTATGTTGAGGTAGCTTCCCTCTATGCCTACTTTCTGGAGAGTTTTTATCATAAATGGGTGTTGAATTTTGTCAAAAGCTTTTTCTTCCTCTATTGAGATTATCATATGCTTTTAATCCTTCATTTGTTAATATGGTGTATCACATTGAATGATTTGTGTATATTGAAGAATGCTTGCATTCCTGGGATAAACCCAACTTGATCATGGTGTATGATCTTTTTAATGTGCTGTGGGATTCTATTTGCTAGTATTTTGTTGAGGATTGTTGCATCTATGTTCATCAGTGATAGTGGCCTGTAGTTTTCTTTCTTTGTGACGTCTTTGTCTGGTTTTGGTATCAGGGTGATGGTGGCCTCATAGAATGAGTTTGGGAGTGTTCCTCCCTCTGCTATCTTTTGGAAGAGTTTGAGAAGGATAGGTGTTAGCTCTTCTCTAAATGTTTGATAGTATTCACCTGTGAAGCCATCTGGTCCTGGGATTTTGTTTGTTGGAAGATTTTTTAATCAAAGTTTCAATGTCAGTGTTTGTGATTGGTCTGTTTATATTTTCTATTTCTTCCTGGTTCAGTCTTGGAAGGTTGTGATTTTCTAAGAATTTGTCCATTTCTTCCAGGTTGTCCATTTTACTGTCATACTGTTGCTTGTAGTAATCTCTCATGATCCTTTGTATTTCTGCAGTGTCAGTTGTTACTTCTCTTTTTTCATTTCTAATTCTGTTGTTTTGAATCTTCTCCCTTTTTTTCTTGATGAATCTGGTCAACGGTTTATCAATTTTGTTTATCTTCTCAAAGAACCAGCCTTTAGTTTTATTGAGCTTTGCTATTGTTTCCTTCATTTCTTTTTCATTTATTTCTGATCTGATCTTTATGATGTCCTTCCTTCTGCTTACTTTAGTTTTTTTTTTTGTTGTTGTTGTTCTTCTTCTTCTTCTTTCTCTATTTGCTTTAGGTGTAAGGTTATGTTGTTTATTTGAGATTTTTCTTGTTTCTTGAGGTAAGATTGTGTTCCTAAAAACTTCCCTCCTAGAGCTGCTTTTGCTGCATCCCATAGGTTTTGGGTTGTAGTGTTTTCATTGTCATTTGTTACTAGGTAATTTTTTAATCTCCTCTTTGATTTCTTCAGTGATCTCTTGGTTATTTAGTAGTGTATGGTTTAGCCTCCATGTGTTTGTATTTTTTACAGATTTTTTTCCTGTAATTGATATGTAGTCTCATAGTGTTGTGGTCGGAAAAGATACTTGATATGATTTCAATTTTCTTAAATTTATCAAGGCTTGATTTGTGACTCAAGATATGGTCTATCCTGGAGAATGTTCCATGAGCACTTGAGAATAAAGTGTATTCTGTTGTTCTTGGATGGAATGTCCTATAAATATGAATTAAGTTCATCTTGTTTAATGTGTTATTTAAAGCTTTTGTTTCCTTATTTATTTGCAATTTGAATGTTCTGTCCAATGGTGAAAGTGGTGTGTTAAAGTTCCCTACTATTATTGTGTTACTATCAATTTCCCCTTTTATGGCTGTTAGCATTTTCTTTATATTGAAGTGTTCCTATGTTGGATGCATAAATATTTACAATTGTTATATCTTCTTCTTGGATTGATCCCTTGATCATTATGTAGTGTTCTTCTTTTTCTCTTGTAATAGTTTTTGTTTTAAAGTCTATTTTTTCTGATATGAGAATTGCTACTCCAGCTTTCTTTTGATTTCCATGCATGGAATATATTTTTCCATCTTCTCACTTTCAGTTTCTTTGTGTCCCTAGGTCTGAAATGGGTCTCTTGTAAACAGCATATGTACGGCTCTTGTTTTTCTATCCATTCAACCAGTCTGTGTCTTTTGGGTGGAGCATTTAATCCATTTACATTTACATAACAATGTAATTATCGATATGTATGTTCCTATTACCATTTTCTTAATTGTTTTGGGTTTGTTTTTGTAGGTCTTTTCCTTGTCTTGTGTTTCCTGCCTAAAGAAGTTCCTTTAGCATTTGTTGTAAAGCTGGTTTGGTGGTGTTCAATTCTCTCAGCTTTTGCTTGTCTGTAAAGCTTTTAATTTCTCTGTTGAATCTGAATGAGATCCTTGCTGGTTGGGTTGGAATAATCTTGGTTGTAGGTTTTCCCCTTTCATCACTTTAAATATGTCCTGCCACTCCCTTCTGGTTTGTAGAGTTTCTGCTGAAAGATCAACTGTTAACCTTAGGGAGATTCCCCTGTATGTTATTTGTTGCTTTTCCCTTGATGCTTTCAATTTTTTTTCTTTGTATTTAATTTTTGATAGTTTGATTAGTATGTGTCTTGGTGTGTTTCTCTTTGGATTTATCCTGTATGGGACCCTCTGTTCTTCCTGGATTTATTGGCTGTTTCCTTTCCCATATTAAGTAAGTTTTCAACTATAATCTCTTTAAATATTTTCTCAGTCCTTTTCTTTTTCTCTTCTTCTTTTGGGACCCCTATAATTCGAATGTTGGAGCATTTAATATTTTCCCAGCAGTCTCGGAGACTGTCCTTAATTCTTTTCATTCCTTTTTCTTTATATTGCTATGCAGTAGTTATTTCCACTATTTTATCTTCCAGGTCACTTTTCTGTTTGTCTGCCTCAGTTATTCTGCTATTGATTCCTTCTAGAGAATTTTTAATTTCATTTATTGTGTTGTGCATCATTGTTTGTTTGCTCTTTAGTTCTTCTAGGTCCTTGTTAAACATTTCTTGTGTTTTCTCCATTCTATTTCCAAGATTTTGGATCATCTTTAGTATCAGTTCTCTGACTTCTTTTTTAGGTAGACTGCCTATTTCCTCTTCATTTGTTTGATCTGGTGGGTTTTACCTTGCTCCTTCATCTGCTGTGTTTTTCTCTGTCTTCTCATTTTGCTTAACGTACTGTGTTTGGGGTCTCCTTTTGACAGGCTGCAGGTTCGTAGTTCCCAGTGTTTTTGGTTTCTGCCCCCAGTGGGTAAGGTTGGTTCAGTGGGTTGTATAGGCTTCCTGGTGGAGGGGACTGGTGCCTGTGTTTGGTGGATGAGGCTGGATCTTTTCTTTCTGGTGGGCAGGAACACGTCAGGTGATGTGTTTTGGGGTGTCTGTGAGCTTATTATGATTTTAGGCAGCCTCTCTGCTAATGGATGGAGTTGTGTTCCTGTCTTGCTAGTTGTTTGGCATGTGGTGTCCAGTACTGGAGCTTGTTGGTCATTGAGTGGAGCTGGGTCTTAGCTTTGAGACAGAGATCTCTGGGAGAGCCATTGATAATTGATACTACATAGGACCAGGAGGTCTCTTGTGGTCCATTGTCCTGAACTCAGCTCTCCCATCTAAGAGGCTCAGGCCTGACACCTGGCTGGAGTACCAAGACCCTGTCAGCCACATGGCTCCTGTTGCTAGATGATCCACATTCCATCTGGAAAGGGCATAAATCTGGCAGTCTCACTTCAGGTCTAACCCATCCACCTTTTTGCCCTTTGTGCTTAGTCTGCTCATAGCACTTGCATATTTCACTTGCTCATAGCGCCACCATGCAGAGGCCTTGCCCCCAGCACTTCAGACCAGAGTTCCTCATGAAACAGCTCAGCCTATACCTCAGCTCAGGACGTGTACTGAATTTCCTCACAGGATACTCAACTCAGGATCTGGAAATTATTTGTTAAAGCAACTTCCATTAAATTTTATCCTAGAAATATAAGTTCAATTCGTGAATAATAATAAGAGTTATGAACAAGTACTTAACAGAAAGGTAATTCTTCCATCAGCCTTAAGATAAATTAGCACTTTCTTTTCCTCAATCCTTTTATTCTCATTTTTTGAGAAACATGTTCTTGTCATAATCACCCCCTAAAATTCAGATAATGAAAATCAATCATCATTTCTTCTTACTTAAAAAAATAGTGTAGCATAGTTTATTTTGTCAATCACTTGTAAGTAGATGAAGGAGGAATTTCCAAACTACTAGTACTAACAAAATCTAGAGACAAGAACATATTTATGCTTGAAACATGAACACATCCATTAAAGTTTTTTATACTTAATGTCAAGTTAAATTACCAAACTATACCAGCCAAAACAGTGTCCTCTGAAAATAATACTGGAAGTTTCAAATTGGATATCAAATGAGAATAAGAAGAATCTGTTTATAACACTCCCTATAGGTGTGTTTTTTAATGACATTTTTGTGGTACTGGAAAATATGACAAAATTTCTCAGTCTAGACAGATTAAAAACATACAGATTGGTATAATAATTTATAATTGACAAAAAACCTAGATAAGCATTATACATATCCCTGTAAGAGCAGCAATATAAATAGCATTTCCTTGTTTTCCTTTTTTGGGTTCCTGAGACTCAGAAAAACCAAAGGACTTACCCAAGTTCTCATAGTTAGTGACCAGCTTGATATTGTCTCATGTCTCCATACCACAAAAATGTTTTGCTTGTTTTTTAAAAAATTTTAACTCTTCCACTTGAATATTAATTTAAAATCTCAGCATATGATATTTTTTAAATGTCCATGGGTTCTGGGGAAGGATAAAAAATGTTTCAGTTGTATTCATTTAAATGGAAAATGAATTCTCACAATCTCATCTAGTCACCTTATCTATTTCTACAGCCACAGAGTTACTAATGTTCAATTAAAAGCAACTAATTGAAAATATTCTCTTGAGCAGGAAGAAATGCATCACCACAAGTATGATTATGTATATTCATTGTCTATTGAAAAATCATTAATACATAGGAATAATAAGTATGCAAAAATAATGGAGTGCCAATTACAGATTACAGATGACACTTTTTATTCACTTTACCCTGATACAGTTGAGGTGATGAGTCATGATATTAACATTCCCAGAGTGTTCCCAAATAATGGGCTTTAAAACAATGAGTCTTCTGTTAATGACATTTGAAACAGCCTAATTCACTTTTTACTTTGCTGTGAGGCAGGCACAGTGTAAATTATTTTATGGAAAAGAAAAAGCAAATGTGATTTTCAGTTCTAACAAAAATCTTTTAAAATAAGTATTATCATCCTGTTATACAGATGAGGAAACGAGCTTTACAGATTCCAAGACATTTGCCCCAAATCACTTGAGTAGACATGATGGAGCTAAAATTCAAATTCAGGGTTCTTTCAATACAGAAACCATGCTTTTTCTATTAATTTAACAGATGAGTCATTCAAATGAGTCAAATATCAGCAGTTTCATATGGTCCAAACTGACATGTGGGTCATCAAGTGTTTTTAATACTGGCATTTTTAAAGATTAAAAATGGTAAACAAACCAAAAACATTATATCATATTCTAATCTTTTAAAGTTCATTGTACATATGTGTGTATTTATTTATCTATATTTACATATACTTAGTAATGACTAAAGCTACTTAAATATTTTAAACTATAAGCTATTTAAAGATTTAAAAATTCAGGAAGATACACTTCTATGTTTAAAGATTTTAAAAAGTCCACTTAGAGAATGTCTTTTATAAAACCACAGCCTGTGATGCAATGTGTATAGTAAGAAAAAATAGAGTATATGGGTTTGAATTATGAGTTCATCCTTCATTAAGCATGTGAACTTTGGCAAATCTCTGCTAACTTTGCTGTACTCAGTTTCCTTATCTGTAAAATAAGGGAAAAATTACTAGAAAATAAAGTCTACTTCATAGGCTATAGTGGGAATTAATTATGATTATGTGTCTTAGTTCTCACAATTACCTCTCAGTATTAGAAAATCTTATCTGTACAAAAAATTTTTCCATATTTTAGGAAAAAAATAATTTTATTAGGAAGGTATAATTTAATAAATTTTGAAAAATTGCATGTTAATTAATCAGAGTTTGTTTTATTAGTCAAGACAGCTTTTGTTTTGCTTTAGTGGCAAGAACAAATTCTTGATATTTTTTTCTTTCATGAAAGATAGTCATGGGGGGTTGGCAAGAGCTGGAGGAGTGAGTCTTTATCACACACAGTCACTCAGGATATGGAAACAGGGAAACAGCCAGAACAGCAGGGTGTCACAGAAATTAGTGTCTCGGTCTAGAAGTGACATAAATCATTTCTACTCACCTATCCACAGGCAGGTAGGAAAAGTATGTTTCCATATGCCCAGAAGGAGAGAAGAGCCCATATTGGTGACTTTAGCGATATCTGTGCAGGTGCTGTAGACTCTACTAGCCTTGCCTTCAAATATCCTTTGCTTTCAGAAACAGATTCATTTTTCGGGAAAAAAATTAACATAGGTAGATTTTGCTGACTCATCAATGTAACTTACTTTCCCTTTTTCTTCTAATACATACCTGAAATGCTGTATTTCTTGGTAACAAAGACTTTGTAGCCCAAAAGGAAAGATATTCTCTGATAAAATTGCTTTCGCACTGTGTGGACCGTTTTCTCTGCTTGCAAAATCAATCTTGAATATTTTAAGATAACTTATAAAGGAAACAAAAGCAAACAAAACCCTTCTCCTTATACTTCTTTGTCCTACATGAGTGTCAATGTAGAAATTGCTCTTCCGTGGATACAGTTACAGAAATAGTTACATTGATTGTCTTGTCATAGTTACTTAAAATCTTGCATCTTTCATAATTTTCCTGTGCTATTGTACAGTTGCTTCTGGGATCCCAAGCCTTTGGTAACATGTTTTCCTCAGGTTCCAGTGCCTTCACAGCTGAGGAGATGTGGGAACTTTCATCCTTAAAAACCACGCACATTCACTTTCAGGACAACTGTCCCTGCACGTCCCCTTCCACCCCAACTTTCAGCCCTTCTTCCCCTAGAGTCCTTAGTATGTAAAACCACCTACTCAATTCTAAAGAGAAATAGAGGGGCTCTGAATAGCAGGTTCTCACTTGGAAAGTTCCCTGGGAACAGAGACTGTCTTCCTCAAATTTCCTGTGTTCATTGTGTCAATAGCAGTATTCTCCATGTTTTGTGCTCATTTTTACTGAATTATAATGTCACATCAGATTTCTGTATATTTCTTCATATTGGAAAACAAGTTATCTACCTGTTTCTGTACTTCTTATGTGTTAGAATCTAACCACTAAATTTTCTTTTTATTTACTTCCTATTTTCCTTTCCACAGATGTTAAACAACAAGGTACATTTTATGGCCATGATATTATGTTCCATAACTAAGTTTAACCTCACTAGAAGTTTATAGTTTAAGACAATAATTTCACCTGGTATTCTCTAAATGGGCAAGTTGACTAATGACTAATCTTGGCTGATGCATGTTTTACTTAATATTCAGCATATTTACATTTTAAGACATTGGCTATTTCTAAGTCAAAATAAAGCAGATTTCAAATCATTACATTATTGAGGGTGAGTGTACATCTGTCTCAGGAAGCCTCTTTCCTAGTTTTAAATACATTCAGTTATGTTTTTCTATTAATTTCCTCATATTTGAGGACATTAATTTAATTGATTTTAATTGTACAAAGTAATTATTATGTATAATGTTAGCTGTACGTTTTGTGGATGCTGTTTATTGAACAGAGGAATATCTCCTCTATTCTGAGTTTGTTGAAGTTCTTGTGTGTATTGGATTTTGCCAAATTCTTCTTCTGCATCAATTGATATGATTATGTGTATATATATATAGATAGATAGATATAGATATAGATAGGGATATAGACATAGATTTTGTTTTTGATACACTGGATTGCAATGATTCGTTTTCAAAAGGTAAACTAGCCTTGCATTCCTGGGATAGATGATAGACATCACTTGGTGTCACATTATTTTATGCATTGCTGGATTCAGCGTGGATATATTTTGTTGTTGATTTTTACACTTAAATTCATGAAAGATACTTGTTTGTAGTTTTCTTCTCATCCCCCCCTCTCTTACGCCCCCCCCCCGTCCTGTCTTTGTCTTGTTTTAGTATCAGAGTAATATTACCTTTGTGAAATGCACTAAGAAAGTATTTCCTCTTTCTCTGTTTTCTGAAAGAGATTGTGTAATATTGATACGAATTCTTCACAGATTTGGTAGAACTCTCCAGTGAAACCCTGTGGGTCTGTAGAAATCTCTTTTGAGTGTTTTTAAGTTATAAATTCAAATAACTCAGTGGTTATAGAATTATTCAAATTGTTTCATCTTGGTTGAATTTTGATAGTTTCTGGTTTTTGAGAAATAAGTCCATTTCTTAAGTTGTCAACTTTATGACCATGTAGGAGTTTACAATGTTCCCTTATCATCCTTTTAATGGTTGCAACATTTGCAGTGATATCCTGTCTCATTCCTGAAATTGCTGCTTTGTGTCTTCTCTCAATTCAGCTTTATTGATCTTTTTCATCTATTTTACTGATGTTTTGAAGAAAGTACTTTTCATTTCATTGAGTTTCTCTATTGTTTTCAATTCCATTTGTTTCTGCTTTTATCTTTATAATTTTCCTCCTGTGTTTGCTTTGTATTTATTTTGTTCTTCTAAATTCTTGTGGTAAGAACTTAGATTATTGACTTGTAAGCATACTTTGGTCTGCATTTCCTTCTCTGCACTACTTTAGCCACATTTTGCATACTTTCATAAGTTTTATTTTCATTCCATCTATATAATTTTTTAAGAGACTTGCTCTTTGATTTATGGATTATGAAGAAGGGTCTTGTTTAACGTCCAATTGTTGGGAAACTTTTCCTGTTATATTTCTGTTATTGATTTCCAGTGTGATTTCAGTATGGTCAGAGAACATCCTTTATATGATTTTAATTATTTAAACATTTTAAATTAAAAATTTTTCACCAAAAGATTGTAGTGAATGTTCCATGGGCCAAATATTTTGTGATGGGCTCCTGGTAAACCCATTTTACGTATGCCATGAAGGGAGATATCACGTTTGTTATTCTGGACACACCAACCTACCTTCCGTAGAAAGTTACTCTCTGTCTTCCAAGACTCTTTGCTCCGTGAACATACTTGAACAGGTACTCCAGAACACAACCTGTAAAAGTGCTTCTGCTGCAGAGATGTACAAAAACTGAGAGGCTCACAGAGAGTTGTCTCCCTGCAGAACCATTTAGTGACCTCTTACCCCAAATTCTATTTTAAATTCATATAAAATTCCAACAAATTAAAATTATTTTACCCATCACTGTCATCTTTATAATACTGAGCTCTGTTCCTATTCATTCAGGTTTACCACTCTGCCTCTAAGGAAAAGTATGTAACTTTTCTAACAAAACCTTTACAGAGTTCTTGTTAAATACTTACATATTATTTTTTGTTGCTAGTGTTATGTGATTTCTCCCACTTCAATACTTTTAATTGGTTATTGCTGATATACATAAAATTAAGTAATTTGATTATTTAGTATGCCATTCAACACTAACCATTACTCTGAACTCTTATTTCCTCTAGTTCTTGTTTTAATAATTTCAGTTAATTGTCAATGATTTCTAGGTTGCCATCATAATAATCAGATGAAATAACATTGTGTCTTCATTGCTAAAATATAGATTATTTGTACTGGTCCATTGTTTATAACTTTTAGATCAAAATCAGTTAGTGCCATAGTGGGAATCTGTCTTTTTCTGACTTTGGTGGGAATGGATTTGGAGTTTCAACCCAAGTATGATGTTGGCTATGGACTTCAGATCAATAACCTCTCTGTGGAGAACTGGAGGACCGGTGGCTAGGTCACTGAAAGTGTGAGTTCATTGTCCCAATCAGCCGAGGCAGGACCACATCCTGAAAGTGGAGTTCCCCCTCAGCTTCTGCGTCTTTAAGCTGGACTCCTCTCTTACAGGAAGAAATGAGAAAGAAGTGAGAGTGAGGAAGGGGTTCTCTCTAACTCTGGGTCCTCTGACTTCTGCTTGCAGTGGTTTCCGGCCCTGCTCAGCACTCCTTATTGTGAGATACGGGGTCTTGTTTGCCTGGGAGCCAAGCCAATGATCCGGACAGAGGGGTGAATGCAGTGTAAAGGTCCAGTGTGGACATTCTTCAGAAAAATTTTGCCTCCAATCCAGCCAGTCTCTGCAAGGAACTTAGATCCAAAATTTACCTGTGATTAGAGGGAGTCAGTACTTTGGTTTTGAATTGTTGACCTTCTGTTTGGAATCCATGGTAGCCATTTCAAGCCCTGGAGTCAGTGAACGACTGTCTTGTCTCTAACGGGCTGTCTTGCTGGCCTCCTCCAATTCCAGTATCCCAAGCAGTGGGCAGACCCAGGCAGGGCAGTTCTGTGTTGAGAAGGGACCATGTTTCCAGCAGCAGACTTGCAATGAAGAATCTCAGACATAAACAGGGATATGGGTGCTTTACAGCCCACACAGACCTGGCGCTTACTATGCTGTTAGTGACTGCCACGGGGAGATGTTTCTCATGGCATCAGTCATGGTGGGAGTGGAGTTGGGTACACTGGCTTCCTGTTATGATCACTCTTTCATTCTCATGATGTGGAAATAACTCTCGCTGAAGGGAGATGCAATCTGTTAGCACAGGCTAGGCATCATGTTAGTCAAAAGGCAGCAAGGCTTCCTTATGCTTCTGCAGAGACTAGGCTTTCAAATCCTTCCAGAAAGAGGACATCAACGCCAACATATACCCTTTAACCCATTCACAGAAATTGTTGCAAATCTTCACCTTCCCACTGGTGGTGTGGCAGCCTGAGAGATCTTCCTTTTAAGACATGAGAAGTCTGCCTTGTGGAAAGAAAGCCCTTTGCTAGGTCCTAAGGATCACAGGCGACCATCGGTACAAGATCTGACTCTGATCTGGGCCCTGATGCAGCTACTTGGATAAATCTGAAAAGGATTTCTCCAGCGCTGGGTAGCCTGCCACAGGCATTCAGCCTGTTCCATGGATGTCAGGGTGAGCTCACTAGGCCTCCCCTCTGAATATGCTGGAAGCTCCCTCTTTCTTTTTCCCCTTCACTGACGCTTCATGGGTCTTCTGCTTAAGAGAGCTTATATTGGCTTTTAGCTGGAATAAGCAATAGGCCTTCTGGTGCTGAGCATATATACCTAGATTCAGCTCTGAGAATAGTTGCTTGAAAAAAAAATCACCACCAATAATACAGATCACCTCAAAGCTACTGCTTTCTATAGAACTGCCTGTTTTAATTTAGTTCTTTAAGTTCATATAAATAGTAAATAATCAAAACCAATAGAAAGGGATAACTTATTTCTTCCGTATTTCTATCTATAACTTTATTCTCATTGTCATATATTGTTTTAAATATCTAGTTGCATTTTTATTTATTTATTTTTTATTGTTCTTTGAGAAAAGAGTTGAAAGTCCACTCCAATAGTTTGAGGTGAAAATAGGCAACCAGTCAGAATACATTCTTAAATAAAATCACATTGTTACATGGGAAAATTCCTGCTTCTTTCAACAATTTGATTCTAAGAATTTCAGTCAAAGCAGTGAGAATAGTGAATCCATACTAGAAGATACAGATGTATTGCTATGAATATGTGTGTGTGTGTGTGTGTGTGTGTGTGTGTGTGTGTGTGTTTATTTCTTCTTTTTTTGGAGTTAAGATCATTTCCAGTGTCCTAATGGAAGTTGCTCTGGTTTTAAAGTCCAGGGTAAGGTTAAATGATTGCTTCAAGGATTCTCACTCTTAGCTAAGACAGTAGATCTGATAATTGTCAAATAAACACCAAAGCAAATTGATGTCAGCTCTGAGGGAGGTCTGTGGTCCTGCTCTTCAGGGCTCTGTCTTCAGGAAGGTTTTATCACTGGCACAGTTGAAAGCAGTAGAGTGAAGGTACAGATGCAACAAATGACAGAATGGGAAAGATAGGCGTGTTTTAGTGAACAGTGTGACATGGTGAATCCAGCTTTAACAGAAAGCTTGTATAACTTCGAAAGTGTCTTTCAAGTCAGAGACTCTTTGAACCAAAATTTATGAAGATGCAACTTTTATTTCCATTTAACTTTAAAGTGATTCTCACCCTCTCTTTGCATAATTTTCTTTCAAGTGAATATGATTGTTATGAACACAGATTGGTCTCATTGTCTAAGTCATTGACATATGGATCATTGTGCATTTCAAGATCAATATGTTCTAAGTTCACATTCTTCACTTACTGATGGTGCAAGTCTTTTAATACAAAAATAACTTTAGTAGTCTGCTCGTCATCGTGATCCCAAGTGGTAAACTAAAAGCCTATCATTTCAAACCATCTGCAGCACCGGGTAAATATAACTTTCACAACATGATCTACAGCCGTCAGAGATCCTTTTTGTAAAAGCATTCAGTGGCCTTTTATTGTTTCCACCCCACCCCCCCCAAATGCATAAAATGAAGAATTCTGCGCCAATTATCTCTACCACCAAATGCTATGAATGCTGGAAGATACAAAGAAAAGTCGACTGTTTATTAGTTTGGCAGCCTTCCATCTACCATTTGCTAAATAAAGGTTAACAAATTAATGAATCAGGCTGAGAAAATGGAGACCATTAATTTCAGCATTTTTAGAGATAGTGCCATATTCTATTAAGAAGAGAATAATTTGCATTTGAGCCTCACATCAGGCTTCCCAACCTGGGGGTCTGGCAACAGGAGGAGGAATTCCTAGAAAATCAGACTTTGAAGGCTGGCGGGATTTGATTGCGAGGCTTCAACAGGACTGGGGAAAACAGAGACTCCACTCTTGGAGGGCACACACAAAGTAGTGTGCACATCGGGACCCAGAGGAAGGAGCAGTGACCCCATAGGAGACTGAACCAGACCTACCTGCTAGTGTTGGAAGACCTCCTGCAGAGGTGGGGAGTAACTGTGGCTCACTGTGAGGACAAGAACAGTGGCAGCAGATGTTTTGGGAAGTACTCCTTCATGTGAGCCCTCCCAGAGTCACCATTAGCTCCACCAAAGAGCCAGGTAGGCTCCAGTGTTGGGTCGCCTCAGGCCAGACAACCAACAGGAAGGGAACCCATCTCACACATCAGAAGACAAGTGGATTAAAGTTTTACTGAGCTCTGCTCACCAGAGCAACACCCAGCTTTACCCATCACTAGTCCCTCCCATCAGGAAACTTGCACAAGCCTCTTAGACAGTCTCATCCACCAGACGGCACACAGCAGAAGCAAGAAGAAATACAATCCTGCAGCCTGTGGAACAAAAACCACATTCATAGAAAGATAGACAAGATGAAAAGGCAGAGGGCTAGGTACCAGATGAAGGAATAAGATAAAACCCCAGAAAAACAACTAAATGAAGTGGAGATAGGAAGCCTTCCAGAAAAAGAATTCAGAATAATGATAGTGAAGATGATCCAGGATCTTGGAAAAAGAATAGAGGCAAAGATCAGGAAGATGTGACAAATGTTTAACAAAGACTTATAAGTATTAAAGAACAAACACCTAGAAGAATTAAAGAACAAAAAAAACAGAGATGAACAATACAATAACTGAAATATAAAATAAAGTAGGAGAAATCAATAGCAGAATAACTGAGGCAGAACATATGAGTGAGCTGGAAGAAAGAAGGGTGAAACTCGCTGCCATGGAACAGAATAAAGACAAATGAATGAAAACAAATGAACACAACCTAAGAGACCTGTGAGGCAACATTAAACGTAACAACATTTGCATTATAGGGGTCCCAGGAGGCAAAGAAAGAGAGAAAGAAAATATTTGAAGAGATAATAGTCAAAAACTTCCCTAACATGGGAAAGGAAATAGCCACCCAAGTCCAGGAAGCACAGAGAGTAGCAGGCAGGATAAACCCAAGGAGAAACACGCCAAGACACATAGTAATCAAATTGACAAAAATTAAAGACAAAGAAAAAGTATTCAAAGCAACAAGGGAAAATGACAAATAACATACATGGGAACTCCCATAAGATTAACAGCTGATTTCTCAGCACAAACTCTACAAGCCAGAAGAGAGTGGCATGATATATTTAAAGTGGGAGTGGCGTGATATATCTAAAGTGATTAAAAGGAAGAACCTACAACTAAGATTATTCTACCTGGCAAGGATCTCATTAGAATCGATGGAGAAATCAAAAGCTTTAAAAACAAGCAAAAGCAAAGAGAAGTCAGACACACCAAAACAGCTGTACAACAGATGCTAAAGGAACTTATCTAAGTGGGAAACACTAGAGAAGAAAAGGACCTACAAAAACAAACCCATAACAATTAAGAAAATGGTATTAGGAACATACCTATCAATAATTACCTTAAACGTGAATGGATTAAATACTCCAATGAAATGACACAGGCTAGCTGAATGGATACAAAAACAAGACCCATATATAAGCTGTCTACAAGAGGCCCACTTCAGACTTAGGGACACATACAGACTGAAAGTGAGGGGATGGAAAAAGATATTTCATACAAATAGAAATCAAAAGAAAGCTGTAGTAGCAATTCTCATATCAGATAAAATAGACGTTAAAATAAAGAATGTTACAAGCTCCTCCTTATATACTGTTATATGATCTGATACACAAATACAGCAAGAAAAATTGGGGGGAGGAAAAGAATTACAGAGATTTAAAAATTTAGCTGTTTTCAGTAATCATAATTGATGATGGTATTGTTGTTATTATTGTTATTCTGAGACTTTTGTAATAATTATGAGATGTTCTAATTCTAATTCTGTCTTTTTAAGAACCAGGATTCTTGGTTTAGAATAAAGGAGATACAAATGCAATATATATATAGTTACCCTCTGCATATGCTAAGCAGAAAAAGGCAGCGTTGCCGTCTGGTTGGGGGACTCCCCCATTTACCTTTTCTTCCTTTGGATTTCAGGTCACATGGACTTCGTCCTTCCCCTTCAAAAGCATGCAGTGCTCCTGTTGGGATTGTAAAATGTATTATCTTGAATAGAATGAACCCAAACTAGTGAGGACCCAAAACCAAAAGAAAAACCTGATGATCAATCCAGAATCAATTTGAGAGCCTTGAAAAGGAAAATATGAGAGAACAATGTATTTTCTTCTTAACATTTGACATGTACCCTAATCATTCTAAAATTCTCTTAATTGTTCATTTTTATGAATCATCCTCAAATCCACAGAGACTTGTCTTGAAGTTGTTTTTTATTGTGTTAAATATAATGAATGACTTAAAAGGGACCACCACATGACTAACAGTATTCCCGTTCCTATTATTATTATTATTATTATTATTTTTTGCGGTACGTGGGCCTCTCACGCTTGTGGCCTCTCCCGTTGCGGAGCACAGGCTCCGGACGCGCAGGCGCAGCGGCCACGGCTCACGGGCCCAGCCGCTCCGCGGCACGTGGGATCCTCCCGGACTGGGGCACGAACCCGCGTCCCCCGCATCGGCAGGCGGACTCTCAACCCCTGCGCCACCAGGGAAGCCCCCGTTCCTATTATTTAATGACTATTGTTGGGGAAATCCGTAGGAAATCTTCCCTTATAATGGTGAACTTGGCAAAGCAGAATTCCTGGGACTCTAGTGGGAGAAAAATCTTAAATTGGATGTGAATGAATAGATAGATGGATGTTCAAAACAACAGGGTAGATTGTGAGAGGGTAAATGACTCAAGGATACAGCCACAGTAATGTTTAAAATCATCTAAAAATCCGCTTCATAGAAAAATCAGCTGTCTTTGTGATGGCAAGAACATTTCAGGGTTTAGGCCAGCCTACTCTATTTCAATGTTGATATGCCCTTTTTCTAATGCATGAGCTGATGTAAGGTAAATGTTACTGTTTTACAGAAGATAAATGACCGAGGAAAAAAGAAACACATCCAAGAGAAAGGCATCGACTCCCTCCTAATTCTTCTTGACATCTAAAATTTTCATTTATTTGATAGGGTCTTGCTCCATAATATATGAATCATAGGAAAATGTTTTATATTCATTTATCCTGCTTTGCTGTGAAAAGTTCTTTGTTCTTTTGTTCTAAATTAATTTTCAGTTTGCCCTAGTCACTCTCAAAAATGCCCTGTTTTGGACAGTAAATGATGCCTTTACCTGAATTATGAACTCCTCCTGTTCTAATCTTGCAGGGATTTTTTGTCCAGGATCCTTAAACACTGCTGTGTCTAGACTTCAAGAGCACAATCCATCCCACTTCTTTGATAGCATCTTTCCTAATGATCAGGACACGGCAACTGCTCCTGACTCAGTGAGTCAATCTCATTGACTCGTAGTAATTAAGAGCATGGACTTTTTGTGTGTGTGTGTGTGTGGTACGCGGGCCTCTCACTGCTGTGGCTTCTCTCGTTGCGGAGCGCAGGCTCCGGACGCGCAGGCTCAGCGGCCACGGCTCACGGGCCCAGCCGCTCCGCGGCATGTGGGATCCTCCCGGACCGGGGCATGAACCCGCGTCCCCCGCATCGGCAGGTGGACTCCCAACCACTGCGCCACCGAGGAAGCCCTAGAGCATGGACTTTTAAGGGGAAATGTCAGGGCTGAAGACCTATTTTGTCATTCATCTGCTGTATAACCTTGGACAAATAATTAACATCCCTGTATCTCATTTTCCTTATCTGTAAAAGGGTGTAATAACAGTACCTGCCTTATGGGCTCACTCTGAAGATTAAATGAGTTAATGTATGCAAATCACTTTAAAATAATGGGTGCATATTAAGCAGAATATTAAATGTATTTTACCTTAAGTGAAATCCTCTTACCCAGCTTCTTCTTGTGGAAACAAACTTTCAGTCTTTCCTTTTTCTTCACATCATCATGAAGAAGTAATTACTAACTTACTTGCTACCTAAATGAGAGAGGTTTTCCTCTCTCATGTAACACCTTACTTTCTCTAACTCAGAGTCAAATTTTCTTTTTGTTTGTTTACTTTTCTATGCATTATTATTTATATCTGATAGACTTCTGTGTTTTTCTAGACTTTCCAGTAATAATTGAATATCTTCTGGATGTTACTCTTATAGGTCAAAATCCCGTGTGTCTTAAAAGAACATGACAAAATGTGATAGAATTCATGGAAAAGAAACACCTTCATACTCCTAAGTTTATTAAAAAGTTTAATGTGAATAACACCATATTTGAATTTCAAACAATTATTCTGTGTTTATAAAGAAACAGAAATGACTTGTATGTGGAGTGTACATGTACAGATTGAAACTACATAGAAAGAAGATATCTCTAAGAGCCGAAACTATCAAAGATGTACTGATCTTATCAATAACAAACTTCCCAGCATGAGATATATTCAAATATATAATGATCAAGGGTGATCTTTTGGCCTGTGTGTGGAGAGGAAGAATGGACCGGATGGGTAGTTGGGTCAGTCAATAATCTTTGTCCTTCTTTCTGTGAGATTTTCAAATTTCTAATACAAATAAATGCATTTTTAATTAATTCATTAATTAATTTTTTGATATGTTGGGTCTTCATTGTGGTACGCAGGCTTCGGTAGTTGTGGCTCATGGGCTCTAGAGTGTAGGCTCAGTAGTTGTGGCACACAGGCTTAGTTGCTCCATGGCATGTGGGATCTTCCCAGACCAGGTATGGAACCCGTGTTCCCTGTGTTGGCAGGCAGATTCTTAACCACTGAGCCACCAGGGAAGTCCCATAAATGCATTTTTGGAAAATTTACTTACTAAGGAATTTGTGGCTAAGCATTTTGCGGAGAGGAAAACATAATTTCAACTGAAACACTTGTGTATGTTTCAGATCAATTTTTGAAACTTGCCTTTTGTTTTTCAGCTTCCTTGGACTGGAGTTTGAACTGTATGTATGTTCCTTTTAATCTTAGCAGTCAACTCACATCCTGTCCTTCTGCCTTGCTCTCCCAAGGAGGAATCTGTAATCAGAATCACCTGAAGGGCACAGTTCTGCTTTGATTTGTGTGTAATCATTGTTTTTTCTATGTACATAACTGGAAAGGAATGTTAATTATTGATGAGCTAAAGAACAGACTAAATGGGTATTTTGGGTTGGAGTGGTCCAAAGACCAGGTGTAAGGCAGAGGTGATTAATCCTCATCCGTTCATGAGTCACATGGGGCAAGCTGCTCGTCTGAAAGACGTTAATGATCAGGGCTGCTTGCCTCTGTGTTGGAAGCTCCACCATGACAGTCTGAATGAAGCCTGTCTGCTCCTGGGATAACTTTTCAAGTTGGCTACTCTCCTCTGTAGGGGTAATTGGGCCCAAGTTAAGTGAAATTAAAGTCTGGCTCTCTGTGGACATAGACCACCGCTCTTACTGGCATTGACAAGACTGATGGGTACCTCCTTGAGTCTTCCCACCCTCTGCATGATCCATGCCTTGTAAGAAGGGGAAAATACAATAAAAAATGATAAACTCAAAAGGCAGAGTCTTAAAAGAAACCTTTTCCTTTACTTCACTAGTCACAATTTCTGAGAGATGCCAGGAGACTTTTCTAAAAAGACAAGGAAATAAGACAGGCTATGGATTTGTTCCTGACATCTGGGGGCTGTCTCATTGGGCCAGGAAAGCAGGAGGAAAGAAGTAAATGAAAGAATCAGGCAGATGTATTTACCAGACTGATCCATGTGAGAGAAGGGACTTTGGGGGAGAGAGAGCAGTAACCTTGGGACGAGTGGTCTGCCGGCCGCAGGTGAGTGATGGGTTGGAAGGGCACCGAAGGGCCCTCCAGAACATGCATAGTTAGTTGTGTTAAAGTGACATGAAAACCTAAGTATAACCAGTCACCATTCTTGAAGACAGTTTAGCAGTTACAACCACCAGTTAGTAACCCATGTATGTCTAGTTCAGATCTCTTTTCTGAGGCTCAGTCCCATATAGCAAACTTCAATTACAAATCTCTACCTGGAGGCTCCATGAGCACCTCAGTTTTCCCATAGCCAAATCTGTACTCAACAGCATTTTCCCCAACATGCCCACTCCATCCCAAAATTTTCGTCCTTTTTCATCATCGGCAAATCAGTCCAACCCCTTCAATCAAGCAGGACTCCTATGCATTATTTTTTAGACCTTTTTTTTTTTATTATATAAAGTTTTCTTTTCTATAACTGAAACCAAGTTTCCCTACTGAGTTTATGATTAACCTCTCCATCCAAAACATTTTCCCCCTTTCTTAGCCTGCACTGTTCCCCTCAGGACTGAGGAATAACCAAGAAAAGGGGGGATTGAAACCAAGCAGGACACTTGGGGAACTCTTGAGTATATGAGCCCCTCTCTCCTGTGGGATCTACCCAGACCAGGTATGGAACCCGTGTCCCCTGCGTTGGCAGGCGGATTCTTAACCACTCTTGAAGTAAAAGACTTTGCTTCAGTCCCTTATGCCTCCCCTGAGTCTCAGAAAGCCTGGCTCAGGGGTCAATGATTAGAAGAATGTCAACGTGTAGAAATAAAGAATAGCAGTTGGGCCAATGGAGCTGGTAACAACATAAGCAATAGATGAGCCATATAGCTGAGTCACAGAACTTTAGTTCCTCCCTGAAGGACATAGATAACAGTGTCTGATACACAGTCTTAAGTTGTTTTTACAGAAACCAGACTCCCATCAGATGAAAACTGCTGACTCCAAGCATGTAGACCACAGACCAGTTGGAGCCAGGAGGCTGATGATGCTTGAAACTTCACCTTGATGCCAGCCAAGCCAAGAAGTGAGCATGAGCTGATCACACACCCTAAAGCCCTCTCCCTTACATTCATTGCTTTTAAAATCCCTTCCCTGAAAGCCATCGGGGAGTTTGTGTCTTTGAGCATGAGCTGCCCGTTCTCCCTGCTTGGCACCTGCAATGCATGCTATACTTCCCTTCAAAACCCAGTGGCAGTAGATTGGCTTTACCGCACATCAGGAGAGCAGACCCGAGTCCAGTTTCAATAACATAACCAAGAAACTATTAGGTCCTGTCAAGGCTCTTCCTGTCTGCCTCCTCCCTCTCTATCCTCACTTCTGCTGTGTCAATTCAGGTCTGAAATATTGTCCAGCTGGACCGTGGCCATTCACCTCCACCTCCCCTCTCAAAAGATATCCTTCTAAATGTGAAGGTAATTGCACAATCCCAATTCTTTGCATTCTACAGTGATGCTGCTTGCCCAGAGGGAAGCAGTCAACATTTTAAAGAATGACATCCATTCTCTTTCTGATTATACCTCTCCCTATTTCTCCCACCTTACCTCCTGCTAGACACCTATCGTGCATTTTCTGCAGCTTCTGTATTGGAGCAAATAGGGTGTTTCTAAACATGCCGTGTTCTTTCAGCCTCTGAATTTTGATGGGATTTCCTTTCCTTTACCTTTACTGTGCACTTCTCATCTTCAGTGTCTGTAAACTCTTCCCTAATTTTGCAGTTTGTAGTGATCTCCCTCTTCACAACCTCCCAGCACTTCTGTGATTGTAACCACACTGTTTTTTAAACATAAATTGATTGATTGATTGATTTTATTTTTGGCTGCGTTGGGTCTTTGTTGTTGCACCGCCTTTCTCTAGTTGTGGTGAGCGGGGGCTACTCTTTGTTGTGGTGTGCGGGCTTCTCACTGTGGTGGCTTCTCTTGTTGCAGAGCACGGGCTCTAGGCACGCGGGCTTCAGTAGTTGCAACACGCAGGCTCAGTACCTGTGGCGCACGGGCTTAGTTGCTCCGCGGCATGTGGGCTCTTCCTGGACCAGGGCTCGAATCCGTGTCCCCTGCATTGGCAGGCGGATTCCTAACCACTGTGCTACCAGGGAAACCCTGTAACCACACTTTAATAAGGTATTGTCTACTTGTCTAGTTTTCTATTTGTCTGTATGTACACTTTTGAAAGGAGGGACTATGTCTTATTCATCTGTTAAGTCCTAGTTCCTGGCATAGAACCTAATATGTAATAAAACTTCAATAAATAACTAGGCAATTAAGTTGATGAATCAGTTATTATTATTTAAGTGGTAAAGGTTAAGTGTTGTTGGCTTAGTTTTTGAGTGTAGGATAGAATCTGTAGTCACAATGAGAGTCACCTCCCTTACATGCTTTTTGGATGGGAGAGAAGAGTGTGAAAGCACAGGACGCTCTGGCTTGCCTCCTTGGCTGGTGCAAACCCAGCAAGGACCCCTGGGAACAGCTTTGCTCAGTCATCTCCTCAGGGGAGATGGGAAGGAGAAACGGTGCTGCTAGTTCTAGTTAACTGGTTAACGGCAAGATGCCCAACATGTCTTAATCCATAGAATGGTGGGCATGTTGCTTTTAGAAATATTCCCTGAAGGATTATCAGTTGGAAAATAGATGCCATTTCTTAGGCTACCTACAATCAGAAGACCTGGACAGTGGAAACTTTCAGCCTATGAGAAGGAGACTCTCAGATGAAGAGATGATATTGTCAGAACATTTCCAGGAGCAGGAAAGAGATGATCCCACTACAGTTTGGATTGGAAGTGTTCCCCTGCTAGAGTTGCTTATTAGTTAAGGTAAGTCTACCAAACAGAAACAACTCAAAAATACTGAATATATATATTTTTAAAACATGGATGATAAAACTATAATCTATCTTTTAAGCATAAATGCCTTCTAGGGACTTCCCTGGTGGTCCAGTGGTCAAGACTCTGTGCTTCCAATGCAGGGAGCGTGGGTTCCATGCCTGGTTGGGGAACTAAGCTCTCACATGCCTTCTATATTTTTACAATAGACCAAGGTATTTGTAAAAGTGCCAAAACTAGATGCTTTATCTCAGTTTTCAATTAAATATGACATCACCAAACATTAGAATGAGGTACCGGTAGAGTGGCATAAAACAAAAGGAGGAAACTTGGCATAGCGTTGTTTGCTGTCTCTGACACTCACTAACCCTTTAACCATAGGGCAGTTATTTAACTTCTCAGATATTTCCTCATCAGGATAGAGTGAGGATTAAACTGATGAGTGGATATGTAAATCAGATAATCCAGTTCCTGGATTACAGCGGGAAGTCAATAAGTGGGATTTCTTGCTTTTGTTATTTTTATTTCCCCCCCATTCATTTAAATACATTTTGAGCGACTTTCTAAGAGCCACAGGCTGGGATAGGTGAGGGGGTTCAAAGACAACTCAGATGCTTACTGTCATGCAAGGACTCACAGCCTGAGGTATGAAGGGAATGGTCGCGGAGATGAAAACTCTTCAGGGTACAATGAAGGTATATGGGGGCTGTGCAAGGTCACCCACACTGACCTTCTTTTTCAAGTAAGAAGTATTTAACCTTTGGAGAAGAAAGGAAGGGTGCCATGGCAGAAGAACGGGGTGAAATAAGGTCTCAGTCATAGTGCGCTTGAAGACTATAAGCTTTCAGAACGAGAGAATCCTGAAACCAAAGATACATGGGGAGGGAGAGACAGGTGCAGCAAACTCACGGAGGAGAGTGGACCCACGAACTCAGGACATCTTATTGGAGAATCTGTTTTGATAAAAATCTTATTTATTTATTCATACAATTTAAAATTTATATAGCTTGTTTAGTAATTAATTTAAAATTATTCATGCACACAATGGTAATTTATTATGTGCTTTGTAGAAATAAAACAAAAAAGCATTTTCAAAAAATAGTGAAATGAACAATATTCAATATACTTTTTTTTTTTTTTTTTTTTTTTCCGGTATGCGGGCCTCTCACTGTTGTGGCCTCTCCCGTTGCGGAGCACAGGCTCTGGACGCACAGGCTCAGCGGCCATGGCTCACGGGCCCAGTTGCTCCGCGGCATGTGGGATCTTCCCGGACCGGGGCACGAACCCGTGTCCCCTGCACTGGCAGGCGGATTCCCAACCACTGCGCCACCAGGGAAGCCCTCAATATACTTTTAAATCTATTATACTTACTAATTGTACAAGATCCTTTATTTATCTTATTATCATTATTACTATTACATCCTAACACAGCATGATTGAACACACCTCATTATATTTTAATATCTTTAACACTTTGTGAGGCAGCAAATTAAAGGTTTGGTTCTAAGTTTGCTTTATTCCACTGGTTAAAATTAGTGGCTGTCATCAGAAGAAGAAACTTCACGAAGTTATGCAGCTATAAATGAAAGGCATGCATAATGGAATTGCTACCAAATTTAAATTTTAAGGTGCACATTATATTTGTTTTTGCAAACTGTCGCATGTCTTTCTCTTTACTGGTTCTTAACTGCAAAAAGAAAATCTGGTACTTCCAAAGACATTTTAAATCTCATTCACCAACTATGCAGACTTTTAATAAAATTTTGTAGTGCATTATTATGATAATGATGCTACTTCATTGCAAACTAATCAAAATGGTTTATTAAAAATTTTTAATACAAATATTTTATTATATTTTTAATTAGGAGCATTTTCAACAAGTTAGAAAATTATGTTTCCAAGTTACTTAGTGTGAAAATATCAGAAATTTTGTGGTTTCACATGTCATTTTTGGCAACAAAATCACATACAATGAAAACATTTCCAAATAACTATTTTCAAAATGCAGTTTGTTTCTCACATTTTTCATAACTTGAAGATACATATTAAAATGATTTTTTTAAATTTAAAAATAGCCGCTAGATATCATGTGACTGATTGGCTTCATATCATAGCTGAAATAGTGAGCTTACTGAGAAAAAAAACAGGGTTCAAAGAAAGGGACATTAACTCATCTTTATATTCATTAATTCTCCCAAGGACTCTGTCATGAAGAAAGCTTTGAGCCTTTGCAGGGTTAAAATAAAATATCCACATGACCTTCTCCCATTGCATTGCAAAGTAAAATTAAAATGGCGATATCTTAAGAAGCATTGATTTTATTAATGTAATATTTTGCACTATGTTGTGCTCTCCTGGTGGCTTCTAGCTGCCCACATAAATACTGTCTGTGGTGTGACACAGTCTAACCTGCTGCTCACTTAAATTTGTGCTGTTCTCTTAGGGTAAAGATTGAAATTAATATCCAAGCCCCTATAGGAGTTTGTTAATTGCTTTTATGTGACTGAGTTCTAATCAGTGAATCTGCCCAGAAATAGCCTGTTTTATTTCCAGTAACCTCTTAGTCTCAGTACTCTTCTTACTTCTGTGCCCAGCACAGCAAAATTGGAAACTGCACACTGATAATGGGGGTGTCAAAAAATGATGGACTCCCGGTACCCTGAATCCCCAAGTGGAAGAACAACCACTGACCAGGAGAATCTTCCTTGGCAGTTAAGTGAGTTAGAGACTTATTTTGTGTTTTACCATTTGTATTAGAACCCCTTCAAATGATGTCCACACTCCAACCCTCGAAACCTGTGAAAATGTTAGGTGATAGGACAATGGAGAATAAAGGTTTCAGATGAAATTAAGATTCCTAATTAGGTGACCTTGAGATAAAGAGATTATCCTGAATTATCCAACTGGGCCCAGTGTAATCACAAGAGTTTTATAGTGAAAGAGTAGCGTATGTCAGAGTGATTCATTGTAAGATTATCCAATTGGCCATTGTGGACTTCGAAGAGGGAAAGAGGCCACAAGCCAAAAAATGTTGGCAGCCTCTCAAAGCCAGAAAAAACAAGAAAACCGACTTTCCCATGGAGCCTTGAGAAGTAACGCAACAGTGCTAAAACTTTTATTTTAGCCTCTACTGAGATGCATTTTGTTCTTCTGATCTCTAGAACAGTAAACTAAAAAGTTTGTGCTGCTTTAAATGTCCAAGTCCGTGATAATTTGTTAGGACAGCAGTAGGAATCTAATATAACCACTCACATTGCACCTACCTTCACCTCCTTTGTACACCATTGGATCTGGGGGTTCATTTGATACCATAGCTAAATTGCAAAATAATACTTTGTGGTGTGTTTGAAACATTGTCTTAGCAAATGGGCACTGGGCACTGAGGTTAACTGTTATCCTAATTTGCAACCCCAAGACTCATGGTGTGAAACGAAGGCATATTTGGTTCAATGTTGCCTAAAATAACATGACAGGTTAACCATACACCTGATAGGCCTATGGCTTTCAGGGAAGCGGTTGGAAATATCCAGATGCTTAGTGTGTTTTGACTATTATTGGGTTCCCTCAGTAGGGAATATAAGAAAAAAAATGTTTAGACTAAAATGGATGGCTTCCCAAGTCAAGGTGGAAGGAGATAGAAGGTTCAGAGGTCAAGAAGCTATAGGTTGGAAAGCATGACTCCTTCTGGAAACCTAAGTAGTAAGGTGTCATCCAAGAAGGGTGTTAATGACAGAAGAAAAAGTTGGTTGAAAAACCTGAACTCAAACCAGTGGAAAGCACTGAAGTAGGGGTATGCTATTCCTTCAGGTCTATTTTACATGGCCTTGATGTAGATGTCAGTAAGCTGGGAGAGAGATGGAGAGAGAGAGAGAGAGAGAGAGAGCCTGAGACAAGACCTCAGGAATATGTGTTCACCCTGTGAGAAGGGATGGGAAGACGAAGGAGAAGAGGAAGGCTAGATCTCAAATTGAAATTCAACAACAGAAAGATAAAACCCCCTATTTAAAAACAGGAAAATGATTTGAATAGACTTTCCTCCAAAGAAGATATACAAATGGTCAACAAGCACATGAAAAGATGCTCAACACCATTAATATCAGGGAAACGTGAACCAAACCGCAGTGAGATACCACATCACGGCCACTAAGTTGTCCATACTAAAAACAAACGAGCAAATGAAAAACCCAGAAAACAACATGTATTGGTGAGAATATGGAGAAATTGAAACCCATGTATTTTGCTAGTGGGAATGTAAAATAGTTCAGCCACTGTGGAAAACAGTTTGGCCCTCCCTCAAAAAATTAAACATGGAATAACCATGTGACCCAGGAATTCTGCACTTACATATATAACCAAAAGAATTGAAAAGAGGTGTTAAAACAAATACTTGTTCATGAATATTTATAGCAGCACTATTTACAATAGCCAAAATGTAGAAACAACTCAGATATCCATCGAAGGATTCATGGGTATACAAATTGTTTTATGTCCATTACATGGAATATTATTCAGCCATAAAAGCTACTGACACAGCTACAGCATAAATGAACCTTGAAAACACTGCTGAGTGAAAAAAGGCCAACACAAAAGGTCACATGTTGTATGACTTCATTTATATGAAATATATAGAATAGACAAATTTGCGGAAACAGAAAGGAGATCGGTGATTTCCAAGTATTGCAGAAAGGAAGGAATGGGGAGTAACTGCTTAGTGGATACAGGATTTTATTCTGTGGTGATAAAAATGGTTTGGAATAAGATACACGTGGCGGTTGCACAGCATTGTGAAAGTATTTAGTGCCACTCATATATGAATATGTGACTTCACCTCAATAAAATGAAGTTGTGTATGTATGATATGTATGTGCTAGTGTGTATGTTATATATTTTTTTAAGTATAAAATATATCTGGTTCTTGGGAAAAATAAACAAAATAATCAAAGCAGTAGTTAAAATAATTTTAATAAGTGAGAGTGGTTATTAACCAAATAAATGCAAAAATAAGAAATAAATGAGAAATAAATTTCAAAACAGACATTGAAAAAAATTTACACAAAGAAGTTAGAAGACATCAATTACATAACAGATTTTCCTAAATGGCATGTGGGAAAATGTGAAAACACAGATGTTATCACAACTAACAAAATATGATTTGTCTAATTGGAACCCAGTAGAGATAGAAAACTTATATATCAGAGAAGAATAAAGCCAAAAGTTAAGAGATAAGCATGAGGGACTTCTCTGGTGGTCCAATGGTTAAGAATCTGTCTTGCAGTGCAGGGAATGCCAGTTTGATCCCTGGTCAGAGAACTAAGATTCCCATATGCCATGGGGCAGCTAAGCCTGTGGGCTGCAACTACTGAGCCTGCATGCCACAACTACAGAGCCCACACACTCTGGAGCCTGCACGTCACAACCAGAGAGAAGCCTGCGCACCGCAACGAAGAGCCCATGAACCACAATGAAAGATCCTGTGTGCTGCAGCTAAGACCCAATGCAGCCAATAAATAAATATTTTTTTTAAAAAAAGAGATAAACAAGAGCAAAAATATTGTTAGTTATGGAAAAAGAAATGCAAGAAGTCACCAGAGAAAAGTCTTAAATTGCAGAATCTGTTTCTGCCACCTTGGCTTCTATTCTCCTTCCTTTTATTTTCATGTAAAATTATTTCATTGAAATCTTAATTTATTCTTATAACAGGCACCATTTGTATTTGTAATAAAGCTTGTTTGTCAGAGGCAGGCTTCCTGGCATTTATGTTTTTGGGTTTTCCCATGGTTGCAGCAGATCTAGAATAAAAAAACTAAAATGGACTTCAATTCAATCAATGTAGTTGTTAAAAATTACACTGATATATTCAGGGTCCATAGGGTCATGGCTACCATACTTAAGTGCAAACATCCTTTTATGGGGCAGCCAATTTAAATCATTCTGAGTTGTTGACTTTATGTTGATGGGAAGAGGATGAAATATGATGTAAGTTTCAAAAAAAGTTTACAATGAACAATTTGGAAGAAATAGCATCATGATATCAGAACGCTTTCTTAAGGTTTTATAAAGCAAACCAGCTCTGTTCATTCTACCTTGGGGACCAATGTTCCCTGGAACTGGGGGTTCAGTCACTGATAGAGCTGTCACTGCCCATCCTTACAACACAGATCTTCTGTATTAAGGTGAAGACAGTGAATTCAAAACAACTAAAAACACACTGGCTAAGAATACAAAGGAAACATGAAATAGCTGGTCAAATCTCCCTAATAAATGTAATGAGATAGCATCAAGCATATTGACCATGGCAGTCCAGAAGGCAAGACAAGCTATATAATTTGAAAAATAAAACTGTGGGACCCTCATGCCAAAATAATTCGGATTTTAAAAATTTTATTGGAGTATAATTTATTTACAATGTTGTGTTTAATTTCTGCTGTACAGCAAAGTGACAAAATTATACATATATATTCTTTTTCATATTCTTTTCCATTATGGTTTATCACAGAATATTGAATATAGTTTCCTGCGCTCTACAGTAGGACCTTGTTGTTTAAGGAATTTTAAGATGCTAACAACACAGTATTCAACCAAAGGTAAGCACTTCTGAGGCCAGAGTCCTGCATGATTGCAGAGAGCCATGCCAATGAAGCCAACAGGTTGTATGGTAAGAACGGTCATGTTTTAAGCTATCTTTTTATTTGATCATTCACCTATTCACTTATTCATCTAAAGCTAGTATATGAGTGAAGAAAATGGCTAAGGTTCTGCTGTTGTGGAACTTACATTGTGTATAAAATCAGATAAAACAACTATGTAATATGTCAGGAAACTGTATTTATTTTGGAAACTGTATTCAAGAAAGTTCTCTCTGATACTTAGATCTGGGTAGAGACATAAATGAAAGGAAGGGTCAAGCCAGATGGCTGTCTGTAGGAAGAGGAGTCCCGGTAGAGGGAAAAGCAGGTTCAGCATTTCTGGGCTGTGTCCTTTTTTGGATGTCTCAACAATGGCAAGAAGTCATGTGACCAACTGAGAACACAGCAGTGGGTGAGAGCAAAGGGGTAATAACAGAGAGGTGGGTCTTAGAGGCCATATGGGGCTTGGATTTTAATTTATTAAATTTTCTTTTTATTTTAAATGAAAATTGTGTGTGTATATATATATATATATATATATATACACATATATATAGACTTTTCATCATGATGTCTTGATATACATATACAAAGTTAAATAATTACTACAGTCAAGCTAATTAACATATCCACTTCTTCATATATTTACCCTTTCTTTTTTGTGGAGAGAGCACCTGAGATCTACACTCTTAGCAAATTTCCAGCATAAAACACAATATTATTATCCATCGTCACCATGCTGTACCTTAGATTTCTAGAAGATATTCATCCTACATAACTGCAACTTTATACCTTTGACAAACATCTCTGCATTCTGTTGCTTCCTCAAACCAGTCCCTGGTAACTAACATTCTAGCTATGAATTTGACCTTTGACCTTCCATATATAAATGAGATCATACAGTGTTTTTCTTTCTTTCTATTTCACTGAGCATAATTTCCACCAGTTTCATCCATGTGTTGCAAATATCAGTATCTCCTTTTCACTAAGGTTGATAAAATACTATCATATATATAATTCTCTTTATGTTTCTTTTTTTATTGGAGTATAGTTGATTTACAATAAATGTAATATATAGGATAAAATACTATCATATATATAGTTTTCTGTTTTTCCTTTTTATATCTTTCTCTTCTTTATTGCAGTGCACTTGATTTACAGTATTCTGTTAGTTTCTGGTGTACAACAGTTAAAAACTTTTTTTTTTCATTGTGGTGAGTCACAGAATATAAAACATACTATGTTAACCATATTTAACTGTACAGTTCAGTGGCACTAAGTACATTCATGTTGTGCAAATCTCACTATCATCCCTCTCCTGAATGGTTTGCCTTCCTAAACTGAAACTCTATCCCCTTTAAACACTAACTCTCCATTCCCTCTCACCATCCTCCAACCTCCCAGCCCCCTGGCATCTACCAATGTACTTCTGACTATGAATTTGACTATTCTACGTAGCTTGTGTAAGTGGAATCAATCAGTATTTGTCTGCACTTAATGTATATTGGAATGCATTTTTAAGGTTAACTTAATATATGTCCTGCAAACAGATTGCACCTTTTTTTTTTTCCTCTGTGCTATACAGCGGGCCCTCCCCAGCCATCCACTTCATACATAGTAGTGTATATATGTCAGTCCCAATCTCCCAATCCACCCCACTCTCCCCTGGCCTGGCTGCGTGGGCCCAGGCGGGCTGAGCGCTACCCCCTCCAAAACCTCCTCTGGCCGTGCTGGCTCCTGCAGACACACCTGTGGAAGCCTGTGCCCCAGCCGGCCTGCGCGGGTACCTGTGCTCTGGGCCAGCTTCAGAAGCGGACGCTGGTGAGAGGAACACATGCAGAGGTGCGACTGAAACCTACCTGGACGTCTTGGAGGCCTTCCTGGGGGAGGTGGGGGTTGGATGTGGCTCACTGTGGGTGTAAGGACACTGATAGCAGAGGCACCGGGTAATTTTTATGTTTTAAATTATTTATTTATTTATTTTCAATCTATTTATTTATTTTGCTGTTGTGTTTTGTTTTGTGGCTGTTTCATTTTTATTTTTTCTAATATATTTTTTATTTTCCTAATTTTATTTTATTTTTTATCCTTTGTCATTGTTCTGCTCTTTTTTGTTTGTTGTCTGTTTTGAGGGGGAATGAGTTGTTTTGTTTTGTTGTTTCAGTTTTGGTTTTGGTTTCTTTGTTTTGTTTTGCCATGCCACACAGTTTGTGGGGTCTTGGTTCCCAGGCTGGTGGTCGGACCTGAGCCCCTGTGGTGGTAGTGCCCAGCCCAAGCTGATAGGCAAACAGAGAACTTCAGGCCCCAGGAAATATTAATCAGTGTGAGATTTCCTGGAGGTCCTCATCTTGGCACCAAGACCCAGCTTCTCCCAACTGCCTGCAAACTCCACTGCTGGACGCCTCAGACCAAACAACCACCAAGAGAGGAACACAGCCCCACCCATCAACAAAAATGAGATGACAGAGAAATATGATACAGATGAAGGAGCAAGGTAAAAACCTATAAGACCAAATAAATGAAGAGGAAATAGGCAATCCTCCTGAAAAAGAATTCAGAGTAATGTTAGTAATGATGGTCCAAAATCTTGGAAATAGAATAGAGGCATGGATCGAGAAAATACAAGAAATGTTTAGCAAAGACCTAGAAGAAATAAAGAAAAACAAACAGTGATGAACAACACAATAACTGAAATGAAACATACACTAGAAGGGATCAATAGCAGAATAATTGAGGCAGAAGAACGAATAAGTGAGCTGGAAGATGAAATGGTGGAAATAACTGCTGAGGAGCAGAATAAAGAAAAAAAGGATGAAAAGTAATGAGGACAATCTCAGAGACGACCTCTGGGACAACATTAAAGGCACCAACATTTGAATTATAGGGGTCCCAGAAGAAGAAGAGAATGAGAAAGTGTCTGAGAAAATATTTGAAGAGATTATAGTCAAAAACTTCCCTAACATGGGAAAAGAAATAGCCACCCAAGTCCAGGAAGCACTGAAAGTCCCATACAGGATAAAACCAAGAAGAAACATGCCGAGATACATGTTAATCAAACTAATAAAAATTAAATTCAAAGAAAAAATATTAAAAGCAGTAAGGGAAAAGCAACAAAAAACATACAAGGGACTCCCCATATAGTTATCAGCTGATTTTTAAGCAGAAGCTCTGCAGACCAGAAGGGAGTGGCAGGACATATTTGAAGTGATGAAAGGGGAGAAACCTCCAACCAAGGTTACTCTACCCAGCAAGGATCTTATTCAGATTCGATGGAGAAATCAAAAGCTTTACAGACAAGCAAAAGCTAAGAGAATTCAGCACCCACAAACCAGCTTTACAACAAATATTAAAGGAACTTCTCTAGGTGGGAAACACAAGAGAAAAAAGACCTACAAATACAAACCCCAAATTATTAAGAAAATGGTAATAGGAACATACATATTGATAATTACCTTAAATGTAAATGGATTAAATGCTCCAACCAAATGACGCAGACTGGCTGAATGGATACAAAACAAGACCCATATATATGCTGTCTACAAGAGACACACTTCAGACCTAGGGACACATACAGACTGAAAGTGAGAGGACGGAAAAAGATATTCCATGCAAATGGAAATCAAAAGAAAGCTGGAGTAGCAATACATATCAGACAAAATAGACTTTAAAATAAAGACTATTACAAGAGACAAGGAAGGACAATACATATGGTCAAGGGATCAATCCAAGAATAAGGTATAACAAATATAAATATCTACGCACCCAGATTAGGAGCACATCAATACATAAGGCAAATGCTAACAGCCATAAAAGGGGAAATTGACAGTAACACAATAATAGAGGGGGACTTTAACACCTCACTTACACCAATGGACAGATCATCCAGACAGAAAATTAATAAGAAAACACAAGCTTTAAATGACACATTAGACCAGATAGACTTAATTGATATTTATAGGACATTCCATCCAAAAGCAGCAGAATATTTTCTTCTCAAGCGCACGCGGAACATTCTCCAGGAAAGATCACATTTTGGGTCACAAATCAAGCCTTGGTAAATTTAAGAAAACTGAAATTATATGAAGCATCTTTTCCTACCACAATGCTATGAGATTAGAAATTAATTACAGGAAAATAATGTAAAAAACACAAACACATGGAGACTAAACAATATGCTACTGACTGTTTTTGCAGATTATATTCCATTAACATTTTCCCATTCATCTGTCAATGGACACACAGGCTGTGTCCGTATCTTGACTATTGTGAGTTAATGCTGCAATAAAACTCAACAGGATTTTCTGATTATTTGCATGTAACATATAAAAATAAGTCAGGAAGCCTGAGTTATTTCAGACTGATTGGATGGCGTTGCCTTTTACAGAAATGGATCGTATGGTCTTCCAAAGAGTAGGTCGTAGGAGAAAAACCAATCATGAATCTTGTTTTGGATAAGCTGGTTTTGAGATGTCTCTTAAACCTACAAATGGAAATGTTATAGATAGATTTAGAAACATGAATTTTAAGTTGGGGAAAGCCTTTGTGACAAGCCTTTGTGACAGATGAGGACCTTTGGGAGAGTTGAGGGCACAGATTGAAGAGGTAACTAGGCACTGGCTACAGCTGAGAAGAGCAGGAGGGAGGAGGACTCAATCCTGCAAAATACAAATTCTTGGGCATCCATTGATGAAGTCAGTCAGCAAGGAAATTGAGAAGAAATGTCTAGTAAAATAGGAGGAGAATTAAAACAGTGGTGTCCCAGTTCTCAATTGAAGAAAATATTTCAGTAGGAAAAATTGACCAACTGTGTCAAATGCTGCTGGCTGGTCAGATGAGGTGAGGACTAAGATATCTTCATTTTGTTTTGCAACATGAAGCTCACAGGTGAACTTGACTGATGATTGAGCTTTAGGTAGTGAGGTAAAAGCAGGTGACATTTCACCATGGAGAACACAGAAAGGTCAACTGGAATGAGCAGAAAATAAAGTGTATAGATTTATAATGTGTAATCTCATGGAACAAAGTTGAGAAAATCAGCAATGGAAAGTGTGCACCTCATTGAAAGAATTATTAAGATGACATAGTTACGAATGAACATGCATTTGGATCATGTTGGATGATTTAAGTGTATTATCTCACATACCTGCCCAGGAAGAAGTTAAGCCATCATAACACATGACCACATTTTAATACAAGAGTTTGCAAGAATCATATCTTCCTGATTATTTACATAATCAATCATGTCCACTGAATTTGGAATATTTCAGGAAAGAAAGAATTAAGAAACTGGAATTATGGATGAGAGAAATAAGATATAGTGGGGGGACATGCATGTAAAAAAGACACCTTAAAATGCAATCTTGGGAGTCACCTGCCTTTATCTTTAGGGGAGAAATCCACTGGGATAGAGGAAAGAGGGCTGGGAGCATGGAAGCAGCCTCTACCTTCCTGATACATCAGACGTGGGTTGAGCAGGGCTATAGTTTTAATTCAATAGCACAAGAGAAGTTTAAACAGAGATTATCTAGGTGCTGAGATTATTCTGTCTTTGGAACTAATCACGATATAGAAAAATAAAAATGAGCGAACAGGGTGACTGTTGGAACCAGAAAAATTGCTAGTTTTACAGCCATGGGTGGAAACATTTCAATGTGGAATACTTTTCCATTGCATCCCGGATGGTTCTTTTAGTTAAATATTTTATACAGCAGCTAGGCACAATCTATTAGCAACTGGCAACATGGAATTACCAGCAAATTATCACTAGTTTACTACTGGTCAGGGCAGCTACTGGAATCCAGTCCAAACGAGTAACAGGAAATGAACAACCCAGAAGAAAAGCTTTAATGATTTCAGAGAATCACTTCAGGTTTCCAGATTACTGGTGCCTAGAGCAAGAGTAAACTGCCTGTGTCTACTTGAGCTCTGATACTTCGATTTCACTTTTAGGAGACAATAACAAAAATCTCCACATTCAGCTCATGGTTCTTGGGGTGAGGGCAGGAGGATAACTGAATGAGGGAAAACAAATTCTATTTGATTATCCGAGGTTTTAAAACTTGAAATATCAATAACGTTGTTTATGCTCTACAAATTTCTAACTCTTCACAGAAAAATTTTCAGTGCGACATTTTTGTTTAGGCATCAAAGGGAGACCAACCTGTGATGCTGAGTCTACCGGGATTTGGTTTGAAATTACTACAGAAATTGATCTCGGACCCACTGAGTTGATCTTGGTCCCCACACCTTCTCTGCTCACACTGTCTTCCATGTCCCACATCCTTCCCACCCCTTTGTGTTGTGCCCTCTGGAACTCCTATGTTACAGTAGACACATTGTTCTGTATGACTGATTCTTCAGGGCAAACCTCCCAGGGAGCCATTCAGCCTGGGGAAGGAGGAGGGGTTAGAGTTGCAATCATGCGTGCTCCGAACCCACCCCACGTGGTGTCTCCTCCATCCTCTCACACTTCCTGCTCACCCAACCTTGACACTACCCGCTCTGTTGATCCTGTGACTGTCCTCAGGGTAGATAAATGGTTGGTACCCATCACTAAATCCTCCAACTCTCCACAGTTGACTTCACGTGTATACCCAGATCATTTATTTTGATCACTGATGCATCCTTATTGCCTAGAAGAGTACCTGGCCCATGGGAGGCAGTGTAAAAATACTTGTTAGTAAGTGGATGGGCAAATAAATACTTGTTAGTAAATGGATGGGCAAATAAATTAATGAGTATGTTTTCTTAAAGGGTAAAACAAGATATTGTGCCAGGACTTGTGCATACACAACAGGTAATCATTTTCAAAGAACAGCTCAAGAGAGCAACTCTCTCTGATATGTCAAGGATCACGGCAATTCTACTCCCATGGGAGTGTGCTGATTCATGTTAATGCAGAAAATACATTAGAAGAGCTGCTCCACTGAACAGAACTAGGCACAAGAGATGGAAAATGTAGGGAGACAATTTGCAATTTGACATAAGGAAGAGCATTCCAACCATGAATGATCTTTTTTGATATAGAGAGAAATGACTTGGGCTGACAATCAAATATATTAAATGTCATAATAATTTGATACCACGTCTTCAGGATGCAGAGACTTTTCTCCCAACATTTTTACTTCCAGGAAATTGTCCCTCAAGCTGCAGAGGCCTTAAAAAGCTGTGAGGAGTGGAGCTGACTAATGATTTGCAAACACACCAGGCCAGGCCCACAATCTATAGAGCAGATGCCAGGCTATTTCAGATCTGCCTTCAAGATATTCCTCCCTCAAACACTCCCACTTTGAATCACATCCTGTCCTATCTCTAATCTTAATAGAACTTACTTGATAAAAAACTTAAAAAAAAAAAAAAAAGGCTAAGTTCAAATAACTTTTATGAGGTCTGAGGAAGGTTTTGTGAAGTACCAGTTCCTAACATGACCAGAATGAGCTCTGGGTGGAGACACAGTGGGCAAGCTTAGGCTTTCAGAAGGCAGTTTTGAAAGAATTTGGAAGCTGAAAGTGGTTAAGGAAGAAATCTATTAAAGATGGAGAAGAGAGTAATTTCTCCTTTATGAGTTTGCCTGGGTCCTACTCAGCAAAGGAGTGCTGGGGCCACCCATGTCAAGACATGTCATAAGTTGGAAGAGATCTTCAGTTCATCTAAACTATACTCTGTATTTAGTAAATGAGCATATTCAGCCATCAAAGGCTTAAATACATACTTTAGATTTACCTGACAGTTATGTGAATCCCAAGTCACCTGATATATTTGCTCAATTATTACACACTGGATTTGTATATAAAGCCACTGACTCAGTTTCCAGTTATGTTCTAGATATTTGAGTTAATTAGTCTGCATTGGATAAATTTCATCAAAATATTCAAAGTAGCAACATGATTTTTTCCAGTCTCATTGAGATATAATTGACATACATCATATCAATTTTAGGTGTACAACATAATAATTTGATATATGTATATATTACAAAATGATTACCACAAGTTTAGTTAACATCCATCACCTCATATAGTTTTTTCTTGCAATGAGAACTTTTTTTTTTTACATCTTTATTGGAGTATCATTGCTTTACAATGGTGTGTTAGTTTCTGCTTTACAATGGTATGTTAGTTTCTGCTTTACAGTGGTGTGTTAGTTTCTGCTTTACAGTGGTGTGTTAGTTTCTGCTCTACAGCAAAGTGAATCAGTTATACATACACATATGTTCCCATATCTCTTCCCTCTTGCGTCTCCCACCCTCCCTATCCCACCCCTCTAGGGGGTCACAAACCACCAAGCTGATGTCCCTGTGCCATGCGGCTGCTTCCCACTAGCTATCCACCCTATGTTTTGTAGAGAACTTTTAAGCTTTACTCTCTTAGCAAGTTTCAAATATACGATAGAGTATTGTTAATTATAGTCACCATGCTGTAAATTACATTCCCAGAACTTATTTATCACATCACTGGAAGTTGGTACTTTGGACCACCCTCCACTCCCTGCTTCTGGCAACCACCAATCTGTTCTCTGTGTCTATGAATTTGGTATCTTTACATTTCATGTATAAGTGAGACGATACAGTATTTATCTTTCTCTGTCTGACTTATTTCGCTTAGCCTAATGCTCACAAAGTCCATTCATGTTGTTCCAAATGTCAGGATTTCCTTCTCTTTATGGCTGACTAATGTTCCATTGTGTATATATACCACATTTACTTTATCTACTCTTCCATCGATGACCACTTAGGTTTTTCCATGTCTTGGCTATTGTACATCATGCTGCAATGAACATGGGGGTGCAAATATCTTTCAAAAGAGTGATTTTGTTTCCTTTGTATATATGCTCGGAAGTAGGCTTACTTCTACACTGTTTTCCACAGTGGCTACACCAATTTACACTCTCGCCAGCAGTTCACAAACATTCCCTTTTCTCCATATCCTCATCAACATTTGTTAGCTCTTGTCTTTTTCATGATAGCCATTCCAACAGGTAAATAGTGATTTTTTTTAACATCTTTATTGGAGTATAATTGCTTTACAATGGTGTGTTAGTTGCTGCTTTACAACAAAGTGAATCAGTTATACATATACATATGTTCCCATATCTCCTCCCTCTTGCATCTCTCTCCCTCCCACCCTCCCTACCCCACCCCTCTAGGTGGTCACAAAACACTGGAGCTGATCTCCCTGTGCTATGCGGCTGCTTCCCACTAGCTATCTGTTTTACGTTTGGTCGTGTATATATGTCCATGCCACTCTCTCACTTCGTCACAGCTTACCCTTCCCCCTCCCCATATCCTCAAGTCCATGCCCTAGTAGGTCTGTGTTTTATTCCCGTCCTACCACTAAGTAGTGAGCTTATTAGAGTTTCAGACATAAATAGTTTGGATACCCAATCTATCCTTTTTTCTTTTAACATCTTTATTGGAGTATAATTGCTTTACAATGGTATGTTAGTTTCTGCTTTATAACAAAGTAAGTGAGCTATACATATACATATATCCCCAAATCTCTTCCCAATTATTCTCATAACTCATAGATCTTGAATATATTGAAGAAAAAGAAACACTTCATGTAAAGGTAGGAAAATTTTAAATATTAATGACCGTACATGGCTTCCCTTAGCCCTGGAGTAACGTGGACCAAATAAAACCTGTCATAAATTTATAATTGTCATGGCTCATGACTATTTTCTGAGGGCCCTTTCCTTGGCATTGACTGAATATGTCCAAGTGCGCAGAACATTTTGCTTGACGATTTGAGTGTTTTATCCCTTGATTCCCATGTCAAGCCTATAAGGTAAGTGTTACCCTTATATTCTGAATGAGGTGCCCAATGCTCAGAAAGAACAGCGTCACCTACAGCTAGGTGTATCTGACGTTACTCACTGCTCTCTACTGTGATATTTCGGTGGTAATTTGTACTCTTCATGGGCGAGTCGTGAGATGATCCCCCACCCCTGTGTGCCTGCCCTGGTCCTCCCCTGGGTCTGAGTGGTGCAGCCTTGGAAGTTTTCCACTTGTTTGCTCCTAATTGTAGATCAGCAAAGACCAGCCATGTTTGGAAAAGTCTTTGGGGGTCTTTACATCCTGCCTTGCTTGCAGTCACTCAGTTCTCTTCCTGTGCAGAAAGCAGAGAGGTGCTGTGGACCAAGCATTTTTACTTTAAATGCTCAAAGGGAGAGTCGTGAAAAAGAAAATGAAAAGGAGTGAGAACTCTGGAATTCTGAGAAGAGATGATGCCTGTGGTTGGGAGTAGTTTATCACTCATCTTTCCTTCTTCTTCTTCTTTTTCTTTTCTTCTTTTTTTCTAATTATTCCTGGCTTATCATAAAGGACACAAAGCTGTATGGAGCTCTCATGCCCTCCCAGGCTCACCACGCTCCCAGCATCTACATGTGGTCACCAACAAAGAAACTCTCTGAACCCATCCTTCAGGGTTTTTATAGAGGTTCCAGTATGTAGACATGATTGATTAAGTCATTGATCATTGGTGATTCAATGGTCAATGATCTGAGACAATGATGAGGATCTGGACTCAGTCTCCAGACCCTCTCCCCTCCCCAGAGTTTGAGAGTTGAAAGTTCCAACCTCTAGCCATGCCGTGGTCTTTCTGGAAACCCCCATCCTGACACTATCTAGGGACCCACCCACCAGCCATCTTGTAACATACAAAGGAATCACTCAGGAGATTCCAAGGATTTGGAGTGTCTTGTGTCAGAAACCGGGACACTCCCCTAAATTCCCTCTCCTTTGTCCTCTCTCACTCTTGCCTTCACTCTCCCTTCTCTGGCACTTCCTTTTTCTTACTGATCTTCTACTCTAGGTCCCTTGTTGGAGGAAGGCATCAAAAAGATGTGATGGCCAGTTGACCCTCCAACTAGACCAGGGCAATTGGATGCTCCTCACCCCTCCCCTGTCCTTGGAAGGTGCGACCTGCTTGTCTTTCCCAGGGTAGAAGACCCCCGAGGACACAGCCTTGAAATAGTAAAGTGTTGAGACCGCTTGGATGGTATGTGTGACTGAACCCAGGTAAGGCCTCCATATAGACCTTTTTTTTTTTTTTTTAATATTCTGGCGGGCAGGTGCCGAGATCTACTCATCTTGAGGCGCCCAAGACAAGCCTCATTAAGTAAGTTCCCTGCTTATTGAACCTGCCACCTGTCCATCAGGAGAGTCTGACTCTTTCTTCGGTCCCTCCCTGCGCCGAGTATGGGGGCCAGTTTCAGATCTCACTTGGGAAGCTCCCAAGGAGATTGCGAAGCAACACCCCTGCCTCTCCTTTTCATCTCTCTGCCTGTCCCACCCCCATTGTCACCGGCTCTGAATCACCTGTCTTTTATGTTCCCTGTAGCCACCGCATCCCACCCCAGCAGGCGCCTGTAGGAAAGCTGGATCCAGCACCAGACCCTGCCTCCTGGCATGCATCTTTAGCATTCAGTTTCCTGCTTCAAGCTCAGCTCTGCATGTTAAGAATGGCTTGAACTTTTCCCCTTTTTTCAAAAATGTTGTTTCTTCCGAATGCCCATGAGCACTTCTAACCACTTTCAGTATGTTTTGATTTACCGGCTGTTTCTTCCTGGCACTCATCTAAGGCTCCAGCCATCTATCTGCTCGCCAAGCTGAAAAAGGGAACAGAGAAACATGCTTTTCCTACAGCAACACACACGCTCTGACCTCTCTTTCTAACCTTGCTCTCAAAACTGGTCACTATGGGATGCATAGTGTGTCTCTATGTAGCCTCTGCAAAATGGCAAAATATAATAGCAGTTGGTTCCCACGTGAAAAAAGAAAATTACAAAGCAGCCACCCTGTATAGCAAAGATAGGGGAAGCAGGAAAGAAATGAACGATTACTAGGTACATGGAAAGTACTGGGCGTGAGAAATTCGCCTAGCAACTCCCAGAACTGGTATTAATTCCCTGTCTCTGGGGTTCTGATTTGGGCTGTGGGGAAGGATTAGAGGAGAAGATTTCTAAAGTCCTTTCAGGACTCAGATAGCTATAAAGGAAAGTCCATGTATCTTGAAAGCCTAGACTGAAATTTTTCTGTGACTTAATCTTTCTCTCTCTCTCTCTCTTTTTAATGGATCAAGTTTGGTTTCATTGATTGATTTTTTAAAATTGAAGTATAGTTGATTTACAATATTGTGCTAGTTTCAGGTGTACAGCAAAGTGATTCAGTTATACACACATACACACACACATATAAATATGTATATAGTTGTATTGTTTTTATTTTCCAATTCTTTTCCATTATAGTTTATTATAAGACATTAAATATAGTTCCTGGCAATCTTTCTTATTATCGTTTTTTTCACCTACAAAAGAGAGACAACAAAGTTCATGTCAAACTTGATATGTGAATTCAGGGAGAAAATACTTATGTAATACATGGCTGATGATATGAGACTCTGTTAAATCTATGGGCTGCAGAAAGGCCAATTGCTCAAATCAGAAAGAAGGTTCAGAGAAGATTTTTAAGGTTATGAAATACTCAAGTGTACTTAACCCAGCTCTCCAGGGCCTACCTTCAGTTTTCCTGGAATGCAGGGTCTGTTTGTGAATCACTGACATTCAGAGACATACCTGTCTAATGGGCTGAACCTTCAGGCTTTCAGCTCAGATGAGTGGTTCTATTGCAAACAGACCTGGAGACGGCAGCAAATCTTCACCTTCGTTGCTACTATTCTAGTTTGGACTCGGGGCAACCAGCGTTCTTATTCTGGGCCCTGTGCTCTGGAAGGCCCAGCTCTGCCTGCCTCTAGCTGGAAACTCCCTTCCCCCCACCTCCTTCTAGATCACCCTCTGGGAACCTGAGACCCTGGCCTTTCCTGCAATAATAGGCCCTCACTCTCTTCCAGGGTTCCTGCAGTGGGCACATGTGATGGTGTGAGTGCCCTTTATTTAAAAATTTTTATTTTATATTGGAGTATAGTTGACTAACAGTGTTGTGTTAGTTTCAGGTGTACAACAAAGTGACTCAATTATACATATACATATATTTATTCTTTTTCAGATTCTTTTCCCACTTAGGTTATTACAGAATACTGAGCATAGTTTTAAACTACTTTATTGAGGTATGATTGATATACAAAAGAAAAAATACTGGACTGTCCCAGTTGCCCCTGAAAGCACGTACAAGTAAAATTCAGGTCCTAAATGATATTCCCATATCCCATTTAAATAGTCCTGGAAATCTTTAGCAATATCTGGAAGTGAGATTCAGGGGGAAATTTGCATGTAATGGTAGTCAGAGGTGAAGCGTGATATTTGGAATATTAATATAAATTATTCACATTTACAATCCTATGCAAATGAATCCTGGGCTATACTGACCACTTCTGTCAATATTTGTGTTTGTTTAAAACGTGGTCTGCTTGGGATGAGATTCACCAGTGGCCACTTACAATAAATGTACTTAATCCAGCTCCCACATTACTCCCATTGCACGGAGGGGACACCCAGCATCCTTAATAAATACTGAATGCTTCATTCCTCTACTATATTAGAAATGTCTCAAAGTCTGTTCAGACACTGAGGTGCTCCCCCAAAGCTGGGCATAATTCTGAGTTCTCCAGGGGTCATAAGGAGAGGCTTCTAGCCAAGTCCTAGAAAGAGCGTGGCCAGCTTATGGACCAAAAGTCCTCAAGGAACTGGTAGGCCATCCATATATGTGGTTACCAGGGTTGCTGACATAGGAGATTAGGTCTTTGTATGTCTTATGCACACGGACCTCAAATTTATTGCTATCTCAAACTCATGACTGCTAGAGCATGCACACTCTAGCTCTGATGTCTGAGCAGCTTTGCCCTCCTTCCAATATCAACAAGCCAGCCTTGTCATACAAATATTTCAGAAAATGAACTCTGCAGCTCTAACTTCTCCTCCAGAGGATTAGATGGAAGGATACAATTGAACATCAAAATGAAACAACAGTGTGAAAAGTGTGTAGACTTTCATTTCGTGCAGGCTTTGCTGGCACTTACATTGTCACTCAGTCTGATCTGCAAGGAAGAAACAGCATGAAAATTCTTCTTCAGGAGACACAGAGTGGTCAGACCCCTCCAGCCTCATCTTAATGAAGGGGTATATTTGGATTGGTTTGCAGGATACCTAAAACATCCCTGCCTCCACCTACGATATTAGAATACCAGCATTAGTATACACAGTCAAGGAGCATATGGTCGTATGGGCTCCAGGACGCAGGAAGACTCATGTGCTCCTTACAGAGGACCTGTATCTCTGTTCAAAGATTCCCCTTGACGAACAAGCCTGGAACATAGTGGAATTCAGTAAACACTTGTTTCCTTTTCCTGTAATTCTTATCTTCTTTGAATGACAGAAAGGAATCTGAGTTCATGCATGCAAAAATACAAGATAAATATCTTCCCAGGTCTTCTCTGTGCCTATTATGGACTGATTTTTTAATTTCCTTGCAATATAATTACCTTTATTTCAGCTGAACCATGAATTACAAGAGTTGGAATGTCTGCTTTCTCATCAGTAATTCATTTTCATTCCTGGGTACTTAAAGTTTGAGCTAAAATAGAATAGTTACACACACTGAAACCATGCTTTATAAGAAGACTGATTCCTCACATTCTTAAATTCACCCAGAGAAATCATGCACTACTTAATTCCTGCAGCACTTGAATGCTATTTAAGAGGAAAAGAGGAAAATAAATCAGAGATCATTACCCTTGATTTCAAAGACATCTGGAAGGCTCTGAGTGTGCTGCTTTAAGCCAGCAAGTGACAAAAGCTGCTAGCAGTGTGGTGTCGATGACAAGACGGGTCCCAGCCTCAGATTCTGCAAACCTGAAGGTTTCCCATACTCCTTTTCCAGAAGGAATATTTCCTCCTGGCTAAGGAAGCATTCCCAAGTGAATCCACCTTCCTCTTCTGCAAAAGTTAGTCTGGGACTGATAATGTGTTTTGTTTCCAGATAAAAAGATTGCTTGTTTATTTTAATAACTTTAGATAAGTATTCCTTATCACTCTTCACATATTTCCTTCTTATCAGACCAGATCTCCATAACCTCTGCAGAAACTTTATACTAACCATAAGTTCTACAGTGACACACTTTTGCTTGTGGTATTAATAATCTGACAGCAAAAGAGGGGATCGCATTAATACCTGCAATGAATCAGTTTACTGTAGGTGATTAATAAAAGGACTGAAACTCACATATCCAAAACACGACATTTGAAATACCATCATTTTATCCTTTGGGAAAAAGAAGCTGCCGTTGACTTAATATGTTTATTATTAGAATAATAAGTGAATTATCTAAGTGAGCTTAATGCCTCATTAATTCTCCTGATAAATGCTATATATTGTGATATGTACTGCTAATCAGCATTGATACATCTAAGAAGCTTAGAGCTGAAGGGACCTGGGAGTGAACTGAATTGTGCAAGGGCTTTCCAGGGTAGCTCTTTCCTATTTTAGAATTTTTAACCCTCACGTTTTAGAATTTGAACACTCCCTGTCTGAACTCCAAGTCTGCTGTGAGGTGGGGTAGGGGATGTGGGCTGTGCTCTGCCCCAGTGTGGAGGAGTATTTGACTCCTGACAATACGTATAATGACAGGCGCGCGGTGACCATCAAAACAGATGAACTTTTGGTTGGTTTTATTATTGTTGCTGGATTCCCACAGTCAAGGCACTGCTTATAGCCTGAATGAGGATGGCCCGTTCCCACCGACATCACACCCCACCCCACTGCGGATGCCACAGCTGTGCTCAGATCCCAAACTCCAAAGTGACTCCAGGGTCTGCGGAAAAGGTAGTGATCAAAACACCTTCTCCTTTACTTAAAACCATAATCTGGGAGTTCCCTGGTAGCCTAGTGTTTAGGATTCCGGGCTTTCACTGCTGTGGCCCAGGTTCAATCCCTGGGGTGGGGGGTGGGGGGTGGGGGGGGAACTGAGATCCTACAAGCTGCGCAGCAAGGCCAAAAATAAACAAACAACCAAACATAAAAATCTGATTTTTCAGCCTCAACCAGCTTTTCTGATTCCTGGACAGGGAAGAAATCTGTCTTAAATTTGAGGCAGCAACCGATGATAGATTTAACAGAGCTATCTCATTTATCTGGTAAATGAATTCTCTCTCTCCCTGCTTATAAGTTTAAACACAAAACCAATGTGTTCTTCTTCCATTAAAAAAAAAAAAGGTGGCTATGAGCAGAGCTGTATTCACCACACGACATGATCACTTTTGTTTTAAAATTCTGTGAAGATGTATTTACTCTCATCTGGGCAATATGGAAGCCACTGGCAGAAAATACCAATGAATCTTTGTAAGGAAAATTCATGTCATTGCCATGTACGCAATAACAGTTTTGATCTCTATCAGTTTGGGAACTTTTGGTAAGGTAAGAGTCTCCTTTGTAATTATAGGATTAGAAGTGTAAGTGTTGAAAAGTTATACAATGCATTGTACATAAATTTGCAATGGCTCAAGACATTTCATTTTAACATTAGCTTTTCAGAAGAGAGATTAAACGGAAGTCTTCTTATTTTTCTATCTGTGAAAGGTTAAACCCAGTTACCAAATGCACCTCCTTGCACTTGGACGATAGCTATAAAGGAAGTGACATTCCACTCGGTCATTAGTGACTAGTTACCAACTTTTTCAATGTAATTTTAATCCTCTTCATGTGCTAGTGATGACTTCAGATGAGGCCTAAAGCTCATGACATTTTCAGACTGTTGCTTAACCCGCAGTATATTCAATAGTCCACTCAGAGTGATCTACAGAAATTAATTTTCAGCCCTTTGACCAGTCGTCTTCTTCATGAATAAATTGACTTTTTTTTTTTTTTTTTTTTTGGTACGCGGGCCTCTCACCGTTGTGGCCTCTCCGGTTGCAGAGCACAGGCTCCGGACGCGCAGGCTCCGCGGCCACGGCTCATGGGCGGCACGTGGGATGTTCCCGGACCGGGGCACGAACCCGCGTCCCCTGCATCGGCAGGCGGACTCTCAACCACTGCACCACCAGGGAAGCCCCAAATTGACTTTTGAACACCAGCACTTACTATCTGAATTTTAAAGGGCTAAGAAATATGATTTCATTTATATGTGGAATATTAAAAAAAATAAATGAAATGCACAAACCAAACCAAACAAAAACAAATACATAGATATATAGAACAGAGTAGTGGTTTCCAGAGGGGAGGGAAAAATGGTAAAAGGGGGTCAACTGCCTGGTGATGGATGGAAACCACATGTTTGGTGGTGAGCATGCTGTAGTGAATACAGAAGTCAAAATAAAATGTACACATGAAAGTTAATGTTATAAACGAATGTTACCTCAACAAATAAATAGAACGATAAAGACAGACCAGGTGTTTAGCACAGCTAGTTGATGCCATCTTTGAGATGCCAAAGTGTAGTAAAAAAATGCTTGTGCTCTTAGCTTCCAGGATCACTGGTATTTGGCAGAATCATTCCCTTGCACACAAGCCTGAGGCCCGGCTTTCTTGCTGGTTGTCAACCAGGGACTTCTCTCCACTTCCTGAGGCTACAGGCAAGTACCTGCACCTGGCTCCCTGCTCTTCCTACACACCTGTTAGCTTCCTTCCAAGGACAGGAGGGGACATTCTTTTAAAAGGCTCACCTAATTGGGTGCAGCCCAAACAGAAATCTCCCTTTTGATTAACTCAGAGCCAACTGATTAGAATCCCAGCCATGGGAATGATAGCACATCACATTCACTTGCTCTGCCCACAAGGGGAGGTGATTATATACCCTGGTATGTAGACCAGGGTGTAGGAATTATGGAGTCAGCTTAGAAATGCTGCCCACCACAGGCTGATTAGGCTTGTTTTTCTCCTTTTTATTTTTATATTGAAGTACAGTTGATGTATAATATTATATTAGTTTTAGGTGTACTACATCAAGATTTGACATTTATATACCTTAAGAGCTGATTGCTGTATAAGTCTAGTAGCCATCTATCACTGTACTAAGTTATTGCAATATTACTGACAATATTCACTATGCAGCATATTATATCCCCATGACTAATTTATTTTATAACTGGAAGTTTCTACTTCTTAATTCCCTTCACCTAATTCACCCAACCCCCACCCCCATCTCCTCTGGCAGCCACCAGTTTTTTTCTATGTATTTATGATTCTACTTCTGTTTTATTCTCTTTGTTCATTCGTTTTGTTTTTTTCAGATTCCACATATAAGTGAAATCATATGGCATTTGTCTCTCTCCATCTGGCTTATTTCACTTAGTGTAATACCCTTTAGGCCCATTCATGTCTCGATAGCAAGATTTCAATATTTTTATGGATGAGTAATATTTAATTGTGTGTGTGTACATATATGTATGTATATGAGAGTGTATATATATATGTATGTATATATATATATATATATGTAATATAATTTTCTTTATCTGTTCATCTAGCAATGGTCACTTAGGTTGCTTCCATATCTTGACTATAATGAATAATGGTACAACTCACAGTGTAGCACATATTTTTTTCAAATTAGTGTTTCTGTTTTCTTTTTAACTTTTATTATATATTTGAGTAGAGTTGATTAACAATATTGTGTTAGTTTCAGGTGTACAGCAAAGTGATTCAGTTATATGTATACATGTATCTCTTCTTTTTCAAATTCTTTTCCCAATAAGGTTGTTACAGAATGTTGAGCAGAGTTTCCTGTGCTATATGGTATGTCCTTGTGGGTTACCATTTTAAATATAGCAAATACCCAGAAGTAGAATTGCTAGATCATATGGTAGAACTATCTTTAATTTTTTAAAAATTAATTAATTAATTAATTAGGCTATTCCAGGTCTTAGTTGCAGCACACAGGATCTTTTAGTTGCAACATGGTAACTCTTAGTTGCGGCATGTGGGATCTAGTTCCGTGACCAGGGATCGAACCCGGGCCCCCTGCATTGGGAGCATGGAATCTTAGCTAGTGGACCACCAGGGAAGTCCTATCTTTAATTTTTTGAGGAACCTCCATACTGTTTTCCAAGTGGCTGCACCAATTTATAATTCCACCAACAGTACACAAAGGTGCCCATTCCTCCACATCCTCACTGACACTTGTTATTCCTTGACTTTCTGATAATAGCCATTCTGACAGGTGTGAGGTAGTTTTGGTTTGCATTTCCCTGATGGTTAGTGATATTGAGCATCTTTCCATGTATCTGTTGGCCATCTGTGTATCTTCTTTGGAAAAACATCTATTTAAGTCCTTTGACTATTTTTAAACTCAGGTTGTTTATTTTTTTTCTTGTTGAGTTGTGTGAGTTCTTTATGTATTTTAGAATTAACCTCTTATCAGATATATCATTTGTAAATATCTTCTCCCATTCAGTAGGCTGCCTTTTCATTTTGGTAATGGTTTGCTTTGCTGTACAAAAGCTTTTTAGTTTGTTGTAGTCCCGTTTATTTTTGCTTTTGTTTCTCTTGCCTGAGGAGACAGATCCAAAAACATATTGCTAAGACCAATGTCAAAGAACACACTATGTTTTCTCCTGAGAGTTTTATGGCTTCATTTTCTTACATTTAAGTCTTTAATCCATTTTGAGTTTATTTTTGTGTATGGGATGCTTTCATTCTTTTGCACATAGCTCTTCAGTTTCCTCAACATCATTTATTGAAGAGACTGTCTTTTTCCCACTTTATATTCTGGCTCCTTTGTGTTAGATTAATTGACCATATAAGCATGGGTTTATTTCTGGGCTCTCTATTCTGTTCCATTGATCGGTGTGTCTGTTTCTGTACCAGGATCATACTGTTTTGATTACTATAGTTTTGTAGCATAGTTTGAAATCAGAGAACAAGATACCACCAGCATTCCTCCTCTTTCTTTTTTTTTTTTAAACATCTTTATTTGAGTATAACTGTTTTACAATGGTGTGTTAGTTTCTCCTTTACAACAAAGTGAATCAGTTATACATATACATATGTTCCCATATCACTTCCCTCTTGCGTCACCCTCCCTCCCACCCTCCCTATCCCACCCCTCTAGGTGGTCACAAAGCACAGAGGTGAACTCCTCTGTGCTTTGCGGCAGCTTCCCACTAGCTATCTAATTTACTTTTGGTAGTGTGCATATGTCCCTGCCACTCTCTCACATCATCAGAGCTTACCCTTCCCCCTCCCCATATCCTCAAGTCCATGCTCTAGTAGGTCTGTGATTTATTCCAGTCCTACCACTAATCTCTTCATGACATTTTTTTTTCTTAGATTCCATATATATGTGTTAGCATACGGTATTTGTTTTTCTCCTTCTGACTTACTTCACTCTGTATGACAGACTCCAGGTCTATCCACCTCATTACAAACAACTCAGTTTCATTTCTTTTTATGGCTGAGTAATATTCCATTGTATATATGTGCCACATCTTCCTTATCCATTCATCTGTTGATGGACACTTAGGTTGCTTCCATGTCCTGGCTATCGTAAATAGAGCTGCAATAAACATTTTGGTACATGACTCTTTTTGAATTATGGTTTTCTCAGGGTATATGCCTAGTAGTGGGATTGCGGGGTCATATGGTAGTTCTATTTGTAGTTTTTTTAAGGAACCTCCATACTGTTCTCCATAGTGGCTGTATCAATGTACATTCCCACCAGCAGTGCAAGAGAGTTCCCTTTTCTCCACACCCTCTCCAGCATTTATTGTTTCTAGAGTTTTTGATGATGGCCAATCTGACCGGTGTTAGGTGATATCTCATTGTAGTTTTGATTTGCATTTCTCTAATGATTAATGATGTTGAGCATTCTTTCATGTGTTTGTTGGCGATCTGTATATCTTCTTTGGAGAAATGTCTATTTAGTTCTTCTGCCCATTTTTGGATTGGGTTGTTTGTTTTTTTGTTATTGAGCTGCATGAGTTGCTTATAAATTTTGGATATTAATCCTTTGTCAGTTGCTTCATTTGCAAATATTTTCTCCCATTCTGAGGGTTGTCTTTTGGTCTTGTTTATGGTATCCTTTGCTGTGCAAAAGCTTTTAAGTTTCATTAGATCCCATTTGTTTATTTTTGTTTTTATTTCCATTTCTCTCGAGATGGGTCAAAAAGGATCTTGCTGTGGTTTATGTCATAGAGTGTTCTGCCTATGTTTTCCTCTAAGAGTTTGATAGTGTCTGGCCTTACATTTAGGTCTTTAATCATTTTGAGTTTATTTTTGTGTGTGGTGTTAGGGAGTGTTCTAATTTCATACTTCTACAGGTAGCTGTCCAGTTTTCCCAGCACCACTTATTGAAGAGGCTGTCTTTTCTCCACTGTATATCCTTCCCTCCTTTATCAAAGATAAGGTGACCAAATGTGTGTGGGTTTATCTCTGGGCTTTCTATCCTATTCCATTGATCTATATTTCTGTTTTTGTGCTAGTACCATACTGTCTTGATTACTGTGGCCTTGTAGTATAGTCTGAGGTCAGGGAGCCTGATTCCTCCAGCTCCATTTTTTGTTCTCAAGATTGCTTTGGCTATTCGGGGTCTTTTATATTCCCATACAAATTGTGAAATTTTTTGTTCTAGTTCTGTAAAAAATGCCAGTGGTAATTTGATAGGGATTGCATTGAATCGGTAGATTGCTTTGGGTAGTATAGTCATTTTCACAATGTTGATTCTTCCAATCCAAGAACATGGTATATCTCTCCACCTATTTGTATCATCTTTAATTTCTTTCATCAGTGTCTTATAGTTTTCTGCATACAAGTCTTTTGTCTCCTCAGCTAGGTTTATTCCTAGATATTTTATTCTTTTTGTTGCAATGGTAAATGGGAGTGTTTTCTTAATTTCCCTCTCGGATTTTTCATCATTAGTGTATAAGAATGCAAGAGATTTCTGTGCATTAATTTTGTATCCCGCTACTTTACCAAATTCATTGATTAGTTCTAGTAGTTTTCTGGTAGCATCCTTAGTATTCTCTATGTATAGTATCATGTCATCTGCAAACAGTGACAGCTTTACTTCTTCTTTTCCTATTTGGATTCTTTTATTTCTTTATTTTCTCTGATTGCTGTGGCTAGAACTTCCAAAACTAGGTTGAATAAGAGTGGTGAGAGTGGGCAACCTTGTCTTGTTCCTGATCTTAGTGGAAATGGTTTCAGTTTTTCACCATTGAGAACAATGCTGGCTGTGGGTTTGTCATATATGGCCTTTATTATATTGAGGAAAGTTCCCTCTATGCCTACTTTCTGCAGGGTTTTTTTTTTATCATAAATGGGTGTTGAATTTTGTCAAAAGCTTTCTCTGCATCTATTGAGATGATCATATGGTTTTTCTCCTTCAGTTTGTTGATATGGTGTATCACATTGATTGATTTGCATATATTGAAGAATCCTTGCATTCCTGGAATAAACCCCACTTGATCATGATGTGTGATCCTTTTAATGTGCTGTTGGATTCTGTTTGCTAGTATTTTGTTGAGGATTTTTGCATCTATGTTCATCAGTGATATTGGCCTGTAGTTTTCTTTCTTTGTGATGTCTTTGTCTGGTATTGGTATCAGGGTGATGGTGGCCTCATAGAATGAGTTTGGGAGTGTTCCTCCCTCTGCTATCTTTTGGAAGAGTTTGAGAAGGATAGTTGTTAGCTCTTCTCTAAATGTTTGATAGAATTTGCCTGTGAAGCCATCTGGTCCTGGGCTTTTGTTTGTTGGAAGATTTTGAATCACAGTTTCAATTTCAGTGCTTGTGATTGGTCTGTTCATATTTTCTATTTCTTCCTGGTTCAGTCTTGGCAGGTTGTGCATTTCTAAGAATTTGTCCATTTCTTCCAGGTTGTCCATTTTATTGGCATACAGTTGCTTGTAGTAATCTCTAATAATCTGTTGTATTTCTGCAGAGTCAGTTGTTACATCTCCTTTTTCATTTCTAATTCTATTGATTTGAGTCTTCTCCCTTTTTTTCTTGATGAGTCTGGCTAATGGTTTATCAATTTTATTTATCTTCTCAAATTTACTTTTATTGATCTTTGCTATTGTTTCCTTCATTTCTTTTTCATTTATTTCTGATCTGATCTTTATGATTTCTTTCCTTCTGCTAAATTTGGGTTTTTTTTGTTCTTCCTTCTCTAATTGCTTTAGGTGCAAAGTTAAGTTGTTTATTTGAGATGTTTCCTGTTTCTTAAGGTAGGATTGTATTGCTATAAACTTCCCTCTTAGAACTGCTTTTGCTGTATCCCATAGGTTTTGGGTCATTGTGTCTCCATTGTCATTTGTTTCTAAGTACTTTTTGATTTCCTCTTTGATTTCTTCAGTGATCACTTCGTTATTAAGTAGTGTATTGTTTAGCTTCCATGTGTTTGTATTTTTTACAGATCTTTTCCTGTAATTGATATCTAGTCTCATAACGTTGTGGTCGGAAAAGATACTTGATACGATTTCAACTTTCTTAAATTTACCAATGCTAGATTTGTGACCCAAGATATGATCTATCCTGGAGAATGTTCCATGAACACTTGAGAAGAATGTGTATTCTCCTGTTTTGGGGTTGAATGTCCTATAAATATCAAATAAGTCCATCATTTTTCATGTATTATTTAAAGTTTGTGTTTCCTTATTTATTTTCATTTTGGATCATCTGTCCATTAGTGAAAGTGGGGTGTTAAAGTCCCCTACTATGATTGTGTTACTGTCAATTTCCCCTTTTATGACTGTTAGTATTTGCCTTATGTATTGAGGTGCTCCTATGTTGGGTGCATAAATATTTACAATTGTTATATCTTCTTCTTGGATCAATCCCTTGATCATTATGAAGTGTACTTCTTTGTCTCTTTTAATAATCTTTATTTTAAAGTCTATTTGTCTATATGAGAATTGCTACTCCAGCTTTCTTCTGATTTCCATTTGCATGGAATATCTTTTTCCATCCCCTCACTTTCAGTCTGTATGTGTTCCTAGGTCTGAAGTGGGTCTCTTGTAGACAGCATATAGATGGGTCTTGTATTTGTATCCATTCAGTCAGTCTGTGTCTTTTGGTGGGAGCATTGAGTCCATTTACATTTAAGGTAATTATCGATATGTGCGTTCCTATTACCGTTTTACTTAATTGTTTCGGGTTGTTCTTGTAGGTCTTTTCCTTCTCTTATGTTTCTTGCTTAGAGAAGTTCCTTTAGCATTTGCTGTAAAGCTGGTTTGGTGGTGCTGAACTCTCTCAGCTTTTGCTTGTCTGTAAAGGTTTTAATTTCTCCATCAAATCTGAATGAGATCCTTGCTGGGTAGAGTAATCTTGGTTGTAGGTTTTTTTCCTTCATCACTTTAAATATGTCCTGCCACTCCCTTCTGGCTTGTAGAGTTTCTGCTGAAAGATCAGATGTTAACCTTATGGGGATTCCCTTGTGTGTTATTTGTTGTTTTTCCCTTGCTGCTTTTAATATGTTTTCTTTGTATTTAATTTTTGACAGTTTGATTATTATGTGTCTTGGTGTGTTTATCCTTGGGTTTATCCTGTATGGGACTCTCTGTGCTTCCTGGACTTGATTGACTATTTCCTTTCCTATATTAGGGAAGTTTTCCACTATAATCTCTTCACATATTTTCTCAGTCCCTTTCTTTTTCTCTTCTTCTTCTGGGACCCCTATGATTCGAATGTTGGTGCATTTAATGTTGTCCCAGAGGTCTCTGAGACTGTCCTCAGTTCTTTTCATTCTTTTTTCTTTCTTCTGCTCTGCAGTAGTTATTTCCACTATTTTATCTTCCAGGTCACTTATCCGTCCTTCTGCCTCAGTTATTCTGCTACTGATCCCGTCTAGAGTATTTTTCATTTCATTTATTGTGTTGCTCATCGTTACTTGCTTCCTCTTTATTTCTTCTAGGTCCTTGTTAACTGTTTCTTGCAATTTGTCTACTCTATTTCCAAGATTTTGAATCATCTTTACTATCATTATTCTGAATTCTCTTTCAGGTAGACTGGCTACTACCTCTTCATTTGTTAGGTCTGGTGTGTTTTTATCTTGCTCCTTCATCTGCTGTGTGTTTTTCTATCTTTCTGTTTTGCTTATCTTACTGTGTTTGGGGTCTCCTTTTTGTAGGCTGCAGGTTCGTAGTTCTATCTGTTTTTGGTGGCTGTCCCCAGTGGCTGAGGTTGGTTCAGTGGGTTGAGCAGGTTTCCTGGTTGGGCGGACTAGTGCCTCTGTTCTGGTGGATGAAGCTGGATCTTGTCTTTCTGGTGGGCAGGTCTACGTCTGGTGGTGTGTATGGGGATGTTGGTAGCCTTATTATGATTTTAGGCAGCCTCTCTGCTAATGGATGGGGCTGTAGACCTCTCTTGCTCTTTGTTTGGCATAAGGTGTCCAGCACTGTTTGTTGCTGGTCCTTGAGTGAAGCTGGGTCTTGGTGTTGAGATGGAGATCTCTGGGAGATTTTCGCCATTTGATATTACGTGGAGCTGAGCGGTCTCTTGTGGACCAGTGTCCTGAGGTTGGTTCTCCCACCTCAGAGACACAGCCTTGACACCTGGCTGGAGTGCCAAGAGCCTTTAATCCACACGGCTCAAAATAAAAGGGAGAAAAAAATAGAAAGGCAAGAAAGGAAGGAAGGAAGGAGGAAGGGAGGGAAGGAAGGAAGAAAGGAAGGGAGGGAGGAAGAAAGGAAGGGAGGAAGGAAGGAGGGAATAAAGAAAGGAAGGGAGGAAGGAAGGAGGGAAGGGAGGAAGGAAGGAGGGAATAAAGAAAGGAAGGGAGGGAGGAAGAAAGGAAGGGAGGAAGGAAGGAGGGAATAAAGGAAGGAAGGAAGGAAGGAGGGAAATAGGAAAGAAAGGAGGGAAGAAAGGAAGAAAGAAAGAGGAGAGACAAAATAAAGTAGGGTACAATACAGTTATTAAAATAAAAAAATAATTATTAAGAAGAAAAATTTCTATTAAAGAAAAAAAAAAAGGGTCGGTCTAACCCTAGGACAAATGGTGAAAATAAAGCTATACAGACAAAATCTCACACAGCAGCACCCACATACACACTCACAAAAAGAAAAAAGGGGAAAATAATAGTATATCTTGCTCCCAAAGTCCACCTCCTGAACTTGGTTGATTCGTTGTCTATTCAGGCTTTCCACAGATGCAGGGCACTTCAAGTTGACTGTGGAGCTTTAACCTGCTGCTTCTGAGGCTGCTGGGAGGGACCTCCCCCTCTCTTTGTTCGCACAGCTCCAGAGGTTCAGCTTTGGACTTGGCCCCGCCTCTGTGCGTAGGTCGTCCGAGGGCGTCTGCCCTTCGCTCAGACAGGGCGGGGTTAAAAGAGCAGCTGATTCGCGGGCTCCGGCTCACTCAGGCCGGCGGGGAAGGAGGGGTAGGAGGCGGGGCGCGCCTGCGGCGTCAGAGGCGGCGTGACGTTGCACCAGCACGCGGCGCGCCGTGCGTTCTCCCGGGGAAGCTGTCCCTGGATCACGGGGCCCTGGCGGTGGCGGGCTGCACAGGCTCCCGGCAGGGGCGGTGTGGACAGTGACCTGTGCTCACACACAGGCTTCTTGGTGGCGGCAGCGGCGGCCTTAGCGTCTCATGCCCGTCTCTGGGGTCCGCGCTGATAGCCGCGGCTCGCGCCCGTCTCTGGAGCGCCTTTAAGCGGCGCTCTGAATCCCCTCTTCTCACGCACCAGGAAACAAAGAGGTAAGAAAAAGTCTCTTGCCTCTTCGGCAGCTCCAGACTTTTCCCGGACTCCCTCCCGGCCAGCCGTGGCGCACTAACCCCTTCAGGCTGTGTTCACGCCGCCAACCCCAGGCCTCTTCCTGCTTCCGACCGAAGCCCGAGGCTCAGCTCCCAGCCCCGCCCGCCCCGGCGGCTGAGCAGACAGGCCTCTCGGGCTGGTGAGCGCCGGTCGGCACCGACCCTCTGTGCGGGAATCTCTCCGCTTTGCCGTCCGCACCCTGTTGCTGTGCTCTCCTCCGCGGCCCCGAAGCTTCCCCCTCCGCCACCCGCAGTCTCCGCCCGCGAAGGGGCTCCTAGTGTGTGGAAACCTTTCCTCCTTCCAGGCTCCCTCCCACTGGTGCAGGGCCCGTCCCTTTTGTCTCTGTTTTTTCTTTAGCGCTACCCAGGTACGTGGGGAGTTTCTTGCCTTTTGGGAGGTCTGAGGTCTTCTGCCAGCGTTCAGTGGGTGTTCTGTAGGAGTTGTTCCACGTGTAGATGTATTTTTTGGGCTTTTTTTTTTTTTTTTTTTTTTGTGGTATGCGGGCCTCTCACTGTTGTGGCCTCTCCCGTTGCGGAGCACAGGCTCCGGACGCGCAGGCCTAGCGGCCATGGCTCACGGGCTTAGTTGCTCCGCGGCACGTGGGATCTTCCCGGACCAGGGCACGAACCCGTGTCTCCTGCATCGGCAGGCGGATTCTCAACCACTGCGCCACCAGGGAAGCCCTAGATGTATTTCTGATGTATCTGTGGGGAGGAAGGTGATCCCCGCGTCTTACTCTTCCGCCATCTTCTCGCTCCCCCACCCCTCTTTCTTAAGGTTGCTTTGGCTACTCAGGGTTTTTGTGGTTCTATACAAATTTTAGAATTGTTTGTTCAAGTTTTGTGAAAAATGCCATCAGTTTTTTGAAAGGGATTGCATTGAGTCTGTAGATTGCTTTGAGTATATGGACATTTTAACAATATTCACTCTTCCAATCCATGAGCAGGATATAACTTACTATTTGTTTGTGTTAGCTTAAATTTCTTTCATTAATGTCTTAGAGTTTTCAGAGCACAGGTCTTTTACCTTCTTGGTTAAATGTATTCTTTGGTAAATTAACCCTTTTAAGGCAATTGTAAATTGAATTGTTTTTCTTAAATTCTCTTTCTGAGAGTTTGTTATTAACATATAGATATGCAACAGATTTCTGTATGTTACAATAAATTTGTATTCTGTAATTTATTGAATTCGTTTATTAGTTATAATAGCTGTTTGGTGGAGTCATTAGGGTTTTCTATATATAGTTTCATGTCATCTGTACTTTGTGGTAGTTTTACTTCTTTACCAATTTGAATGCCTTTATCTCTTTTTCTTGTCTGATTTCTTGTCGGGTGGAACTTCCAATACAATTTTGAATAAAAGTGGCAAAAGTATGCATATTCATCTTGTTCTTGATCTTAGAGAAAAAGCTTTCAACTTTATACCATTGAGTATGTTGTTAGCTGAGGATTTGACATATTTGGTCTTTATGTTGAGGCTTTATTATGTTTATTTTGTTTTCTCTATCTCCTTTGTTGAGAGTTTTTATCATAAATGGAGGTTGCATTTTGTTAAATGCTTTTTCTGCATCTATTGAGATAATCATATGATTTTATTCTTCATTTGTTAATGTGGTATATCACACTGATTTATTTGCAAATATTGAACAATCCATGCATTCCTGGAAAAAATCCCATTTGATCATGGTATATAATCTCTTTAGTGTATTGTTGAATTTAGTGTGCTAATATTTTGTTGAGGATTTTTGCATATATATTCATGAGGGATATTAGACTGTAATTTTTTTTTTTTTTGCAGCATCTTTCTACGATTTTGTAATAAGGGCAATACTAGCATAGTAGAAAGAGTTTTGAGGCCTTGTTTCCTCTTCAATTTTTTGAAATAGTTTCAGGATAGGTATTAACTCTTTAAAATGTTTGTTAGAATTCACCTGTGAAGCTGTCTGGTTCTGTACTTCTGTTTGTCAGGAGGGTTTTTTTTTTTTTTTAAATATTTATTTATTTGGTTGCACCAGGTTTAAGTTGTGGCAGGTGGGCTCCTTAGTTGCGGCATGCAGGCTTCTTCGTTGCAGCATGCATGTGGGATCTAGTTCCCCGACCAGGGATCAAACTAGGGCCCCCTGCATTGGGAGCTCGGAGTCCCAACCACTGCACCACCAGGGAAGTCCCTGTCAGGAGGTTTTTGATTACTGATTCAATTTCATTACTAGTGTTTATTCTGTTCAGATTATCTATTTCTTCCTGATTCAATCTTGGAAGATTGTACATTCTAGGAATATATCCTTTTCTTCTAGATTGTTCAATTCATTGCCATATAATTGTTCATAGCTGTCTCTTATGATCCTTTGTGTTCCTGTCATCTCAGTTGCAACTGCTCTTTCATTTCTGATTTCATTTATTTGAGGCCTTTTTTTTTTTCTTGAAGAGTGTGGCTAAAGCTATATCAGTTTTTTTTATCTTTTCAAGCAAGCAGCTCTTAGTTTCATTTATTTTTTTCTATTGTTATTTTAGTTTTTATTTTATTTATTTCCACGCTTATCTTTATTTTTTCTTTCCTTCTACTGACATTGGGCTTTGTTCATTTTTTAGTTCCTTTAGGTGTAAGATTAGATTGTTTATTTGAAAAATTTTGTTTGCTTGTTTCCTGAGGTCGGCTTGTATTGCTATACAATTCCCTCTTAGAACTGGCTTTGCTAATTCAGATAGATTTTGGAACGTTTTATTTCCATTTTCATTTGTCTCCAGTTATTTTTTGATTTCCTCTTTGATTTCTTCAGTGACTCATTGGTTGCTTAGTATCATGTTGTTTAGCCTTTCTGTGTTTGTGTTTTTTCCAGTTTGCTTTTTGTAATTGATTTCTAGTTTCATATGATCATGCTCAGAAAAGATGTTTGATATTATTTCAATCTTCTTAAATTTATTGAGACTTGTTTCATGGCTTAGCATGTGATCCATCCTGGAGAATGTTCCATGTGCACTTGAATGTGTATTCTGCTGCTTTTAGGTGGAATGTTCTATATATATTATTAAGTCAACCTTTTCTTATGTGTCATTTAAGGCCAGTGTTCCTTGTTGATTTTGTTTGTGGACGATCTATGCATTGATGTAAGTGGAATGTTAAATTCCCCTACTATATTATTGTATTACTCTCAATTTCTTCCTTTATGTTGGTTAATAATTGCTCTATGTATTACAAGCTCCTATGTTGGGTGCATAGATATTTACAATATTATAACCTCGTGTAGGATTGTTACTTTTATCATTATGTAATATCCTTTTTGCCTCTTGTTACAGTCTTTGTTGTAAAGTCTATTTTGTTGGAATTAAGTATTGCTATCCCAGCTTTCTTTTTATTTCCGTTTGCATGGAATATCTTTTTTCCATCTCTTCACTTTCAGTCTATATGTGTCTTTAGGTCAGAAGAGACTCTTGTAAGAAGCATATTTCTTTTTTTTATCCATTCACCCACTTGATGTCTTTTGATTGAAGCACTTAATTCATTTACATTTAAAGTTATTATTGTTAGGTATGTACTTATTTCCATTTTTAAAATTTATTTATTTATTTATTTATTTATTTATTTATTTATCTGTCTTTGGCTGACTTGGGTCTTTGTTGCTGCACGCCAGCTTTCTCTAGTTGTGGCCTTTGTTGTGGTGCATGGACTTCTCATTGTGGTGGCTTCTCTTGTTGTGGAGCACGTGCTCTAGGCATGCAGGCTTCAGTAGTCATGGTTTGCAGGCTCTAGAGTGCAGGCTCAGTAGTTGTGGCACATGGGCTTAGTTACTCTGCAACATGTAGGATCTTCCCAGACCAGGGCTCGAACCCATGTTCCCTGCATTGACAGGCGGATTCTCAGCCACTATGTCACCAGGGAAGCCCTTTATGTCCCTTTTGTTAATTGTTTTCTGTCTGTTTTTTCTAATTCTTCTCTGTTCTTTTCTTCTCTTTTTCTCTTCCCTTGTGACATGATGACTTTAGTGTTATGTTTGATCTCCTTTTTTTTTTTTTTTTGGTAGCTGTTATAGGTTTTCTTTTTGTAATTAACATGAGGTTTCTATATAACAACCTATGTATATAATAGTCTATTTTAACTTTATGATTGATTAAGTTGGAGTGCATTCTAAAATTTCTACATTTTTATGCCCACCTCCCTGTTTTATGTTTTTGACATCATATTTTACATCTTTTAATTTTGTGTATTCCTTAACTAAGTTCAGTGAGAGCTTTATAACTATTACTTGGAAATTTTTATCTGTTAAATTGATTATCTCCATTTCATTTAGTTTGAGTTTTTGTCTTATTCTGTCTTGTTTGGAAGATACTTGTCTATTATTTTTTCCTGACTTTCTGTGTTTTTTTCTATGTATTAGGTATATCAGTTAGATCTTCCAGTCTTAAAGGAGTGGCCTTATGTAGAAAATGTCCTTTGGGCTCCAGTGGTGCAATCGTCCTTGTTTACCAAAACCTTAGAGGTATCCCCTGTTTGGGCTGCATGTGCCCTCCTATTGGGCAGCATCTGCTGTATGTGTGCTGGTGGGTGGGCTGATCCCCAGCCTGGCTAGCTGCGAGGCTCAGCTGCAACCACTGTAAACTTCATGGTAGGAGGCCTGGCTCCTGGCCTAAATATCCATGAGGCTTGGTTGTGACTGCTGTGGTGGCACTGGAGGGCAATGCTGGCTCCACAACTGGCTGTGAGGCTCAACTATAACTTTTGTGGGTTTGTTGATGTGTGGGACTGGCCTTGCAGAAGGTGAGCTGCTTAGGAGAGGTGGTGGTGTTGTTAGCAGACACACCCCCACCCTGGCTGGTGCAGGATGAGAGTTGCTTTAAGGAGGCCATCCTGGTCCTCAAGGGATTGCCAGAGTGGTGTGCACAGCGTTAGGTTGAAGGAGAGTGACAGAAATGTTGCCCACTAGACAGCTAGCTAAATGGAAAGAGAGTTTTTAAAAATGCACCTGGGGACTTCCCTGGTGGCACAGTGGTTAAGAATCCACCTGCCAATGCAGGGGACACGGGTTTGATCTCTGGTCCGGGAAGATCTCACATGCTGCACAGCAACTAAGTCCATGCACCAAAACTACTGAGCCTGCACTCTAGAGCCTGTGTGCCACAACTACTGAGCCTATGTGCTGCAACTACTGAAGCCCACGCACCTAGAGCCCATGCTCCACAACAAGGAAAGCCACTGCAATGAGAAGCTCACACACCACAACAAAGAGAAGCCCTCACTTGTCTCAACTAGAGAAAGCCGGCGCACAGCAACAAGTACCCAATGCAGCCAAAAATAAATAAATTTATAAAAAATGCACCTGCTAGCACTTCTATCCCTGGAGAAATTTCCACCAGATCCCCCCTCCCCGCCGCATGTCACCACCCTAAAATTAGTCAATGAATCTCCTTCTCCTATGACCCAGCTGCTTTTCAAGCTGCTGCCTCTGTTCTGGGATTTGGTGCAAGTAAATTTGTTTGTGAGCCCTTCAACAGAGGAGCCTCAGTTTCCCATAGCCCTCTAGCTTTCCCAGATGTATATTCTGATGGTTTTCAAAGTCAGAAGGCATCGGGGCTTGTCTCCCCAACTGGGGAGCCTGATGTGGGGCTTGGACTCCTTGTTTCTTGGGGGGAGGCTCCATAATGGTAATATCCCCCCTACTTGTGAGTCACTGCACTGGGTGTGTGGGTTCTGACCGGACCGCATCTCTTCTCCTCTTCCCTATCCCCATGTGGCCTTTTCTTTATATCCTTAGTTGTAGAAAACCTGTCCTGCGGGTCTTCAGGTCACTCTCAGAGACAGTAGTACTATATGTAGTTGTAGTTTTGGAGTGTCCCTGGGAGGGGGTGAGCTCAGGGTCGACCCACTTCCTACAGGCTGATTATTCAAAAGGCCTTAAATTCTGAGTAGATTTTAACAGTGTAAAAAAGTGGATAATCTTAAACTGAACTGGGACAACTCTTTGCTTTTTTCTGGTATGCCTGGAAGTCTGGTACTGACCTTTGTGCAAGAGAAGAATGAGATGCGTTAGCCGGTGAATTACAATGTGCTGTGTAGAATGTGAAACTTCCCTGGAGGTGCTCAAGGTTAGTTTCTCTACATTTTTCAGAAATGTTTTATTTGGGGCTTTATACCTGTGTACACCAGGTCGCTTCTGACTTTGCTATAAGACCAGTGGGATATATAGACCTCACTGGAAACTTTTGCCTGGGGTTTCCTGAAGGCACATCTCCTCATGGATATTTTGACTTATTCTGAAGGTGAGGCTTGTTTTTGGTGACCAACCACTCCAGATATCTGGACTCAAGAATTTCCTAGACACATATATATGGAATCCAAGAAAAAAAAATGTCATGAAGAGACTAGGGGTAGGACGGGAATAAAACACAGACCTACTAGAGCATGGACTTGAGGATATGGGGAGGGGGAAGGCTAAGCTGTGACGAAGTGAGAGAGTGGCAGGGACATATGCACACTACCAAATGTAAAATAGCTAGCTAGTGGGAAGCAGCCGCATGGCACAGGGAGATCAGCTCGGTGCTTTGTGACCACCTAGAGGGGTGGGATAGGGAGGGTGGGAGGGAGGGAGACACAAGAGGGAAGAGCTATGGGAACATATGTATATGTATAACTGATTCACTTTGTTGTAAAGCAGAAACTAACACACCATTGTAAAGCAATTATACTCCAATAAAGATGTTAAAATAAAAAAAGAGGGCTTCCCTGGTGGTGCAGTGGTTGAGAATCCGCCTGCCGATGCAGGGGATCGGGTTCGTGCCCCGGTCCGGGAAGATCCCACATGCCGTGGAGCGGCTGGGCCCGTGAGCCATGGCCGCTGAGCCTGTGCGTCCGGGGCCTGTGCTCCGCTACGGGAGGGGCCACAACGGTGAGAGGCCCACGTACCGCAAAAAAAAAAAAAAAAAAAGAAAAAAAGAAAAAAAATTTCCTAGAATGTGGAACTTTAGGTGCTAATACTAGGGAAGTCCGAGGAATAGGAGATGAGTTGGTTACTCCAAGTTACGTTCTGTGCATTTGAGGAAGGACCCTGGGGTGTGAGCAGGATGCTTGTAATTCTCTTAGATACACGAAGCCTGCATGATTTTTCTCTGTATTTATCTTTACTTCAGCTTTATATGAATTCACCCTCTGAAGACTTGTGAGCCCTTTCGGTGATCCGATCCTACTCTATGAAACAGATGAAGCTTTAGAAGTTTTTAAAAGCAAATGCTCTGACTGGTAGGCAGTAAGTAAGAATTTTGTTTTTAGAACTTTTTTCACATGCCCCTGGGAAGGCTACTAAGAAAGATTATTCATCCTTTTTCAAGAAAAGAGTCATATTTTTACCCTAGGCCTAACTTTTCAGCTGTATACTTACAGTCTTATGACTATGATAATAGGATATCGGTTTTACCGTCATGTAGTATTTTTGTGTTACTTCATAAAAATTTCCCATGCATTTTAATCATTTTATTTTACAACAACCCTATGAGGTAAATGGGGGTGTTATCTCCAGTTTGCAATGAGGAAGTGGATTTACGGTGACATGGGTGGGAATAGAATCCAAGATTCATTTTGTTTGGTGGTCTTCTCATAAATCTACTAAGCCTTATGCATAAGAGTATGGTTTGGTGTTATTGTCATATATATCACTATGTGCTTTCAAGTCCTTATCTAAATGGATCTTGATACAAATTCTGGACCTTGGGCTGAGAGAAAAGGAAGGAAGTAAATTAATATTCTTAGCTCTCCAACTATGTGTCAGGTCGTTTTTTTTTGTTTTTTGTAAATTGTGCAGAGCATCTTACTTCAATGTCAGAAATTTGATATGAAGATGGAAATATAACCCAAATCTTACTGACATATTTCCTGGGGTTAGAGGAGATAGTAACTTTTTTGAGCTCCCATAGCTGGTAAAGCCACTTATTTTGTTCCCAAATACATATCCTTTGTCGTTTTCCAAAACTGTGACATTGTGCAGTTTGAAAGGACTTTGACACCTAGCTGATTAAAAATCCAACTATATTCAGCATCTAGTTGGAAACTTTTGGGGACACGGTTTTCTCTCATGACATTTCTCTTCACTGGGCAGTGGGGCTTTACCTGTTCAAAATTCATCCTCTTCAGTTGTCTCCCTTTAACCTGTAAATTGATTTAATGTCTGCTTGACAAATTCCCCATATATCAATTCTAAATACTAATACATAGAATAATTCTCAAAACTTGAAAAACACCCTCCCATGTTCCTTCAAGTTTTCTCTTCTGTAAGCTGTATATTCAAGTTCCTTTGACTCTGTGCCATATGCGACTCAGTTTCAATACTATTTCCCATTGCAAAAAGCTCTCCTCTGGGTCCAATCCAGTGTGTCAATGTCCCTCCTGCCATGTGTCACACACCGCTGTGTACAGTCTTCTTGACCTGCTCTGGGGTATCATTCTGCTATCTGAACCTTCTTTTTCTGCAGTTTGGGAACTCATTTGAACTGGAGTCTCTCAAGTACCTGATAAGTCTTTGCAATCCTGTGATATTGGCTGAAGAGGCATGAATATCAGTTCATAGTTTTATATAGATCGATACATAGGTGTGTATATATATATATATATATATATATATATGTATAAAATTATGTATAGGCACGTGTATATAAAGAGATATAGATGTAGTGATGGATAGATATAGATAGAGACATGTTAGATAGATGGCTAGATACCTTTGAGCCAAGCTGGGACATTATTTCACACCCATTTTCCATCCTGACTTTTCCTTCAGTCCTATATCTATGAAAGATGAACCTTCCAGGAGAGAGTGATACTATGCTTTACTGTCTGTTATAAAATGTGGAATAGTAGTAGTTCAATAGAACTTCTACCTACAAATTAAGAAAATAATTCAACAATTATAAAAGCAATCAGAATTATAAAAGCAAAACGTCTTCATGAAATGTTTGTGTTATACAACTTTTTTTTGTACAGAATTCTGCTTTAGCATAAAATAACAACCCAAACCAAAGGTCACAGTGAAAAAAAAGCAGCTGGATGTATAGTGTAAATATTGTGAATAAATTGTTCATAGTATTACACAGTTATCTTTATGTACTCAATCAGATGAAAATTTCTTTTCAATCTTCATACTAAGAGAAGTTGTAGCTTACTACTTCTATATCTGTTTATATACACTTAACTATACATAATTATATCTATCTATCCATCTATATATCTGCCTATATTTTAACTTCTGATCACTGTGAATTAAGACACTAAATTTACTTTTTCCATATTTATTGTCAGAAAGACTAGAGGCAAACCTGATGTTCAGTCGCATCAAATGTGTAAGTGAAGATGACAAACCAGTGTGCTTAGCTTTTATTCACGGCTCTATTTAATATCCTCGTTCTTGTTTTACTAGCTTCATTTGACTAACGCTGCAGTACAGCTGAGTGACTGTATTTTATCATCCATGTTGGAGTAGAGATTTTGACGCTCCCTCCAGTTCTTCTTTCTGGTCTGGGACCCATGCTCCTCTACCTTCTGCATTCTTAACTCCTAACGGATAGAGTCCACCACCTTCAGAGCACCACCCTTTGTCACCCGGAGCTGTTGATTCCCACACAGTCAGGATGTCCAAGTCCACCTGAAATCCCGCACCTGCGGGAAACCTCCTGGGTCTCTTCCTCTTCTCCCTTTGTTTCTTCAATGCCTTCTGGGGATACATCCTTAATAACTAACATGCGTACATGCCCTTAACTCACGCTGTGCCTCTTGAGACCCTAAATGAAGGCATTGTTTACAATATCACATATGAATTATATATATATATATATATATATAGTCTTTATGTCAAAGATAACTTTTATAGCTCACTTTTAATAATTGGAAATACTTACAATTATTGGTAGGAATTGGGAGGAAAGTGATGTACTGGGAAGGGTATAAAAAGGATGGAGGGATGGTCAATTCTCTGACTGTAGCTTCTTAGACTGTTGACATTTGGAGCTCCATTAATGTTTCATATTTTACCCCCCCCCCCACCACACACCATACTCAACAAGGATGGGGAAAAACTCCAACCTGAAAGGGAAACAAATGTACTTACTACTTTAAAAATGAATAAAATTGCCACACTGGGTGGAGAAACAAAAACTAACTCAAGTAGTATTTGCACACTGTACTTTGACTCAGGCTAAACAAAACAAACAAACAGAAAAATGGTAATAACTATTGACTATTTTTTTCTCTTTTTTCTTGCAGATATATAGGTTAGCTATTCTGAAGTGACTTTTTGTACATTCTAGGACTGAGCAAATAATATCCCATTGTGGATAATGGGAACTAGGTTTCTCACTGTCAGATGTAAATTATAAATATGAAATGAATTCTGTGGTATTGCATTGAAATCAAAGGCACCAATATAAAATCATAATTTTATATAGATGGATAAATAGATAAATTTATATGTTTAAATATATATATACAGATATAATTATATATAGATATAGTTACATAGATCAATTGTATATGTATATAACTACATCTCAGTTTCACTGTAGATTGATATAGAGATGAATATGTATTGGGTATAACTATCTATGGCTACATAAACTATGTATCTAAATATATTATCTATATCTCTATCAAAATATGCTATCTATAATATCTATCTATGTATCATCTATTAGCTCTGTTCTCTCAGAAGGGCTAGGAGAATTATACCATAGTAGTAATTAGGAAACCTAGTGCCCATATTCACTAAAAGGAACCAAGGTTTCTTGGAGAAAGGGTTAATGCTACGGCTGGGGCAGAGAAAGGACAAGATGAACCTGCAACATCTCTATGCCAGAAAGTAAGGGAGATGCTTAGGGACAACACACACACACCACACGCACACGCACACACACACATGCACACATGCCAGAGCTGGATTTAAGGGACTCCTATCAGATAATCCTGAGACAATTTGCATGCCAAAATAAATATTAATTGATTATTACCTATGAAATAAAATAAGAATCCATGAGTTTATACTTACACAAGGAAATGGTGGGTAGCTTTTTCTCACAGTGGAATGTCAACCAATATTTACAGAAAGAATGATAGAATTAGGAAACTACAACGTGGTAACCATCACAGTAATAATTTTTTCAGGCAAGGCACATCAGTAGATGCTAAAACTAGTGGGAGAAGGTTTGATGAGTAACAGGATATTTACATGTTATCAAAGAATCTATAAACAGATACTTTATTATAAAAGGGACAATAGAATTTTACAGTGGAGTGCTATGGCAGACATGAATTTAATCAAGGAGTTGACATAATCTGTACTGAGACAAACTGATATTTTGTGACTTATGCTATGAGGCAATGAGAAGATCACCATAACACTTCTGGGATATTTCTGACAAAAGTGAATAAAATCTATTCAATGATGAGGAAACATAAGACAAATTCAAATTGATGGGCATTTTAGAAAAATAACTTTCCTGTACTTATCAAAAACTCAGTCATTAAAGGTAAAGTGAAATTTAACAAAATTTCAGATCGAATGAGTTCTGCATAATAGGAGAGGAACATAATGACTGAGTGCAACTCACAATCTGTGTTTCTATAAAGAAAATTATTGAAATAATAGTCATTAAAATTTCAATAATGGTTATACGCTAACTAATAGTGTTGTATCAGTGTTAGTTTTCTTATTTTTATAACTGCATTGTGATTATGTGAGAGAATATCCTTGTTAATTGAGGAACACTATCTCTGCAACTTATTTTGAAAGGATATACAGATGCATAATGGGTATATCTACCTTCCCACGGGAAGAGACAAGTCTAAGGCAAATATAGGAAAATGTTAGCATTTGAAGAATCTGTGTGAAGAGTGTACTGGAATTCTTTATACTAGTCTTCTAATTTCTATGTATGAAATTATGTAAAATGAAAAAAATTGCATAACCTATTATACATCATTTATTTTCCAAAATTTTCCAGATTATTTGGCTTTTAACATTGTTATGATTATTATTTATCTATGGAGGTTTTCTCTATACATTTGGCTTAGCTATTATGCTTTTCGAGTAATTTCCAGATTGCTTAGAAATTCTTCTTCCACCTAAGGTCAGATAAGTAATTAATTACCTACTTTTATATACACGATTCTTATTAAAATCAAGACATCTTGATTGTAAGATTCACAGTTATTTTGTGCATCACTAAGAAATGACACGCCACTCATTGTAACATGTATCATTATTTTAATGATATTAAAATGTTGAAATACACAGATGTTAGAACCGACAAAATACAGCATTTCCTTAATTATTTTGGAAACATTCAACTCTGAAATTCATCTAAAATATATTTTGGCATATGTTATTACAGATTAATCTGAGGCTCCTTTATCATCCAATTATATATTTTCCTAATATCTTCTACTGCTTTTCCACTTACTGAATCTGCCTTTGTCTTTTCATAGAGAAATATAAACTATTAATCTTGTTATTGAGACTCAAATATTAATCTTTTGCCAATTTGTATAATGATCTATGTTTTAATGACTATTTTTAGTTTACTTTTTTGCTGTACTTATTATTGTCTTTGGATTCTCTTTAATGTTTTAGGAAGGTTATATATGGCTTTTAATTTTAACTCTTCTCTATGCTTTTTTTTTTTTTTTTTTTCTTCTGTACGCGGGCCTCTCACTGTCGTGGCCTCTCCCATTGGGGAGCGCAGGCTCCGGACGCGCAGGCGCAGCGGCCACGGCTCGCGGGCCCAGCCGCTCCGCGGCACGTGGGATCCTCCCGGACCGGGGCACGAACCCGTGTCCCCTGCATCGGCAGGCGGACTCTCAACCACTGCGCCACCAGGTAAGCCCCTTCTCTATGCTTTATAACAAAGCTAACACAATGAATATTTGACGTGGAATTCTGATTATTGTACACTCGTCTCTCTAGGAAGCCCAGAACAAGTCTCGCTTGCTGTCACAGTCCCAATGTGGTGCCACATTCTTCCTCAGAATTTGTTAGAATGATCAGAGACACACTTGAGTCTCTGATCAACTTTCCACCCAACTACTAAGCTAGTGCCATTGGATGGAATACTGATCCCCTCTGGAAAATTCTTCTTTTACTACTTCCATTATCCATACTTTCAATTTCCTGAAGCAGATGCACAACTCTTCTAAACTATTGAGCCAATAAGGAAAATCTGGTGTATTAGTATTGCAACTCTACCTCATCATTATAGTAAGCCAAGGAGGGAAGGGACCAGTTAAGTTCTGGGGATGTGACTTTGTCTGCAGAGAAGTTCCTTGTTTTTGAAGCAGGATTCCTCTCTCATGGGTTTCTACACCTATATAAAATATTAAGAAATAAAACTATCATTAATAACAACAATAGAAAATGACAACATGAAATATGCTAATAATAAAGACTGAGTCATCATCACAACCTCCCATACGAGATAGATTCATGTGGCTCACGTACCAGTTTCAATGTCCTTAATGAGTTAGGGGACAAGGTCATGTGCTGAGGAAGCAAAGGCAAGTGTTGGGTATGGGGAGAGTAACAGAGTTTTGTAAAGGCTGTAAAAAGACAGAATTAGGGGGTAAATGAACTGCAGAATAATATGAAGTTTGCAGTATTCAATTAAGAACACAGTTGACATTCAATTAAGAATATATAATGACACAAACCATATCTTTAAGGTAAAGTTGCTTCAGTACCCTTCAGCCCTGGTTTAGTCATATAAAAGGCAGACTTGTTTCCTTCCATATCAGAAATCCTTTTGACAATATGTGACTATATCCTTGAATACTTCAAAGTGGAAGGGAATTAACTTCATTGTTACAAAAATGATTTCATGGTTAAACTGTTCTTATTTTAAAATCTCAGATATTGAGGCAAACTATTCTTTGTTTTTAACTTCTTTATTGGAGTTTAAAAATTTATTTTATTGAAGTATAGTTGACTTACAATGTTATGTTAGTTTCTGGTGTACAGCAAAGTGATTCAGATATATATATATACATATATATCTATTCTTTTTCATATTCTTTTCCATCATGGTTTATGACAGGATATTGAATAGAGTTCCCTGTGCCGTACAGTAGGACCTTGTTGTTGATCCATCCTGTATATATATATGTATATGTATAGTTGGCACCTGCTGACCCCAAACTCCCCATCCAGCCCTCCCCAACCTCCCTCCCCCTTGGCGACCACAAGCCTGTTCTCTGCGTCTGTGAGTCTGTTTTTGTTTCGTAGACACTGTATGATATCACTTATATGTGGAATCTAAAATATGACACAAATGACTTATCTATGAAGCTACTCATTTTTAAAGTTTTTATCTGTTGCTTCTAGATCTGCTCCCTTGGACATTCTCATTATCTCTTGATTACTTTTTTTTTTTTTTTTTTTTTAACATCTTTATTGGAGTATAATTGTTTTACAATAGTGTGTTAGTTTTCCCTCTACAACAAACTGAATCAGTTATACATACACACATGCTCCCACATCTCCTCCCTCTTGCATCACCCTCTCTCCCACCCTCCCTATCCCACCCCCACAGGCGGTCACAAAGCACAGAGGTGATCTCCCTGTGCTATGCAGCAGCTTCCCACCAGCTATCTAATTTACATTTGATAGTGTATATATGTCCCTGCCACTCCCCCACTTCGTCACAGCCCACCCCTCCCCCTCCCCATATCCTCAAGTCCATGCTCGAGTAAGTCTGTGTTTTATTCCCATCCTACCTCTAATCTCTTCATGACATTATTTTCCTTTGGAGTCCATATATATGTGTTAGCATACAGTGTTTGTTTTTCTCCTTCTGACTTACTTCACTCTGTATGACAGACTCCAGGTCCATCCACCTCATTATAAATAACTCAGTTTCATTTCTTTTTATGGCTGAGTAATATTCCATTGTATATATGTGCCACATCTTCTTTATCCATTCATCTGTTGATGGACACTTAGGTTGCTTCCATGTCCTGGCTATTGTAAATAGAGCTGCAGTGAACATTTTGGTACATGAGTCTTTCTGAATTATGGTTTTCTCAGGGTATATGCCCAGTAGTGGGATTGCTGGGTCATATGGTAGTTCTATTTGTAGTTTTTTAAGGAACCTCCATACTGTTCTCCATAGCGGCTGTATCAATTTACATTCCCACCAGCAGTGCAAGAGGGTTCCCTTTTCTCCACACCCTCTCCAGCATTTATTGTTTCTAGAGTTTTTGATGATGGCCAATCTGACCGGTGTGAGATGATATCTCATTGTAGTTTTGATTTGCATTTCTCTAATGATTAATGAGGTTGAGCATTCTTTCATGTGTTTGTTAGCAATCTGTATATCTTCTTTGGAGAAATGTCTATTTAGTTCTTCTGCCCATTTTTGGATTGGGTTGTTTGTTTTTTTGTTATTGAGCTGCATGAGTTGCTTATAAATTTTGGAAATTAATCCTTTGTCAGTTGCTTCATTTGCAAATATTTTCTCCCATTCTGAGGGTTGTCTTTTAGTCTTGTTTATGGTATCCTTTGCTGTGCAAAAGCTTTTAAGTTTCATTAGATCCCATTTGTTTATTTTTGTTTTTATTTCCATTTCTCTCGAGATGGGTCAAAAAGGATCTTGCTGTGGTTTATGTCATAGAGTGTTCTGCCTATGTTTTTTTGTTGAGGATTTTTGCATCTATGTTCATCAGTGACATTGGCCTGTAGTTTTCTTTCTTTGTGACGTCTTTGTCTGGTTTTGGTATCAGGGTGATGTTGGCCTCATAGAATGAGTTTGGGAGTGTTCCTCCCTCTGTTATCTGTTGGAAGAGTTTGAGAAGGATAGGTGTTAGCTGTTCTCTAAATGCTCGATAGAATTCGCCTGTGAAGCCATCTGGTCCTGGGCTTTTGTTTGCTGGAAGATTTTTAATCACAGTTTCAATTTCAGTGCTTGTGATTGGTCTGTTCATATTTTCTATTTCTTCCTGGTTCAGTCTCGGCAGGTTGTGCATTTCTAAGAATTTGTCCATTTCTTCCAGGTTGTCCATTTTATTGGCATACAGTTGCTTGTAGTAATCTCTAATAATCTTTTGTATTTCTGCAGTGTCAGTTGTTACATCTCCTTTTTCATTTCTAATTCTATTGATTTGAGTCTTCTCCCTTTTATTCTTGATGAGTCTGGCTAATGGTTTATCAATTTTATTTATCTTCTCAAAGAACCAGCTTTTAGTTTGATTGATCTTTGCTATTGTTTCCTTCACTTCTTTTTCATTTATTTCTGATCTGATCTTTATGATTTCTTTCCTTCTGCTAAATTTGGGTTTTTTTTGTTCTTCTTTCTCTAATTGCTTTAAGTGCAAAGTTAGGTTGTTTATTCGAGATGTTTCCTGTTTCTTAAGGTATGATTGTATTGCTATAAACTTGCCTCTTAGAACTGCTTTTGCTGTATCCCATAGGTTTTGGGTCGTTGTGTCTCCATTGTCATTTGTTTCTAAGTATTTTTTGATTTCCTCTTTGATTTCTTCAGTGATCACTTCGTTATTAAGTAGTGTATTGTTTAGCCTCCATGTGTTTGTATTTTTTACTAGATCTTTTCCTATAATTGATATCTAGTCTCATAGCGTTGTGGTCGGAAAAGATACTTGATACGATTTCAATTTTCTTAAATTTGCCAAGGCTAGATTTGTGACCCAATATATGATCAATCCTGGAGAATGTTCCATGAGCACTTGAGAAAAATGTGTATTCTGTTGTTTTTGGATGGAATGTCCTATACGTATCAATTAAGTCCATCTTGTGTAATGTATCATTTAAAGCTTGTGTTTCCTTATTTATTTTCATTTTGGATGATCTGTCCATTGGTGACAGGGGGGTGTTAAAGTCCCCCATTATAATTGTGTTACTGTCGATTTCCCCTTTTAAGGCTGTTAGTATTTGCCTTATGTATTGAGGTGCTCCTATGTTGGGTGCATAAATATTTACAATTGTTATATCTTCTTCATGGATCGATCCCTTGATCATTATGTAGTGTCCTTCTTTGTCTCTTGTAATAGTCTTTATTTTAAAGTCTATTTTGTCTGATATGAGAATTGCTACTCCAGCTTTCTTCTGATTTCCATTTGCATGGAATATCTTTTTCCATCCCCTCACTTTCAGTCTGTATGTGTCCCTAGGTCTGAAGTGGGTCTCTTGTAGACAGCATATATATGGGTCTTGTTTTTGTATCCATTCAGCCAGTCTGTGTCTTTTGGTGGGAGCATTTAATCCATTTACATTTAAGGTAATTATCGATATGTATGTTCCTATTACCATTTACTTAATTGTTTCGGGTTGTTCTTGTAGGTCTTTTCCTTCTCTTGTGTTTCTTGCCTAGAGAAGTTCCTTTAGGATTTGTTGTAGAGCTGGTTTGGTGGTGCTGAACTCTCTCAGCTTTTGCTTGTCTGTAAAGGTTTTAATTTCTCCATCAAATCTGAATGAGATCCTTGCTGGGTAGAGTAATCTTGGTTGTAGGTTTTTTTCCTTCATCACTTTAAATATGTCCTGCCACTCCCTTCTGGCTTGTAGAGTTTCTGCTGAAAGATCAGATGTTAACCTTATGGGGATTCCCTTGTGTGTTATTTGTTGTTTTTCCCTTGCTGCTTTTAATATGTTTTCTTTGTATTTAATTTTTGACAGTTTGATTATTATGTGTCTTGGCGTGTTTCTCTTTGGGTTTATCCTGTATGGAACTCTCTGTGCTTCCTGGACTTGATTGACTATTTCCTTTCCTATATTAGGGAAGTTTTCAACTATAATCTCTTCAAATATTTTCTCAGTCCCTTTCTTTTTCTCTTCTTCTTCTGGGACCCCTATGATTCGAATGTTGGTACATTTAATGTTGTCCCAGAGATCTCTGAGACTGTCCTCAGTTCTTTTCATTCTTTTTTCTTTCTTCTGCTCTGCAGTAGTTATTTCCACTATTTTATCTTCCAGGTCACTTATCCGTCCTTCTGCCTCAGTTATTCTGCTATTGATCCCATCTAGAGTATTTTTTATTTCATTTATTGTGTTGCTCATCGTTTCTTGCTTCCTCTTTATTTCTTCTAGGTCCCTGTTAACTGTTTCTTGCAAATTGTCTATTCTATTTCCAAGATTTTGCATCATCTTCACCATCATTATTCTAAATTCTCTTTCAGGTAGATTGGCTATTACCTCTTCATCTGTTAGGTCTGGTGTGTTTTTATCTTGCTCCTTCATCTGTTGTGTGTTTTTCTGTCTTCTCATTTCGCTTATCTTACTGTTTGGGGTCTCCTTTTTGCACGCTGCAGGTTCGTAGTTCCTGTTGTTTTTGGTGGCTGTCCCCAGTGGCTAAGGTTGGTTCAGTGGGTTGAGTAGATTCCCTGGTTGGGGGGACTAGTGCCTCTGTTCTGGTAGATGAGGCTGGATCTTGTCTTTCTGGTGGGCAGGTCCTCGTCTGGTGGTGTGTTTGGGGATGTTGGTAACCTTATTATGATTTTAGGCAGCCTCTCTGCTAATGGATGGGGCTGTAGACCTCTCTTGCTCTTTGTTGGGGATAGGGTGTCCAGCACTGTTCGTTGCTGGTCCTTGAGTGAAGCTGGGTCTTGGTGTTGAGATGGAGGTCTCTGGGAGATTTTCGCCGTCTGATATTACGTGGAGCTGGGAGGTCTCTTGTGGACTAGTGTCTTGAGGTTGGTTCTCCCACCTCAGGGACACTGCCCTGGTGCCTGGCTGGAGTGCCAAGAACCTTTAATCCACACGGCTCAAAATAAAAGGTAGAATAAATAGAAAGGAAAGAAAAGGAAGGAAGGAGGGAGGGAGGGAAGGAAGCAAGAAAGGAAGGAAGAAATGAAGGAAGGAAGCAAGAAAGGAAGGAAGGAAGGTGCAGAGGAAGGGAGGAAAGAAGGGGGGAAGGAAGGAAGAAAGGAAGGAAGAAAGGAAGAAAGAAAGGGAGAAGACAGAGTAGTATAAAGTATAGTTATTAAAATAAAAAATAATTTTTAAGAAGAAAAATTTCCTTAAAAAAAAAAACAAAGAAAAAAGAAAAATGGGTCAGTCTAACCCTAGGACAAATGGTGCAAGCAAAGCTATACAGACAAAATCTCACAGCAGCACACACATACACACTCACAAAAAGAAAAAAAAGGGGAAACTAATAGTATATCTTGCTCCCAAAGCCCACCTCCTCAACTTGGGATGATTCGTTGTCTATTCAGGTTTTCAACAGCTGCAGGGCACTTCAAGTTGATTGTGGAGCTTTAATCCGCCGCTTCTGAGGCTGCTGGGAGAGACCGCCCCCTCTCCTCTCTGTTCGCACAGCTCCTGGGGTTCAGCTTTGGACTTGGCCCCGCCTCTGCGTGTAGGTTGTCCGAGGGCGACTGCCCTTCGCTCAGACAGGACGATGTTAAAGGAGCAGTTGATTCGGGGGCTCCAGCTCACTCAGGCTGGGGGGAGGGAGTGGCACGGGGGCGGGGCGAGTCCGCGGCGGCAGAGGCCGGCGTGACGCTGCACAGGCCCAAGGCGCGCTGTGCGTTCTCCCGGGGAAGCTGTCCCTGGATCCCGGGACCCCGGCAGTGGCGGGCCGCACGGGCTCCCGGGAGGGCCGGTGTGGAGAGTGGCCTGCGCTCACACACAGGCCTCTTGGTGGCGGCAGCAGCAACCTTAGCGTCCGACACCCGTCTCTACTGTCCGTGCCGATAGACGCGGCTCGTGCCCGTTTCTGGAGTTCCTCTACGCGGTGCTCTTAATCCCCTCACCTCACACCCGAGGAAGCAAAGAGGCAAGAAAAAGTCTCTTGTCTCTTCGGCAGCTCCGCGCCCGCCCCTGGGGCTCCTTTAAGGGGCGCACTTAATCCCCTCTCCTCGCGCCCAGGCAGCAAAGAGGGAGGAAAAGGTCTCTTGCCTCTTCGGCAGCTCCAGACTTCTCCCGAACTCCCTCCCGGCCAGCCGTGGCGCACTAGCCCCCTTCAAGCTGTCTTCACTCTGCCAATTCCAGCCCTTTCCCCGGGATCCGACTGAAGCCCGAGCCTCAGCTCCCGGCCCCGCCCGCCCCGGCGGGCGAGCAGACAAGCCTCTCGGGCTGGTGAGTGCCGGTCGACACCGATCCTCTGCGGGAATCTCTCCGCTTTGCCCTCCGCACCCTGTTGCTGCGCTCTCCTCCGCGGCTCCGGAGCTTCCCCCTCCGGCGCCCGCAGTCTCCGCCCGCGAAGGGGCCTCTAGTGTGTGGAAACCTTTCCTCCTTCACGGCTCCCTCCCGCTGGCGTAGGTCCCGTCCCTATTCTTTTGTCCCTGTTTATTCTTTTTTCTTTTGCCCTACCCAGATACGTGGGGAGTTTCTTGCCTTTTGGAGGTCTGAGGTCTTCTGCCAGCGTTCGGTGGGTGTTCTATAGGAGAAGTTCCACGTGTAGATGTATTTCTGATGTCTCTGTGAGGAGGAAGGAGATCTCCGCGTCTTACTCTTCCGCCATGTTTTTTTTCTTGATTACTTTTATATCAGCCTCTTCTGATTAGCAGATCCTGTTTACTTGTGACCCCATCCCACCTCTGTGGGATGGCAGAGTCAGACGTATTATAGGACCTACACTTGTCCTTGAAGGAGCAGTGGGCTCTGCTTGTGGCTCTTCCTCCTTCGAAAAGAATTTAAGTATAGTTTACTGTGATAAGTGTCTAAACATATTTATCATTGCTTCTCATCGTTCCCAGTCAGCTTCTTTAATGTTTATTATATTCTTCCTCGATACAGAATTCTCAAGCTAAGTTTTAAAAAATAATTTTCACACAGAGGAAAAAATGATGTTTCTAATAAAGTTTGGGAACAAACAAAAAGGAGTAGGAATGATGGCTCTAGGCATGCTTAGTGCCTGCAGCTATTTCTTTAATTCTCAGATGTATATTTTTAAATTAACTGAATCATAAAATGAACTGATGTCTTGAGAGGCAAAGGAAAAATACTTTTTATTGGCTAACATCTGAAAGAGCTGTCTTATATTTTATATGCTTGCAATAATGAACCAAGCCTAGGAAAGAGTGAGAAGGTAACACGCAGAGGAGGCACAATGCATAAACAATACATAATGTAAGCTCAAGGTCCGTGTAGAAATTGTTTACAGTAATCCTGCTACAAACCCAACAAAAAAGAAACAGTTTAAATTTACATTACATCTAAGTTAATGTTGTTATACAGGGTCATTTAACAAAGAGTTACGGCTTCAAGGTATAGTGTTCGTCTATACTATTTAGTTGTAATTTACTTACAAGAAAGATAAAGACGCCAGTGTATTTGCAAGATCAAGAGGATATATAGCACTAAGAGATACACATCTGGAGAGCCATAAAAGAAAGCTATTTGTACCTGAAGTTGGGACGTAGAACACAGGCTGCGTTTATGGACAGTTTTGCCTTTCGAATCGGGCTGAACATACCAGAATTAATTGTACAGATCTGAAGGAAACAGGACATTGATGTATTCCCTGCAAAGAAAAACTGGAGATCAGTGGCATTGAACCTAGATAATAAAAGCGTCTACTCTTTGTCTCCATATAATATTTTAAAGTAAACTTTACCTATTCCAATCAATTCACTGCCTGAAGAGGAGATTTGGGAGTATTAGTCTCCTTTTTCTTCACTGAGTAAAACAGAAACTCGATTCCTTCAAGCCAGCTTTCCTGGTCCACCGTGAACGGACGCTGACAAACTTTCAAGCCATCATTCCAGCCCTTTGCCCGTTATTCGCCTCCACCAAGCTGAGAGTACAGCCCAACTTAACCACTCAGCACCCAGCTCCTCATTCCTCTTGGATGGACCGCAGTTGGGTTAAGCCCAGAAAACAGCGACACCCAACATGAGATGGAAAATCTCCACGTTTCACAATGTCTTTGTTATTATTACTAAAGTTATTTGGACGGAAGAAAAACTCAAACGTCAAACATTTCAGAAGCTTTAGGATAAGCTTTGATATGCCCTGTGCTTGGCATAGTTTTAGACCTAAATTTAAACATGTAAGGAATTTTCTCTCTCTCTCCCTCCCTACATACCCACCCACAGCCTCCCACACACTTAAACAGAAATATCTAAATATTCGTTATTAGACAGTTAGCCCTTTAAATTCCATACGTAAAATAAAATACTAGACAGTCATTCAACATGAAGTGCAGCAACATTTTAAAATATTTTTTTTCTGGAATAAGTTCACTTAAATAATAAAAGTGTTTCTCTCTGGTTATAGTTTTTAAGGCACTTTATTTTAAAGAGATCAAATGTCCTCTCTTCTTTTCTATATTGTAATAACGCTATAATTCATAATTAATATTAAAGTATGTGATGCGTTATATTGTTTACAACATAGACTATACATACATAGACATGAATTAAATAGAAAAATAATTATGGTCAAGGGTTTGTTAATTTCCCTTGTCTTTTTTCAAGTTAATTTTATTGGTCCAGAACTCTTTCCTCCTTTCTTCTGGATATACTGTTTTCTTACGAGGAACACACCCTATCTGACTCAAGCTTTCCATCTCCAGGCACCAAGGTGGGATCATGAATCGAGCCTAAACAATTCTGGCTCCATGAGTTGCTGTAAGTCTGGGATTCCAGCAGCCCTCACTCTTGCCATGAGGAGATAAGCTTACTTATAGAATTAGGTCAATCAGAGATATTCAGAGCCCAAAAATGAAGAAAGGGAAAGACATGCCCCAAGCAACATTTTGAGCTATTGCATTAGCTGTGTTTAAAACCAGCCCACATCCCAGTAGGTAAGTCAACTAGGGGACTTTCACTTGAGCTGACCTGAGTTGAATTTGCATCATTTGCAACTGGAAGTCGTTGCCCATCTCTTGTATTTAAGTATTTCAGTATTACATTGTTTTAGATCCACTGGAGATGAAATCTTTGATCCATATGCCATTGCTGTATAATAATAAATGAAGATAAATACACTCTTAATTCTATTACATTATTTTATATTTGTTCTTTAAGCTAAGCTTATGGGTAGTTTGCTCCCTCAGGTCCAATTTTGCTAAAGTTTCTCTGGTGTTCATTTTTTATCTTCTTTTTATAAAAACACTGATTTGAAAGGTTCATTCATCTCTCAAGCTGCTGAAATATTTCAAGTAATTTTTTTTTAAAAAGGACACTTTCTCAGTCCTTGCTTGTCTAAATTCCTTAGTTCCCACACATAAATGATAGCCTGTCTGAAGATAGAATATTTGCTTCACAATATGAAATCCTTTGAAGCTGTGGATATTAGGATTTTTGCAAGTCTGAAGGCAAACATTTTTCTTTTGTAAAAACCTACTTTTTCAGAGCTCTTGTAATTATTTCTTAATTACTTAATAGTTCTACATCTATTAATGGAATTGAATTTGTAATAAAGAATTACCTTAAAAGAAATTTCCAAACTTATCTGACTTCAAGAGTGAATTCCAGTAAGTCTTTAAATAGAAATAATAGTAACACTGCATTAGCTCTTCCAGAGAATATGAGATAAGGAATCGTACCTTCACACTTTTCTTTTAGAGTCATAAATAACATTGATATTAAAAAAAAAAAAAAACTGACAAATACCGTATCTGATTCTGGCCATAATAAAGTAGCTATCACCAGACTAGCCATTCTGCCTTTGAAAACTATACACCTGGAGAGAATATGAAAGAAGTCTTTTCAGAGATTAGATAATGTGCCCTCTGAGAAATGGGAAACAGGCAAGGTATCAAAGTGGCGTTCTGGCTAGAAGTACATTCCAGACTGAAGCCCAGAAAGTAAGGGCCTAACAGAGTAAAACGATCCTGCAGAGGTGAGGGGTAAAGAACAGACCTCTGCGAGGCTGAGCCGCCAGCTTCTGTGCCACCTTCACGGAGACAGGGCTAGGTGTCACCAAGTTCTTGACTGCATGCTTCGTTGTCCATGAAAAGCGATGTTTTGTGACCTGGAAGAGAACAGCCACTAGGTAACTGTAAGGTGAACAGAAATTCCAAAGGTGGAAACTGCAGAGAAACAGAGGTGTGGGCTTGGACCCTCAGAACGTCTCGTATCAGAGTAATACCAAGTCAAACTCGTGTGCTTTTCCTGTCAAGGCCTAAAAACAAGCATCAAAATGGTCAGTGGAGATTAACTGCCTTCCAAGAAAAAAAAAATCAACAGCTTTTAAAGGCATAAAACACAAATAAATCTCAGTTCTTTAAAACACTGTACCCGAACTTGGGGCTAATATATTACATACCAGGAAAAGAGCATCTAAACAGACCCAGAAATGATAGCAATATTGAAACAGGCAATTATTTTATTTTACTTTATATTTATTTATTTATACAGCAGGTTCTTATTAGTTATCCATTTTATGCATATTAGTGTATATATGTCACTCCCAATCTCCCAATTCATCACACCACCACCCACCCCCGCTTTCCGCCCTTGGTGTCCATACATTTGTTCTCTATTTTAAAACATGTATTATATTCCTACTTACAGAAGTAAAGAAAAAGACAAATATAATGAGTGAAGAGAGTATGATATCAGTAGGAAAATAGAGAATATTAGAACAAAATTGAAATCCTTGAACTGGAAAGTAGAATATGTGGAAAAAACCATTCAGTGAGTTAACAGCATATGGGAAACTGCAGATAAAAAGATTTAAGGGGATGAAGATGGGGAAAAAAATAGTGAAAAAAAATGAACAAAATCTGGACCACCAGAGGGCAATACCATTATCAAACATATGTGCAATTTGAGATGCAGAAGAGGAAAAAGAGAAACTGAGGTAGAAGAAAAATTGAATATGTAATAGGTGATATTTCTTCCAAATTAGAGAAAAAAAAAAGACACACACACACACACACACACACACACACACACACATCCAAGAGGCTCAATAAATCCCAATCTAGGAAAGGTCTACAAAAACCAGACCAGGGCTCACTAGAGTAAAAGAAGACAATAACACAGAGGGAATAGTAATTTACAATCCACTGATTCTCACTGAAAACGATGCAGGTCAAAAAAGATGGAGTGAAGTAAGGAAAAAAAATCTATTCAACTAGGATTTTTCTATATAGAGAGAATATATTTTAAAAAATGAAAATTAACTAAAACTGTTTTTTGATATACAAGATTTGAAAAGTTACTTACCGTGCAGATAGATGTTCAGCATAGAAAATTTTAAAGGGAGCTTTTTAGGTTGAAGGAAAATGATAAAAGATGAAAATTCGGATCTAAATAAAGGAATGAAGAGCACCGAATATGCACACATATTGATACAGAGCAGTGTAATGTTCACATGTCTTACATTCTCTGTGGGAAAGTAAATTGTGTAAAGGCAAGTTAATAACCATATATTACAGAGTTTATCATGCATGTAGATATAATACGTGTAATGACAATGACACAGAAACCTAGTAGGGGTGGTTTTTACATTACATGTGAAGTGTTATAATACTAAATCATGAAAAACTGTCATAAATTTAGAACTATTAATACATATGCAAATACATTAAAAAGGAAGAGTATTAGCTCAAGTCCATTAGCTTTTAAAAGAGAATACTATAAATATCAACTCATTCAAAGAAACCAGGAAATAATAAAAAAATATACATATTAGACAAATTGAAAACAAGAAAGATGGTACATTTAAACCCATATAAACATATATGATCACATTATATGTAAAGAACCACTCAAAATAAATTGGAGATAATGTCAGACTGGATAAAAACAACAAGAAAACATACTTTTATTTTAAAGACAAAGATGGTTTAATATTTAAAGATGGAAAAAAATATAAGCCACACTAATCCTAAGAAAGCTGTAGTGACTATGTTACTACTATCAGTAGATTTTGAGACAAGGAATCTTACCATGGTTTTGGTTTTCATCCTTCCTTAACACATAGAACATATTTATAACTTGATTTATGTCCTTGTTTGTTAGTGTCATTATATCTGTTGTTTCAGAATCTATTGATTGAATCATATCACCCTCATTCTTTGCATGCCTGTTAATTTTTGTTTGGAATCCAGAACTTGTAATAACTTCAAAATAACTTCTAGTGATGGAAAATAAATAATCTGAAATAAAATATAAACTGGGTAAGATTAACAGCTTAGAGATCGCAGATAAAAACAGGTGTGAAAATTACAAAGATACTATAGCAAAATAAAGCACAGCAAGAAATATAATTAGAGAAAAATGACCAGAGTATCATTTGCCTGTGGAAAAATAATAAGCAATCCAAATTTGGGAAGATGCAATCCAAGAAGACAAAGGGCCTATACAAAAAATATTTGATAAAATGAGGGGTACGGTTTTCCAAATTAGTGAACAGTGTTTGGACTGGTTTCCCACATATGTAAACATATGATAAACACATATAGATATATGTAGATATATTTGTATGATAACAATAGCCCAAAGGATATCAGGGGAAGAGAGATGAAAATACGCTCTGGTGCAACTCTCACATTCGGCTGAAGTGGTATAATATCAATTCACATTTGAGTATTATAAGTTAAAGATGCATGCTGTAAATCATACAGCAATCTCTTGCTCCCTCTCTCTCCCTCTGTCTCTATCTATACATCTCACACACACACACACACACAGACACACACAGACACACACACACACACTGCTGAACCAAAAGCACGCACGCGCGCGCGCACACACACACACACACACACAGCTGAACCAAAAGTTCCCAAATTGGGACATCCAAATGGTAATAACAACAAAAAAAAATGCTTAATCACATTTCTCATGAGGAAAAGTCCAACAAAATTATCAACGTGGTATCTCAGCACAGTCACCTATACGATGATAATTTTTAAAATATTTGTCAAAATGTGGATCAACAGGAACTCTCATAAACTGCTGGTGTGAAAACTGTATGAATTAGTAGTATTTGTAATACCACCTTAAAAATGTTAAATATCATCCATTAAATATGAAAATGAATTTCTCCTCCTAGGTTTTTACCTAAGAACAAGGCACACTCCTGTTCACAGGAATATTCACAGCAGTGTAATTATATATACATTATTACCCAAAATGGAAATAATAAAAATATACATCAAGAAGAGCATGAAAAAATAAATTATAAATACAATGAAACACTAGAGAATAGTAAATATTCACAGACTACATCTGCAGAGAACAGTATCGATGGCTTTCAAATGAAATTTTGACCAGATGAAAGAGGCAAAAATAACATTAACTCTGAGTCCATTTACACAAAATTTTTTTAAAAAGGAATAATTTATATGTATATGTTTGCATGGTAGTATGATTAAAAATGCAAAAGAGTATTTACTATCAATATTAGAATGATGATACACTTCAGGTCAGCGAAAAGACAGTGTTTCAGAGAAATCATGAGGGTTATTTCTTAGGGGTTCTGGAAGTGTTCTATTTCTTTATCTGGGCAGTATTCACATTTTGATAAATCACTGAGTTATACAGGATGGTTTTTACACTTAAAAGGAAAAATGTGTTAGGTTGAAGGAGAGAGCTTAATAAACATCCTGTGACAGAAAAAAATATCCAACTACTTCAGATATAACTCATTGTAAATTATTTTTAAGGAATTATCTCATCCACAGTATAAATAAAAGTATATTAGTTCATGAAAACATGGAGAAATACATAGAAACTACATTAGGAAAATCCCAAAGGTTTGAATAGAGAAATATGTATGGCTAATAAGAGTTTTCAAGATAGAAAAATGCCAATTCACTACAGAATAGTTTTAATTTTATAAAATATAATTCAACATTTTAATGTTACTTTTTACTTAAATTTGAAAAAAAGGCTGTACTATTTATCTAAATAATACCTACATGGAACTAGCAAAGAAAATGATGAAAATAATGAAGTATTTCCACATTTTGGAATATTTGACAGCTATTAAAATAATTCTATGAAAAAAATTAATAAAAAGGTCTTTAAAGAGAAGGATTATTTACAATTATATTTCCTATATTGAATATATACTAATAGGTTTATGTATGTGTATCATACTTATGAATGTATATGAAATATTATTAAGCTTTATTTTTGTGTTGTAGGATTTGGGGTTTTTATATGTATATTTTTGCAATAAATATAGCTTATTATGTAGTCAGAAAAGTAATAAATATAGTACCTAACACTATATTTGTTATAAATTATGTACTAATGTGTTAATATGACTATGTGTTAATATCCCTAATATGTGAAATTATTTAATTAGGCAAGAAACATATAAAGAATATAGTTTGAAATTTAGTAATGGATAAGAATCAACAATCTATATGTGAGAAATAGAAAAACATTTCAATGTATAATAAAATGTACATTCAAAAAATAATCAGTAAAATCTTTGAATTATCAAACTGAATTTTAATTAACAATAGTAAATTATAACAGGTAGAACGACACAAGCATTCATATATTGATGGTGAAACCTTAACTATACATTACTTTTTAAAAAATTGACAATACATATCAAAGACCCTAAATACATTTTTCATATTGACCTGAAAATCCCACTTTCAGGAATTTATCCTAATAATTCAAAATGCTAATAGAATTTATATGCAGACATATTTTGCCGTAATACTTTTAACAGCAAAACGAATTTCTGCTTAAATCCACTGAGTATGTTATTTTTGCTTAAATATACCCTCCAAAATGACCAGAAAATGCATTTTAATGAGTCTTCTTCATGTAATAATATAAAAAATGTTACTTTAGACGAGTGAAGATTTTAAAAACTCCCAATTATGTAACACCACACACACAGGAAAAAAAATAAAAATTTTGTTACTTCTGATCTGGGATATAAATAAATATATTCTTCCTATGGTGTTCTCAATCGTCCTATTAAGAATTTTCATTAAACTGAAATAAAATACTTTGACACACAGATACAATTTAATATTTTAAAATATAACAGATGTCCTGGAAAGATTTCTCTTTAAAATGCATAATATTTAGTCATTTTGTATGAGTACTAAGGGGTAGCCTACCTGATTAGAAACAGAAAACCTTTGGCTTGTTTTCTCAATATTTAATTTGGATGGAATAATTGCAAGTAGACACTATCCTTATTAGGCATGACTGTGCCTTAGTAGACAAATCCTTTATCAAAAAATGGGCAGAAGTACTAAGTAGACACTTCTCCAAAGAAGACGTACAGATGGCTGAAAGGCACGTGAAAAAATGCTCATGATCACTAATTATTAGAGAAATGCAAATCAAAACTACAATAAGGTATCACCTTATTGTATCACTGGTGTAAGGTATCACCTCACACCAGTCAGAATGGCGTCATTAAAAAGTCTACAAATAGGGCTTCCCTGGTGGCGCAGTGGTTGAGAGTCCGCCTGCCGATGCAGGGGACGCGGGTTCATGCCCCGGTCCGGGAGGATCCCACGTGCCGCGGAGCGGCTGGGCCCGTGAGCCGTGGCCGCTGAGCCTGTGCGTCCGGAGCCTGTGCTCCGCAACGGGAGAGGCCACAACAGCAAGAGGCCCGCGTACCGCAAAAAAAAAAAAAAAAGTCTACAAATAATAAATGCCGGAGAAGATGTGGAGAAAAGGGAATCCTCCTGCACTGTTGGTGAGAGTGTAAATTGGTGCAGCCACTATGGAAAACAGTATGAAGGTTTCTTAAAAAACTAAAAATAGAGCTACTGTATATAATCCTGCAATCCCACTCCTGGGTAAATATCTGGATAATACTCTAATTCAAAAAGATACATGCACCCCAATGTTCATAGCAGCACTATGTACAATAGCCAAGACATGGAAGCAACCTAAATGTCCATCGAACATGGATAAGGAATGGATCAAGAAGATGTAGTACATATATACAATGGAATACTTCTCAGCCATAAAAAAGAATGAAATAATGCCATTTGCAGCAACATGGATGGACCTAGAGATTATCATAGACACACAGACATAGGAAACAAATTTATGGTTACCAAAGGGGATAGTGGGGGTGGATGAGGAGATAAATTAGGAGTTTGCAATTAACACATACACACTGCTGTATATAAAATAGATAAACAACAAGGACCTACTGTATAGCACAGCGAACTATATTCAATATCTAGTAATAACCTATAATGGAAAAGAATCTGAAAAAGAATATATATATGTATAACTGAATTACTTTGATGTACACCTGAAACTAACATGACATTGTAAATTAACTATACTTCAGTTTTTAAAAAATGCTTTAAAAAAGCTATATGGAGGAGCTATACATTTATATAACAATGTCCTGAGGTTTAAAAGACCAGAAATAACTTGACTAAACAATGTTCCTTTGGTATTATGCACCATTTCCTAGGACCTCTGACTTTTCTGCTGCTGAGCCTATGTAATGAACATTAAGGACATTTATTTGTACAATGAGGATCCCCTTTTGCTTGAATCTGGATGCATTTGCAATAGTGTTACTAGAAGGGAGATGAAATTTGTAGCTACAATTTTTTCATGAAACAATTAACTGGCAAAATGACCCACCAATGAATTTAAAATCACATTAAATTGAGAATATTGACATCTTCACATAATTCATATTTGAAAATTAAGTATTTTATATTGCTGTTTTGGTCACTGACTCATGAACTTTATCTAATTTTGCCCTCATTAGACTTAGTTCCATGCAAGATACCAAACAAAACTAACTATGCCTTAGAAGATCCTTTTAATTTTAACAGATTTCAATGCATGTTCTTAGGAAATACACACTATAATAATATAATTTAAGATATTTAGTCATATGAAGTGCCAGAGTCATCAAAGAAAGACTGCAGCTACTGGGAAAGCAACTGAGATGCATTGCTGACATACTGTTTTTTGTTGTTTTTTTTTGCGGTACGCGGGCCTCTCACTGTTGTGGCCCCTCCCGTTGCGGAGCACAGGCTCCGGACGCGCAGGCTCAGCGGCCATGGCTCACGGGCCCAGCCGCTCCGCGGCATGTGGGATCTTCCCGGACCGGGGCACGAACCCGTGTCCCCTGCATCGGCAGGCGGACTCTCAACCACTGCACCACCAGGGAAGCCCTGCTAACATACTCTTAAAATTGAAAATCTTGAATGTTTTTGAAATTTAACACCTACTTCCTACGGTTTGGGAATACTTTTTGCTGCATAAATATTTAACTCTTCCAAAAACAACAAAAAAGTCAAGTTTAAAGTAATTTTGCTTGGCTAACTGTATTCATTGCAAAGAAACACTCGTGTCCTCTTGGAATAAAATTGCTTTTATCCTTAAGTTTTATCCATAAGTTTAGTTTTACCATTGTATCTATGGGAAACATTTTTTTAAAAAAACCTTAACGGTGTCCCGTGCCATCCCCCACAGAAGTTCTGTTTTGTTCCCCAGGTACAAAGGTCTAGCTTATTCCATGTTGGGGCAGACTGAAAGAGACTTCATTGTTTTTAAGTTACATTTCTTTAGATACAGTTTGCATACATTAACCTTTGCACAGTTTCCTGCTTCATATGACTTCCACATTTTTAAGGCACTGTGCTATGAATGTTGACAAATGCATATAGTGATATAAGTACCACAGCAATCAAGGTACGCATTTCAAATCTTTACCCTAAAATGTTCCCTTTCTTTCCTTGGCAAACAGTCCTTCCCTCCAGCCCCCACCCACATCACTGGTGGCTACTTACCTGTTTTCTGACCCTATTGTATATTTTTCCAAACTAAAATGTAAATGGAGCTATTAACTATGCACCTTTTTAAGTCTAGCTTCTTTTTCTTTACCAGAATACATTAAGACCTATCCTTGTCGCTGCATATTTCAGTAGTTGGTTATTTTTTACTGCTAAATAGTATTATTGTACTGATCTGCAAGTTTGTTTATCTAATGGTCTGTTGTGCATTTCTCTCAATGTGTGAAAATTATGAGGAAATGTACCATACATACATGTCTGTGTACTGGGTTTTGTGTAGATATGAGGGTTACTTAAGAGGTGTGTTATTTAAACAATTTTCAAATATTTGCCTATTTTCCAGATACCTTTTCTGTTACTGATTTCAAGTTCAATTTTATTGTGGTCAAAAAATATGCTAGATATGGATACAAAGATTCACAGTTTTTAAAGTTTTCAATTTTAAGCTGTGGTCTATATTGGGAACGTTCCGCTGAAAGAATGTGTGCGAGTCTGCTGTTGTTGAGTGGAGCATGAGGGTACAGGGTTAGTATTTCCTGTATTAAATTAAATTATCAATTAAATTATCAATTCATACTAGTTGATCATTTTTGTTTTGAAGTCTTTACTGTTGATGAAAATTTACAACCTCATATGCTATCTTGGGTGAAGTTTGGTAAGATATAATGTCTTTGTGCTTAAGGCATAGATGGTAATCACCTCAGTGACTGATCTAATGTCTTTCTGTTGGAAGGGAAAAGCACCATAGAGGAATGAAATTAAAATCATGTTCAATAAGGAACATTTCCTTTTTCTTATTATTCCTCTTCTCTGAGTGAATTGTTAGGTAATTAAGCTCCTAGCATAGACCTAATAACAAAAACATTATTCTTTAAAGCAGCAAAACTCACTTCACATACTACAATCTATTCTACTTTTGCCTAGAGGAAAACTGTTTTTTGATACTATTCAATCATGTATTTGATGAAGAAAAAGTTCTTCTGGAGGAAAGAAGTAGAAATTTGTGTATTTCTGATATCACATACACATTTGAAATGCAAGCTGTCTATAATTTCAGAAAAGGTGAGCGTCCAATGGCAACAAATCAGTATCTGACATGAAATAGTGTTGGTATACAAGTGTAAGAGATATCCATTTCTATCAGGCTGTGCTCTGACAAAAGATTTCATCCAGCTGACAGCAGTCTAGACATTCAGTTCCTGTATTTTCCTATACTAACTGTGCATCAAAGACTACAGATAGGCTTGGAAATTTCTCCCACCATGGCACATTGCTGCAATCCCTGTAAAATAGGAAAATCAATCATAGCTGACCTCACTGTAGCAGTTGTGGAGAGTAATAACTAAAGTGCAGAAGAAATCCCTATTATTGACTGTGCTGATAATATTAATAGAATATCACCACATTTTTACAAAATGTGGGTTGTAACAATTCTCATGACTCAGAGCAAAAAAAAAAAAAAGCATTTTCATTTTCTCACCAGGAGGAAACAGAAAGGTATGCTGTGGTGGTTTTGAGGGCTTGGGGACAGGCTGCCAAGGCGAACCATGGTATGAACACTGGGACGTGAGGTTAGGGACCCACATTTAGGGACAATATGTCCACATACAATTATGTTTTTCACTGCTTTCTGCTCCTTTCCATCTTGTGAACTTTCCCTCTCAATTTATCTTTCCTCCACGACAGAAACACCCTTCAATGTTTCCTTTAGGACAATTCTGTGGGTCACAGATTGCCTCCCATTTTGTTGTCTGAAATTTTTTTCTTCCATCCTCATTAGGGAAATATATTTGAGATAAGTTTGAATTCTAGATTGGAAGGCTTTTTTTTTTTTTTTCTACTACCATTATCTTATTTATTATTTTTTTAAATGGGGATGTCAATTTTCTTTCTATCCCTTTGGAGGCCATTAGTTTGTGTTCTCTCTCTCTCTCTCTCTCATCTGTACTTTCCACCAGCTGTGCTTGGGGCTGATGGGCTGGCCTTCTAGAAACTGTAATTCAATACTTTCTGTTAGATTCAGAAAGTTCTCAGCCATTGATTTTTCAAATACTGCAACTGCCCTAATTTTACAGCTCTCTCCTTTTGGGATTGTAAGTCCATATATTTTGTTCCTTCTGCCTAGAGCTTCTATATTTCTTACCACCCACAATGTTTTTAATATAGTTACTTAAGATTTTATTTCTATATTTTCATTTTAGGTCATTGCAGAATTTTCTTCCAAATTTCTCAATATTGTTTTGAATTTTCTTATTGTGGCAAGCACAGTTTACCTTTCTCCTATTACTTCTTTTGTGGGTACTGCCTGTTGCTGTCTGGTGTCATTTCCCTGCCCTTCCTTTCTCCAAGGATATGTTTGAACAAATAGTCATTTTTAGCCATTTATTATCAACAAGGATTTTACTGCTTTCCATGTGTCTGCCTCTACTTTTATTTATTGTATTATTTTATGATGTTAGGTCATTTCAACAGTGACAAAACTATTTTGTCACTATTAACTTCATCTTTCCATATAAATTCTACCTTTAATTATATGTAATAGTCACCAAAGATTGTACGTGGAAAATTCTCTTAACAGTCTGTTGGTTTTCTGAAAACTATTCTCTAATTTATTCATTAAGGACACATAAAATAAATATTCCCTGAGTTCTCATATATTCATAACTCTATTTCATTTATACTTGAACGTCAATTTCATTGGTTATTAAATTCTTGGTTTACATCATTCTTTCTTTGAATATCTTAAACATGGAAATCTACTGTCTCCAGATAATAAAGTATTATTCCGAAAAGTCTGATGGATATGGATTACTTTCAGTTATAAGAAATTTTATCTTTTTGCCCATATGCAAAGGTGATTTTTAAAATTTAAGTTTCAGTAGTTTTATTAAACATGTCTTGATTTTATCTGCTTTGGATTGATTTTACCATTACAGAATATATACTTTTATTTTTGTAGTATTCTATGCATCTTGATTTTGGATTTTTATCTATGATTAGATGGAAATTCCTTTATAGGGAATGAGGTAAGCCTGGCTAACTATACCAGCCTCACTGCTGGAGGGCTCATTTTTCTTTTTTTCCAACTTTACTGAGGAATAATTGACAAATATACTTGTGTATATTTAAAGTATACAACTTGATGATTTGGTATCCTATGATTACCAAGAACAAGTTAATTAACATATCCATCACTTCACATAGTTAGCTTTGTGTATGGGTGGGTGGTGAGAATGCTTAGCATCTACTCTCAACAACTTTCAAGTATACAATACCATATTATTTACTGTAATCACTGTGCTGTACATTAGATCCTGAGAAATGATTACTCACAACTAAAAGTTTTTACCCTTTGACCTACCTCACCTCATTTCTTTATCCCCAGTCCCTGACAAACACCATTCTATTCTGTTTCCATGAAATTAGCATTTTAAAATTATTTTTAATTTTTACATTTTTAATTTCTGTCCATGCTGCGTGGCATGTGGGATCTTAGTTCCCCAACCAGGATCAAACCCGTGCCCCATGCAGTGGAAGTGCAGAGTCTTAACCACTGGACTGCCAGGGAAGTCCCCAAAATTAGCATTTTGTTTTTTAGAGTTCACATATAAGTGATATATGATATTTGTGTTTCTCTCTCTGACTTATCTCATTTAGCATAATGTCTTCAAGGTCTATCCATGTTGTTGCGTATGGCAGAATTTCCTTACTTTGAATGGCTGAATAATATTTCATTGTATATGTTTACCATATTTTCTTTATTTATTCATCCATTAAAGATATTTAGGTTGTTTCCATACCTTGGCTGCAATGAACATGGGAGTGCAGATACCTCTTCAAGATAATTGATTTCATTTTTTAAAAAAATATATACACAGGAGTGAGATTTCTTTCATGGCCTTAAAGTATTCAAGAAAGCGATCTCTCAGTAAGAACACGTCTTCAATACTTCCAGAGATATGTCTCTTTGTATTCCCCACCACCAATAACCAGATTTCTCTCCTTCAATCCCAGAGTTATTGGTCCAAAGAATTTCTATTCTCTGGTGAACAATTTCTTCTCAGTGTAAAACTTTACATGTCTCTGAATAATTTCTGAGACTCTGAAGGCCCAGTTTGCCATATCATACTCATTCTTTGCTTCCATCCCCTGCTAGACATAGTAATAAAGAAAACTTCAAGGTTTAACTCAGTTTCAACTGTTATCACAGATCTATCAACTGAGTACTCAATTAAAGTGTGGGACTTGTTTTTGAAGGTAAAGAGAACTTTGTAGTTACTCTTGATGGATTGGCCTCTTCATTTATTAATCTGATATCTTTAGAATAATATTATCACTTAGTTTCGTTGAAGATATCATCTGGATTTTTTTTTTCTTTTTTGCTATCCTACTTCATTTATCAGTTTAGGGGGAAGGACTGGATAGATCAAGTCTTGTTTCAACATCATCATATTCCCTCTAAAATTGAACACCATGATTAGTACCTGTGCATGATAATGTCAATATTGAGTAGTTCTATTGGTCTGTTTATATTTTCTATTGCTTATATTGGTTATATTATTAATGCTATCTTGTCTCCAGATGTGTTTGGTTATTTTTGGTTGTATACTGGGCATTGTCTTTACAAAACTGTTTATAGAAATAGTATGAGGTCTAGGATTTTTTTTTTTTTTAGTTCTTGTTGCACAACACAGTAATTCTATATTTCTATACATTTCAAACTGATCACCACAACAACTCAGTCACGATGGATTACCATGTATTTCCCACACTGTATATTTCATTTCTATGGTTCATTTATTTTGCAATTGCAAGCTTGTACCTCTTTATCTCCCTCACCTATTTCTCTCCTTTCCTCACTCCCACCCCTCTGGCAACCACCTGCTTTCTCCTCTATATCTATGTGTTTTGTTGTGTTTGTTCATTTGTTTTGTTTTTAGATTCCACATATAAGTGAAATCATACAGCACTTGTCTTTCTCTGTATGACCTATTTGATTTAGCATAATATTCTCTAGGTTTATTCATGTTGTCACAAATGGCAAGATTTCATTTTTTTAGTGGGTGAGTAATATTCCATTATATATGTATACCATATATGTATATATATATATATGTATATATATATATATATGTATATATATACACCAGATCTTCTTTATCCATTCTTCTATCAGTGGACACTCAGGTTGCTTCCATATTTTGGCTACTGTAAATCATGTTGCAATGAACATAGGGGTGTATATATCATTACTAATTTGAGCTTTTGTTTTCTTTGGGAAAATCCTAAAGGGTGGAATTGCTGGATTATATGGTAATTTTATTTTTAACTTTTTGATATTCTCCATAGTGTTTTCCATAGTGGCTGCACCAATTTGCATTCCCACCAAAAGTACACAAGCGTTCCCTTTTTTCCACATCCTGGCTGACACTTGTTATTTGTTGTCCTCTTTATAATGGCTATGTACAATATGTGAGGTGGTATCTCATTGTGGTTTTGATTTGCACTTCCATGATGATTAGTGATGTTGAGCATTTTTCATGTGCCAGTTAGCCATCCGTATGTCTTCCTTATAAAAATGTCTATTCAGATCCTCTGCCCATTTTTTAATTAGGTTATTTGATTTGGGGGATTATATGAGCTATTTCTATATTTTTGTATATTAACCCCTTATCAGATATACTGTTTGCAAATATCTTCTCTCAAAGTAGCTGGTCTTTTGTTTTGCTGACAGTTTCCATCATTTTAAGAAAACGTTTAGTTTAATCTAGTCTCTTTTGTTTATTTTTGCTTTTGTTTCTCTTACCTGAGGAGACATATCCAATAAAATATTACTAAGACCAGTGTCAAAGAGTGTATTGCCTGTGTTTTCTTATAGGGACTGTGTGGCTTAAGGTCTTACTTTGAGTCTTTATTTTGAATTTATTTTTGTGTATGGTGTGAGTGCATAGTCCAGTTTGATTCTTTTGAATGTAGCTGTCCAGTTTTCTCAACACCACTTATTGAAGAGATTGTCTTTTCCCTATTGTATATTCTTGTCTTCTTTGTCCTAAATTGATTGCCCGTTAAATGGGCGTTCATTTCTGGGCTCTTTATTCTGTTTCATTGGTCTATGTGCCTGTTTTTGTGCCAGTGACATACTGTTTTGTAGCTTTGTGGTATGGTTTGAAATCAGGGAGTATGATACCTCCAGCTTTGTTTTTCTTTCTCATAACTGATTTGACTATTTAGGAACTTTTGTGTTTCCATACAAATTTTAGAATTGTATATTCTAGTTCTGTGAAAAATACCATTGGCATTTTGACAGGGATTGCTTTGAATTTGTAGATTGCCTTGGGTAGTTATAGTCATTTTAACAATATTAATTCTTTTAATCCAAGAACACACTGTGTCTTTACATTTGTTTATGTTTTCTTCAATTTTTTTAAAGAGCATCTTATAGTTTTTTGAGTACAGGTCTTGCACCTCCTTGGTTAGACTTATTCTTAGGCACTCTATTCTTGTAAATGGGATTGTCTTCTTAATTTCTCTTTCTGTTAATTTGTTGTTAGTGTATGGAGATTCAACAGATTTCTGTTTATTAGTTTTGTATCCTGCACCTTTACCAAATCCATTGATGAGCTCTAATAGTTTTCTGTAGTTTCTTTAATATTTTCTATGTATGTATCATGTCATCTGCTAACAGTGACAGTTTTACTTCTTCTTTCCAACTTGTATTCTTTTTATTTTTCTTATTTGATTAGTGTAGCTTATACTTTCAATATTAAGTTGAGTAAAAGTGTTGAGATGCACATCCTTGTCTTGCTCTATCTTAGAGGAAATGTTTCAGCTTTTTACCACTGAATATAAAGTTAGCTGTAGGGTTATCATATATGACCTTTAGTATGTTGAGAAATGTTCCTCTATACTCATCTTGTTGAGAGTTTTTATCATAAATTGTTGTTGAATTTTGTCAAAGGCTTTTTCCGCATCTAATGAGACGAACGTATGATTTTTGTTTTTCAATTTGTTAAAGTTATCACACTGATTGATTTGCAGATATTGAACCATCCTTGCATCCCTGGGATAAACCTCACTTGATCATAGGTGTAAGGCCCTTTTACTGTATTGCTGAGTTTGGTTTACTATCATTTGGTTGAATATTTTTGCATCTATGTTTATCAGTGATATTGGCCTATAATTTTCTTTTTTTGTGATATCTTTGGTTTTGGTGTCAGGGAGATGCTGCCCTTAGAGAATGAGTTTAGAAGCCTTCCTTTCTCTGCAAATATTTGTAATAGTTTCAGAAGGTAGGTGTTACTTATCCTCTAAATGTTTGGAATAATTCCCCAGTAAAGTCCTCCAGTCCTGAACTTTTGTTTGCAGGGACTTTTTTTTTTTTTATTACAGATTCTATTTTATTTTGAACAATTGGTCCATTCAAATTGTCTGCTTCTTCTTGACTCAATTTTGGTAGGCTGTATGTTTCTAGAAAATTTTCCAACATATTCGACAACCTAGAAGAAAGTGGGATGTTAACATCCCATACTATTATCATGTTACTGTCAATATCTCTCTTTATCTCTATTAATATTTGCTTTATGTATTTAGGTGCTCTTATGTTAGGCACATATATATTTATGACTTTTATATCTTCTTTTTGGATTGATTCTTTGATCATTATACAATGTCCTTCTTTTTCTCTTCTTACAGTCTTTGTAGACTGTATAGGCATTGTCTTTTCAAAATTATTTATAGAAATTATGAGGCCTAGGATATTATTTTCTTCGAGAGTATTGTGCATTCCTGGTACCTTGTTACTAGCAATCTTAGGCCAACTCAATTAATTTTATTTTGGGGATCAAAATAATTCAGAATTGGGTTATAGTCCCTTTGACAATATATTCCCCAGAGGTTTCCAGCCCTCCTCTATATTCTCAGTTATCAAGCCAAGTGTAAAGGTGCTCTAGTTAGGAAACTGACTGGCCTGCTTTAGCCACTCCTTCTCTTCACTCAGTAACTCTTCCCCATCCAGATAATGATCTCTATAATCATTCATTATTTATCCATGCATATTTTTATACTCTTTAAATATTTGGTCAGTTTGCTCAACAGAGGAGTTGCTATGGTTTATCTAGTCTGCTGTTATCAACAAGGCAAATATCTCCAATTGTGCCCCTAATTACTTTTTGAATATGTCACTTTGAATTTTGAATATGCCATTCATCTTTAATAATAAAGGCAAAGAGATAATATGTTTGTTTATCATGGAAGTCATGTTTTCTTTTTAGTCTGGATCATATAGGCAAACATGAGATTCCCAAAGAAACATAGAATATCAATTTCAATCTTCTCTGAGTCTCAGCTTTGATCACCCTCCTTGCCCAAAGCATTGTTCTCTTCTGAGGCATGGGCAGGGAGTGGGTTGGTGGATAACAAATATCTCAGAGAATAGCTTATTTCACAAAGACTAACATTTCTAAGAAATAGGTAATAATGAGTCACAAGGGAAAGAAGCCATGAATGTGAAAGGCTAAGAGAAATATTAATTAAAGAACACATATATAATACACTTTTTCATTTGAAGGAAGCATTTTCAAATGGACTGTCCCTCTGGTTAAACACTGTTTCTAACACCGAACTGTTAAATATATTTCATAACTATTTGGCCTGCTGGTCCTTCATGTTAAATATCAAAAGCTATATATTACTAATGCCATAGTACTTAGAAGATATTCACATCTGCTACTGCTATTAATTGATTGATCACCTGTCATGATTAACTCAATATTGACCTAAATAGCCATTAGCATTTAAGAAACTCTGTCAATAAAGAATTGATGAGATCAAATGTTTCCAGAATCTTAGGGGTCAAGATTCATTTGTCTTATGACTTAGTAATTTTTGTTGCACACTCCAGCATCATTGTCAATTGCACTGCATTTTATTTGTTTATCTTTGCTCCCAGAAGATTGAATTTGATCATTTCTTATGTACCTTTGGAAACTTTGAGTTCATGTAAATGTTCCAGAGAAGAAAATCTCCTTGATTTTCTTAGTAAACAAGTTACTTTCGGGCTTACCTGGTGGCGCAGTGGTTGAGAATCCGCCTGCCGATGCAGGGGACACGGGTTCGTGCCTGGATCCGCGAAGATACCACATGCCGCGGAGCGGCTGGGCCCGTGAACCATGGCCGCTGAGTCTGCGTGTCCGGAGCCTGTGCTCTGCAATGGGAGAGGCCACAACACTGAGAGGCCAGCGTACCACAAAAAAAACCACAAAAAAAACAACAAGTTACTTTCTTTTCTGTTGATTTTGTATATATTCCAACACTTTCTATGCCTAGATAAAAGTAGTTCTGTGTTGACTCTTTTTTGTGTGTGTGTGAAAATGAATATCATCTGCAGTGGTTGCTGATTTGACTTAGTTAACCCTCGCTGATGTCCTTCCATGTATTCCAGGATTTTTCATGTTTGGAGAAACATCTAAAGGTTGGATCCCTCTTTGTCACATAGTAAGGAGTCAGACGCGGTGTGCCAGAGGCCTACCAGAGCATGGGATGACTATTACTGAAAAGCAGTCAGACTTGCAGTCTCTAATTCATCCAAAGCTAGGAAACTTGTGGAAAAGCTGAAAATTCTCATGGAGACCTTTCTTAGAGATTACTGACTAAATATCTTGGAAAATAAACAAACAAACAGCAACAAAGACAACAAAACATTGCCTTATTTTATTTTTCTTTTTCTGCCTTGTGAATGTATTTATATGAAAAGTCATTCAGCAAATTATTTTTAAAGAAAGAATTTTCCTTTGTGACCTAAATATTTCCAGAGAGCTCATTGCCTATGAATTTAAAGGATTTCTGCAAGATATGGAGGACCGTGTGATTTTAGAATCTGTAAACTTGACCTCACCTTTTACACCTAGCCATTCTAGAAAAAGGATACCACTGATCACCTAGAATGTATAGAAATGATTACCTCATCATGACAGTATTGAAGATTACAAGCTAGTCATTGTGCAAAATGTCTCATGTTTTTCATTTTACATGCTTTCTCATGATTTGACTACCATTGGAATTTGGCAAGAATATCACATATAGGACACCATGATCTTTTCATTGTATTCTATCTGGTAACACATAAATTTGATTTGTCTCATAATTTGTAATATTAAGTTATTTGAAGGCTGAAAATTATGCTTGAAATACTAAAGAAATTAAGAGAAAGATGGAAGCAGTATTTGGGGCCATATTTCCTCTAGAAGTTTCTGACAATTCTAATTTTGCCTGTTGGCTTCTGCTTCCAGTAGAGGTGCTAAAAAGCTTCAAAGCTGAGCAAAAATGTGAACCCGGTCTTGGGGCTAATGTGGCAAAAAGTGATCTCTACAAAGAAGGAGAAGTGCCCTGGCATCCTAATCCAACACTGAATTGCATCAACAAGGCAGCTTCTGACAAATGAATCCCTGATTTGATTAATCTTATTTTATAGAAGACATGCTTATATATGTAAAAACCTGAAAAACAATTTCTATATAAATTATTAGAAGATATCGCTAGTTGTCAGTTATTGAATAAAAGGTCAAAATACATGAGTTAATTCTGTATTATAAAAATACAGAAGTAGTATTATACTAGCAAAAGCAGTATAATATTTTAAAAATAACTTTTTCTATGACGACTCAAAATTATAAAGAAGTCAATTCTCCCCAGACTGATTTAAATTGATTAAAATTGGCAAAGAAATTCTAACTTTATAGGGAAATAAAATGTCAAAGAGTAGCCAAGACATGCTATCATCTTTGAATATTGGTTTTCATTTCTCTTGTGTAAATAGCTGGAAGTGTGATTGCTAGGTTATATAAGTGTGTTTCGTTTTCTAAGAAATGGCCTAACTTTGTTTCAAAGCAGGTGCATCATTTTGCAATCCCATTTGCTGTGTCTAAAAATTGCTCCACATCTATGCCAAAGCTCAATATTTTCAGTGTTTTTTTTAATCCATTCTAATATATGAGTAGTGGTATCCCACTGAGATTTTAATATGCATTTCTCTAATGCCAGGAAAGTACTTGCAAAAGCACTTTGTAGAAACTTGAATCTGACAGAAACTTGCTTAATGCACTAATAAATGACCGAGGGAAGATGCCTGGTAGTAACCATCACCTGAATTTAATTGTAAATCTCAGATTTAAAAAGAAGTAGATTTGGAATGTAAGAATAGTATTTAAATATTTTATGATTTAATGAAACGAAAAAAAGTTAAAATTGGAAGAAAAAAGTGATAGATAAATACTGTATTAATTTATGGTAGAACCTCTAAATAATATTATTTATTATATTTTAAGCTTCAAATAATATTGTTAAAGTAATTAAACAAATAGTAGAAACTAAAATAAGCAAAAATAAAGTTCAGTACATTATCAAAAGTAGTAAAGGCTTCCATTTGCACAAAAATGTGGAGCTTCATATGCACCAAAAGGAATAATGAATAAAATTTTTAAAAAGCAAATCACATAAAGAAAAAAGTTCAATAAATATTATAAAATACACAGTATACTTTGGATAAACACAGTATCAATTTCATAAAGCAGAAACAGCTAACTAAAATATAGAAGACATAAACAATAAAAATCTGAGATAGATCTTATGTATACATATATATGTATATGTATGTATATATGATTTTCATATCCTAATAATAGTGAATGCACCTTTTTTTTAAAGAAGCTTTTTCAACATTTCCATAGAACACAAGAATTTTTGGTAATTTTCACACAAAAAACCTCATTAAATTCTATGGGATAGAAAATACGAATATCCCATGCAATACAACCATGGAGAAATTACAAAAATCAAGAAAAATGTAACACATATTTGAAAATTTTATAACTCTATTAATCAATGTTTGATTCTAAATATATAAAAGTTCACATCTTCATATTTTCTTAAAACAGCAATAATAATGAACTACAAGTCAAAATGTATGCAGTAAAATGAAGCAGCTCCAGAAGAAATCATAGCCTTAGATACTTAGAAGAATACAAATGAAATAATGAAAATTAAAAAAATATAAATGCCCAATTCAAAGAGCATGGGAACCAAAAGAAAAAAAGTAAATTAAAGAAGGAAAGACATTATAAAGGCAACATCTAAAACTAATGCAGAAAAGAGAAAAATCAGAGAACTGCAAAATAAATCATAATGCTGATCCTTTAATTTTAAACAACATGGATAAACTATTACATATACAATAAAGAAAAAATGAGAAAACATAAATATGCAAAGCTGGCATATGTGGAAATAATGATTTAAACAGAAAAAATTTTAAATATGAGATTAATTTGAGTAACTCTTTGGAAATCAGTTTGGAAACCCAGGTGATATAGATAATTTCTGAGGAAATTATACTATGTTACAACTGAAAAGAAAAGAAACTCACCCAAACTTATCCAAGAGCCTCCACGAACAATCAGCAAGCACAGGGTTTTTACACAAGTCTTCTATAAATCCTTCTAAGGCAGAGTTTCTAATAATTCACAAATTGTTCCAAAGAAGAAGAAGAGAAAGTCAATTTCTTGCCATGAAGAGAGGATACCATTGACATTCCAGCCTGATAACCACAGCAAAAATAAAGGTTTCATATCAGTATAAAAATGTAATATCCCTAAGTAAAATATTTGCAAACAGAATTCAACTGCATGGTAAACAGATAACACACCAATATGAAGAAGGATTTATTTCAGAAATGTAAAATTGGCTCACTGTTAGGAAACCATTGTTATGATTCAACATATTAATTAATCTTAGAAAAAAATGGTAGGGTTTTCCCAATAGTTGTTAAAAATGCTGTCAAAACTTTAAACATTCATATTCAAAATACTCAATAAAATGAAAATTGATTGATAAATCTTTAACAGATAAAATACATATATATACCTAGCTCAAAAGCCAGTAATTTATTTAATGTGAAAATGCTAGAGACTTTTTCACTTAGATATGAAAAAAAGAAAAGCAACTATGTCGAGTATGATTTAACATTTTAGAGAATGTAGCTACTATATTCAAATATGAGAAAAACAATTAGTTATAAAAATTAGAATCAAATGTTTAAAATTTTCTACTGACTAATGCTACAATAATACGACTGGAAAAAAACATAGAAAACCAATATTAAAACCACTCACAAGTTACTAATTTGTGGATTTTTCTTAAATCTAGACCCAAAGCTGCAAGGGAATATGAGAAATAAAGTTGTAGCTTTCCAACTTCTGAGAAGGAAGGGAGAAATGGAAATTGAGAAAGACAATCCACAATATCTAGAATATCAAGAATAAAACCTTCATATTAAATGCAGACATGTATGCACACAAAAATGCAGAGAGCCACATTTTCCATAGAATCTTTAAAATTAAACTATTTAAATAATTGGAGTTTTCAAAAATAATTGAATAAACTTTCTACAATGAAAAAAACACAAATTTTCAAAAAGTCAGTAAAAAAAGCAATAGGCTTCATATGTTCAAAATGAAAACTTAGTTCATTGAAATAAAGAGGAAATACCTTTTATTATGGAAAAGAAAAAAGTAAAATAACAGGAGGCATGAAACATTACAAGGTATGTGCAAAACCTATAGATTTAAACATCAAAACATTCCCAAAAGAAAAATACTTGAATGATAGCACATTCTTCATGTCAGTCTCATAAGGACATGACATTTTGAAAGAAAAGAAAAATGTTAATTTCAGTGATCTAAATTCCCACCTTAAGGAGCTAGAAAAAGAAGTTGAAATTAAACCAGATGATCCTCTCCTAGAAACTCCAGAAAGGAGCACAGCCATGCCAACACCTTGAATTTAACCCAGTGACACCTGTTTTGAATTTCTGGCCTATGTAATTTTAAGATAAGTTTCAAAGCTGCTAAATGGCAATTTGTTATTTATCAATTGAAAACTGATACAAACATCTATGACATCTACTTATTGTACTATCATACTTGAATGTTACATGTTGAACACATATCACTAAGGTTAGGGACAATGTAAGGATGTCTGCTCTCGTCATTTTATTAAATATTTTATGAAATGACTACAAAATGCAATTAGACAAGAAAAATAAATATCTACATTGAAAAGAAAAATATAAAACTGTCTTCATTCAGAGAGGAAAAAAAGATAGAAAACAGCAACTGTATTTCTAATACTAGCTTCCAATTGTTGGAAAAATAAATTTTGAAAGAATATCATTTAGAAAATGACAGGGCAAGATACTGACTCATACTGACAGTATATACACATGTTAAAGGACTTCTATTCAGAATATATAAAGATCTGTTACAATTTAGTAAAAAGAAAAAAGAACCCCAATATGAGTTTAAATTATTTATTTTATTGTATTTGGGATTCACATTTTTAATGAACAAATACTATATAAAATGAGATATATAAATTCAAACAAAATATAAAAATGGGAATTGTAAATTAAAAGGAGAATGAGGCACCATCACAGACCAGCTAAAATAGACTGGAGTCCATGGCCAGAAATGATGGAGTAACTGGAACTCCCCTACATTGTTGATGATAGTATACAATTACACAACTACTTTAAAAAGCAACTTGGCCATGGCTTATACAATTAAACAAAGTTACCTAATGACCCAGCTATTCTACTTGTCACTTATCACAGATAAATGAAAGCACATGATTCCAAAAGGCAGCTTTATTGATAATAGTCATATGCTTAGAACAACTGAGTATCCATCAATAGAAGAATGGATAAATATGCTGTGTTACAACCACACAGTGGACTACTTCTCAGCATTAAAACAGGTAACAGCATGGATGAATTTCAATGACATTACAGTGAGAAAAGGGAACCAGACACGAAACAATGACTGTATCCCTATGTTGTAGCTTATCACAACATGTATGGTGCCTCTCCAGACTGTGTTTGTTGTCATTGACAAATTCATTTTTGCAACGTAAGGCAGCTTTCACAGTTACTGAGGATTAGGGTGTCTGCATCTCTGTGACACCATTTGTTTGACTGTATTTGTACAAATTCAAGAACAAGCCAAACCTAACCTGCAGTGACAGCCTATGGTTGTGTCTGCTGCTGGGGGTGGGGAGATTAACCGCATAGTGGCATGAGGCAAATTTCTGGTGTGAAGGAAATGTTCTACATCTGGTTTTGATGATCATTGCCAAGTGATTATATTTGTCAAAGCAGACCAAAGTGGACTGTGCACTTAAATTTTTCGTAAGGATAGCTCAATAAGTTTGATTTAAGATAAAGTCATAAGGGCTTCCCATGTGGCACAGTGGTTAAGACTCTGTCTGCCAATGCAGGGGACACGGGTTTGAGCCCTGGTCCAAGAAGATCCCACATGCCACGGAGCAGCTAAGCCTGTGCGCCGCAACTACTGAGCCTGTGCTCTAGAGCCGGTGAGCCACAACTGCTGAAGCCTGTGCACCTAGAGCCCGTGCTCTGCAACGAGAAGCCACCACAGTGAGAAGCTTGCTCACCACAACAAAGAGTAGCCCCCACTCACTGCAACTAGAGAAAGCCAGCACCCAACAACAAAGACCCAATGCAGCCAAAAATAAATAAATTTAAAAATAGTCATAAGTAGGGCTTCCCTGGTGGCGCAGTGGTTGGGAGTCCGCCTGCCGATGCAGGAGACACGGGTTCGTGCTCTGGTCCGGGAGGATCCCACATGCCGCGGAGCAACTAAGCCCGTGAGCCATGGCCGCTGGGCCTGCGCGTCCGGAGCCTGTGCTCCGCAGCGGGAGAGGCCGCAGCGGTGAGAGGCCCGCATACCGCAAAAAAAAAAAAAAAAAAAAAAAAATAGTCATAAGTAAAAATCAGTAGCATTTATATATACAAAAATATATATATTTTATATATCAATAATTATATTAAAAAACTATAAAACTTCTTTTCTAGAGCTAAATTTATTTTAGAGATGATATGGCTAAGCAAACCCACAAAAATATGCAGAGTAATTCAGAAAAGGAAAAGAAAACATAACAAATCTGTAGAAAATTTTTGAAGTTTACATAGTAAGTTTGTGTTAAATTTTATAAATACCATAATTCTTAAACTATTTTTGCATGTATTGTAGGATACAGCAAAGGAGTAAAATTATTGCTAGGTTTTGTAACCAGTTATGAGAGAAGGGAAAAACAAATATAGGGTGGGGAAATTTGAGGACAAATCCAATTGTGTTAGATTTGAATTCAAGGTGTTAGAACGAATGCATGGCTTTTAAATATATCTCTTAACTTTGTCTACTAAAAGTGATCAGAAGCAATGATAGCCAATTAGTGATGAGAACAACTAGAGATTAGATTGTAATTCTCTTTCTATTTAAAAGGAACTGAGACTCCATGGAGAAATGTCTAATTACAGGTTCCAGGCAGAAAAATAACAGTGTGAGTGCAGAACATTTTGTTGTTTCAGAAAGCAAGAATAAAGAAATTTTTTTCTTCACAGAATAATGCAAGCCAATAAATGTAGAATAATTTAATGAATCAGGAAAACAATGATTTTTACACATGCTATTTAATAATTGATTCAGGCAATTGTGATTATTGAATAAACCTCTGGAAAAAATGAAGAGAATTTATGAAGTCAAATATGACCAATATAAGTAATAAAAAGAAAATCAAAATTAATTGAGATATTTAAAGGGAAATAAAATATTATCAACAAATTTATGCAAATAAAATTTATTTTTATTTCATTTTCAAGTATAGTTGATTTACAATAATATATTATCAGTAGTTTCAGCTGTACAGCATAGTGATTCAGTATTTTTACAGATTATACTCCATTAAAATTTTTAATAAAATAATGGCTATAAATCCCTGTGCTATACAATATATCCTTGTTATTTAGCCAATTTAACTATAATAATTCTTCCAATCCAAGAGCATATCTTTCCATTTATTTGTATCATCTTCAATACCCTTTATAATTTGTTTAATAGTTTTCAAAGTATAGGTCTTTCACCACGTTGGTTAAATTTATTCCTAGGTGTGTTTTTTTTTCTCCTTTTTGATGAGATTTTAAATAGATTTTCTTTTAACTGTCTCTGATAGCTCATTATTAGTTTATAGAAAAGCAACAGATTTCTGCATATTAATTTTTTATATAGCAACTTGATGAATTCATTTGTTCTAATTGGTTTTAGGTGGAGATTTAAGTGTATTCTATCTATAAAGTATTATGTGATCTGCAAATATTGACAGTTTTACCTCTACCTTTTCAATTTGGATGCCTTTTATTTCTTTTTCTTGTCTGATTTCTGTGGCTAGGACTTCCAATACTTTGTTGAATAGAAGCAGTGAGAGTGGGCATCCTTATCTTATTCTTGATTTCAGAGGAAAGGTTTTCAGCTTTTCACCATTGCATATGATGTTTGCTGTGGATTTTTCATAAATTGCCTTTGTAACTTTGAGACATGTTCCCTCTATATCCACTTTGATAAGAGTTTTTATCATAAATGGATGTTGAATTTTGTCAAATGCGTTTTCTGCAACTATTGAGATAATCTTGCAATTTTTACCCTTGTTTTTGTTTAGTGTGGTGTATCACAGTGATCAATTTGAGAATGCTGAACTAAATTGCATGCCTGGGATAAATCCAATTTGATTATAGTGTGTGATCCTTTTTATATATTGCTGGATTTTGTTTGCTAATCTTTTGTTGAGAATATTTGCATATATTCATCAAAGTTATTGGCCTGCAATTTTCTTCTTTTATAATGTCTTTTGGTGTTTTTGTGATCAGTGTAATGATGGACTTATAGAATAAATTTGGGAATGTTTTGTCCTCTTCAATTTTTTTGGAATAACTTGAGAAAGATAGGTATTAGTTCTTCTTTGTTTGTTTGGCAGAATTCCCCTGTGAAGGGGAATTGTCTGGTCTTAGACTTTTCTTTGCTGGGAGTTCTTTTTTTATTATTATTATGAACTGAATTTTCTTATTAATGATTAGTCTGTTCAAATTGTCTGTTTTTTCTTGATTCAGTCTTGTCTGTTTGTTTCTGAAAATTTCTCCATTTCTTCTAGGATGACAATTTGTTAGCATATAACTGTTGATAGTGTTCTCTTATGACTTTATGTATCTCTGTGGTATTGGTTGTTATTTCTTTTGTTATTTTTTTTATTTCATTTTTAATCTCCTACTGGTTTCTTTAAGCAGTTGGTCCTCAGTCCTTATTATATTTATACAAATAAAATTTAGATAAAATATACCTTTGTAATAAAAAAATTACTGAAACTGAAACAAAAGAAAGAGAAAAACTGAATAGCTCATATCTATTAAATATATTGAATCTTAATAAAAAAATCTTTCCCAAATTAAATTCCAAGCCTACATTACTTCAGTGATAAATCAAGTCGACTAACTATTTAAGGAAGAATAGCAGTAATATTTTACCAATTCTTCCAGAGAATAGAAAAAATGGAAGCACTTCCAATAAATATAATACCTTCAGACCAAAAGTCCAACATAGCACTAGTGAGATACTTTACAGGATAAAGAAATATGGAGGCATTTCTGGGAATCTTAAAATGTGCATCTAATCATTCACACTGTACAGCCCATAAAGTTACCCCATGTATAAAACTGATAGAAATGCAGGCATGCAATGCACAAAATATATATGTTCAGCAATGACTGATACAGGCTTATATCTACCAGCTCCAAATTTGAAACAGTCCTAAGTCCCATTACTATTCAAATGCAGAAATCATTACTGAGCTAAAATTTTAAAAAGCCAATTAAGAAATAGAATAATTATCTCCCCTTTAGGTGAACCAAGACCAATAGAATATAGGGTAGGTAATTTTCTTCTTATTTTTAATATGCCACTGAATATTTTGAAGCTTATTCTTCCTTGAAACCTTTCCACTGCAACCTGCACTAATTATGAAGCAATAGCCAGTGAAATAATATACCACCTAACATTGCTTTGTCTCTTTTCTTTCCTTTCTTTCTTTATGCCATGGACTTTCATTTTTCTTATAAAGTGTTGGCATCTTAATCCTTACCTAAGATTCTGCAACTATAAGACCTAGGCTAAGACAGTGTATTTTCAAATTTGCAAGATTCTGCCAAGTAATTTTCTATGTGGTTGGATCATTTTCACTTCCATAGTAGTATAGTTGAGTACTGGGTACTCCACACCCCTGACAATTCTTATTATTGTCAGCCTTTTTGATTTTAACCATGTTGTAGTCCTATTATGGTAGTTAATTGTAGTTTTTATTTGCATTTCCAGGATAACTAATGATGCTGAACTCCTTGTCATATAGTTGGTTTTTTTTTTTTTTTGGTGGTGGTTCGCGGGCCTCTCACTGTTGTGGCCTCTCCGGCTGCGGAGCACAGGCTCCGGACGCGCAGGCTCAGCGGCCGTGGCTCACGGGCCCAGCCGCTCTGCGGCATGTGGGATCTTCCCGGACCGGGGCACGAACCTGTGTCCCCTGCATTGGCAGGTGGATTCTCAACCACTGCGCCACCTGGGAAGCCCTGTCATATAGTTTTAATATAGTTATTGGTCATTTGAAAAAGCTCATTATGAAGAGCTTATTCAAGAGTTTTGTCCATTTTTTTATGGCTTGTCTTTCTGTTATTGAGTTTTGTTAGTCTTTGATCAATTTAAGGTATGAGCCCTTTCTGAGATACATATGTTGCAGCCATCTTTTCTTACTCTATGGCTTTCCTTTTCACTATCTAAATGGCCTTATTTGATAGGAGATGTTCCCAACTTTATTAAAAATCTAGCTTATCTTTTCTTTATATTGACTAGTGCTTGTTGTGTCTTGTTTAAGAAAATTTTTGCTCAACTCAAGGTCATGAAGATGTCCTTCTCTGTGTTTTCTAAAAGCTTCAGTTTAACCATTCTAGACCCAGAATCTACTAGGAATTTGTGTGTGGTGTGACAACACAGTCAGATTCATTTTTTTCCCTGTATATTTCTCCAATGTAACCACTGTTTATTAAAAATATTATTTTTTACCACTGCCCTATAAGTGCCATCATTGTCAGAAGCTCGAGAATACCAAGAGAACTAAGTCAAAGGAAGACACATCTAGGCATTTCATAATAAAACTACTGAAAATCAAAGATAAATAGAAAGTCTTTACATCGTCCAGAGGAACAATAATACAAACATATGGGGGGGAAACAATACAAATGACCAGTGACTTCTCCTCAGATATAATGGCGACCAGAAGACAGGAAAGCAACATTTTAAAATGCTGAACGACAAAAAGAATTGCCAACCCAGAACTCTATAGCCAGTGAAAATATCTTTTAACAATGAAGGTTGAATAGACATATAACTGCATTGCTACCAACTGACCTGAACCACAAGAGATTCTGAGGAAGGTTATTAGGCTGATGTGAAATGATATCAATAATTACTCAGATCATTGGAAAGGAAGAGAGAACATCAGAAATGGTAAATATGTGGGAAAGTGTAAAAGACCTTCCCTCTTAAATTCTTCAAAATATATATAGCTTTACATATATATATAGTGACCATTGCATAAATAAAGGGAGTCATGATAAATGGACCTATACAACTACAAGGTTTTTACATTTTATAGGAAATGGTACAACATTAAATCTAAGTAAACTAAAAAGTTAAGAATGTATACTCTATTCCCTGAAGTGACCACTGCAAAGTAATATATAAGGTTGTAGTTAAAAAGCCAGAACTAAGTTAAATGAAATTTTTAATTATCTAGGAATGTATGTGTGTAAGACTTTCGTGGGAAAATTATACTGGGAAAAATTAAAGACCTGTATATAATGAGAGATATGATAGGTTCCACAGATTATAAAGTTAAGTGTATTAAAGACATGAATTATCTGAAAAAAATGAATTATAGATTTAACCCAATTACATTCAAAATCCCCAATAATTTCAATGGAATTGACAAGCTCATTCTAAAATTTATATGGAAATGAGGAAATAAAGAGGAGCTTAGACACACTTGAAAAAGAATAAGGCTAAAGTCTTGCTCAACTAGCTATTACAACTAAACAGAGAGATAATATAAATAGCACAGCATTACTTAAATGCAGAGAGATAGACTAATGAGACAACACAAATTCCAGAATCAGCCCCCTGCCCTGACTTGGTGTATGACAAAGGTGTCCCTGAAGGGCAGTAGACGAAGAATGGTTGGTTTGGTACGTGTTGGTTGGGCAGTTAGCTTCCCAGGTGCTAAAAAGAAAGACATTTTACTACTTCAGGTAGAATGTAGACTTAACTATTTAGGTCAAAATGATAATTACTGTAGAAGATAATATATTCTAATGTCATTAAAACTTCAGAGTATGTAAAGTTTCCTTAATAAGAAACATTTTAGAATCAAGAAAATTACCATTTAAAACCACAATGAGATATAATTAGAAATGATCTGATAGCCCAATCTTTTAAAGTCTGGATACACCAAATAATCAGATTGGAGCAATCGAAACTTCCATATGCTTAAAAAGAAAATGTTAATTGTCACTTGGAATATAGTTGGGCAACTTATATGAGAGTTGAATACAAACGCTTTACGACCCAGAAATTTCACTCTTGGATAGATGTCTTAAGAGAATCCATTCATGTGTGCTTCAGATTTGTATACAGAGTGTCACGATAGCCAAAGAGAAGAAAACAAATGTCCCTGAAAAGCAGAATTGATAAATACACAATAGTGTATTCATAGAATATTGTGTTGAAATGACCACGAAGAGACTACAACTATATACACAAAAAGGGATGACCCTTGCAGTCATAATTTTGCTTAAAAAAACCAAGGAATTGTAATTCAATTTACTGTAGGAGGCAAGAACAGACAAATGCACACATAGTTCAAAAAAAAGCAAGTTAGGGAGTACCACAAAGTTGAGGACAGCAGTTACCTGTGCGGGGATGGAGGCTGTGATTGGGAAGTGACACACGGGGGTTTCTAAGGTGCTGGGGTGGTGATAGGTACTCACTGATTCCTAATTCAGTATACCTCTGTTTTATTCACTTTTCTGTCTGTGCGTCATGTTACGCTGGAGCACATCAGATGACACAGTGGTGACCATTAGTCACCTGCCTTCCACTGCACAGGACCATCACCTCCATGTCATCGTGACGTAGCTCAAATACAAACCTCCAACTCTGGTCATAGACCCAGGAAAGCCCAATTACCTTAGCGCTAAAAACAGACCGTTCTCCCTCACCTGCACAGGAGTCCTTCAGGTAGGGCAAACTGAATGAAGCCTAAAAATATCAATATGATATTTAGTTGGAGAAATATTGCAAAAATAAATTTTCCACAGTTTACATTTCTTCTCAAACTATGGTCTTCCCACCACAAGCTAAGGGCCATAAATGTGTTTTCTGCTATGACAGTGGAAATGGGAAGGAGGGAGGGAAGAAAACTGTCCATCTCTGTCCTATGTGGGCCATTCCTGGAGTGATACATGTGTAATAGAAGGTATTTTTCAGACTGCCTTGGAAGAAAGTATATGTTCTTATTAATTATAATGGCTATAATAACCATGCAACAATATAATGATAATGATGATGAAGTCTGGTATTTACTGAAATCTTATGACTTACCCATGTCAAAACCCTCATCATGGGCCTACTACTTCATATCTGCCCAATGAGGAAGAGGATAACATTGGCAATTTTGTTTTCTCCCAGTCGTATATTACCCAGAAGGCCAGTAAATGTAGCACATGAAGCAGAGGTCCTGCTCTGTTGAAACAGGTGGCTGGAAAGCTTAGTCCATTCACTGAGTTCCACCAGGCTCAGCCACACACCAAATCATTGTGTGTGTGTGTGTGGGGGGGGGGGGGGGCGCGGCACCCACCCAGACAGGCCAGCCCAAGCATTGTCAAAGCATTCAAGATGTACAACATGCATATGACGTTTTTTGCACACCATTTAAAAATTCTAAACAAAAATATCTTCAATTTAGATAAAGGTTAATATAAGGAATAATTTATTTACTTTAAGCTTTGTAACAATTCTGTGCTTTGGGCATTGATTGGTTTTGATAATTTGAGAAAATTATGTTAATTTTTATTTCACTTTGGCAATGGCCTTACTCCAATGTGGTTATTTGTATTTTTCAGTTATTTACTAAATATCAATTTATTTTTAGTGGTTTTTGAAAGACGTTTTATCTCATGGACACATAACTAAACAATTTCTACTGTAGAGATTTTAGAAGTTTAAGAACAATTTAGCAAGTATTTTCCTCTTTTTCTTCTTTCTCTCCTCATAAACCAAGGTGATGGTTGTATGCATAAATAAATCCAATGTAATTGATTCTGATGCATTTTTACTGGAGCATAGATTTCAGGCTGACTCAAGGGCAGTTAGAGAAGAGAGCATGACCAACTGTCTCTTTGTCAGTGTGGTGTTAAATGAGATTATGACCGTATTTGACCGCCAGCACTTAGAGCAGCACTGCCACCTATGCTGATTAAATGCTTCTAAACATCTCAATATTTACATGAAAATATTAATATAATTTTAATTACTAAAAATGTATGTTCTTACTGAGTTTACTTCTTCACACTTTATCAGTAATTTACTTCATAAGTAATTAATTTAAAAGACTTTTCCATTATAATATCCTTCACATCAACTATATAAAGTATATTTTTCCTAGAGGAAAGATGAGCTTATCAAACCTAATTACTTTATTACTACACTGTGAGCTAGTTAACGTTTAAATGAACATTTTCTAAGATTATTTGCTGTTTAGTTCATATTTTGTTTGACTTCTATAGCTTTGCTTGTCTTGATATGAAAACAAGATATCTTTAAAAGTATATTTAAAGCTTCTTCGTCAAAATTTTTTGGCAATTTCACTATACCTTAATACTGGAAAAAACAGACATTCAGACCTCCACACGCCACTTGCAAGCAGACCCACGACATGCCAACCACTGGGAAACTATGGGATTGTGAATGATAACGGCAGGAAAATGCCCATGTAGAAGGCACGCTTGGGATCCATAGTCACATTTAGATGCACATTACGTTCCAAAACGATATACCCAGGTACACTTCATTTCCTCTAGACCTCATCTACTTAAAGCTTAATTATATTAGCAAACAAAATTTAAATAACTTTCTTACATGAGATTGTTATTCCTCTCAGGAAAATTTTGTTGTTACAAATAAAAGGCTGGGAGGTGATGTCAACAGTAAAAATGGAGAATCTTCCTCCCTCCCTCCCTCCCTCCCTTCCTTCCTTCATTGAATTATCTCTTTCCTGAAAAGACAGTTTTTCTTGCAGATAGCTCATTGAATATTTCCATAAACTATGCCTATGTATCAGAAATTTAAAGGAAAAAAAGGACTACTTATTGGCACATTTTCTGTTTACTTCTGGCTGTTTCAGAGGAAATATGTTTTAAAATTTAGGAATTTCTAATAGCCAGTTTTACTGGATTAGTGTAGTTAGGCCATCTAGCTTTATTTATTTATTTATTTTTATTTTTTATTTTTTTTTAATTTTTTTTTTTTTGCGGTACGCGGGCCTCTCACTGTCGTGGCCTCTCCCGTTGCGGAGCACAGGCTCCGGACGCGCAGGCCTAGCGGCCACGGCTCACGGGCCCAGCCGCTCCGCGGCACGTGGGATCCTCCCGGACCGGGACACGAACCCGTGTCTCCTGCATCGGCAGGCGGACTCTCAACCACTGCGCCACCAGGGAAGCCCAGCCATCTAGCTTTAGATTAGAGGGTACACTTTGGAATCCAACAGACTTGTCTTTGACTACTGGTTACATCATTTCACAGCTGAGTGAAACCATAATGAGATGCCACTACAAACACCCCAGAAGAGCTAAAATTAAAGGACTACAGATACTCATGTTAGTGAAGATATGTAACAATGGGAATTCCTATACACATCGTGGGATGACAAATTGATATAGGCATTTTGGGAAATAATCTATCATTACCTGTGAAAATTAAACATACGTATACCCTAGAGCTTAGATATATATCCAAAATAAATCCATGCACATATCTACTAAGATATGTGCAAAATAATTCATAACAGCATTACTTGTAATAATGCAAAGCGAGAAACAACCTAAATAGTCACCAGCAGTAGAATGGGTAAACAAATTAGTAAACCTTCATGCAATCAAGGCCCTAAAAAACAATGGAAATGAGACTATGTAAAACTAAAAAGCTTTTGCACAGCAAAGGAAGCTATCAACAAAATGAAAAGGCTGCCTGTTGAATGCGAGAAGATATTTGCAAAGGATATATCTGATAAGGGGTTAATATCCAAAATAGAGAACTCATACAACTCAACATATTAAAAAAAAAAAAACCTGATTAAAAAACCTGAATAAAAAAAAATAACCTGAATAGGCATTTTTTGCAAAAAAGATATATATGTGAAAATATGCTCAACATCACTAATCATCAGGGAAATGCAAATCAAAATCATGAGCTACCACTTCACACCTGTCAGAATGGCTGTTATCACAAAGACAACAAGTAAGTGTTAGCCAGGACGTGGAGAAAAGGAAACACCAATAACTGCTGGGGGAGTTATAAATTGGTGCAACCGCTGTGGAAAGTAGTAGGGAGGTTCTTCAAAACGTTAAAAATAAAACTACCATATTACCTGGCAATTCCACTTCGCGGTATTTTTCCAAAGAAAACAAAAACACTAATTTGAGAAGATATATGCACCCCTATGTTCACTGCAATGTTATTGACTATAGCCAAGATATGGAAGCAAACTAAGTGTCCAGGAATAAGTGCATGGTTAAAAAAATGTGATACATCTATTTACCTATACCTAGATCTAGATCTAGAGCTATATAATGGGATATTACTCAGCCATAATAAGCATGAAATCTTGCCATTTGCAAAAACACTGATGGGCCTAGAGGGTATTATGCTAAGTAAAGGAAGTCATATAGAGAAAGACAAATACAGTATGATTTCACTTATGTATGGAATCTAAAAAATAAAACAAATGAACATGCATAACAAAACAGAAACAGTCACAGTTGTAAAGAACAAACAGGTGGTCGCCGGAAGGGAGCTGGGTAGGTAAGGAGAGAAATAGGTGAGGGAGATTAAGAGGTACAAACTTCCAGTTACAAAATAAGTGAGTCGCAGGGGTGAAGTGTACAGTGTGGGGAATATGGTGACAGAGGGTAACTAGACTTATCCTGATGATCATTTTGTAATGTATACAAATAACGAACCACTATGTTGTGTTGTGCATCAGGAACTTACATAGTGCTGTATGTTGATTATACTTCAACAACAAACAAACTCAGAAAAATAAATCAGGTTTTGATTACCAGGTGTGAAGGATGGGGGGAGGGGGAACTGGACGATGGTGGTCAAAAAGTACAAACTTCCAGTTATAAATAAGTACTAGGGATGTAATGTGCTCCATTATTAATGTAATTAACACTGCTCTATGTTATTTATGAAATTATTAAGGTAATAAATCCTAAGAGTTCTCATCACAAGGAAACTTTTTCCTATTCCTTTAATTTTGTATCTATATGAGATGATAGATGTTCACTAAACCTATTGTGATTCTTTGATGATGTACATAAGTCATATCAACATACTGCACACCTTAAACCTACACAGTGCTGAAGGTCAATTTTATCTCATTAAAACTGGAAGGAAGAAAATAAAGGACATGAATGCACAAAACCCACTTGCAACTTAATGTTGAGCAAGAGAAGCCAAACAAGGAATATGGACTTTATAATTCTATGTAAATAATTATTAAATGGAGGCAAAACGAAGTCAAGGCGTCAAAGGTAGGATGTGGGCTACATTCAAAGAGAAGCAGCAGTGACTGTGAAGGGACATGAAGAGACTTCTGGATGCTAGCGATACTCAGTTTCTTTGTATGATTGCAACTCGTGATACTGTGCTTCAGTACAAACGTGAAGTGAAGGCAAGATAGGACAATGGCATCTTGATGTCTTTCCTCCATCTTCCCTCTCTTGTGTCCCACTGTGCTGGGCACCCAGCTGCCACCTACAGGCGCATTCTGGTAGAGATCCCTTTGTCTCCTCTGTGTCCAAGTGCCCCTTCCTGATCCCATGTGTTCTTTTCCTTGATTTACTCTCTCATTTTGTTGGCACATAACTCTGGACCTTCTTCAGGACTGATGTGTTATCAATACTCTGAGACTTTAAATATCTAAAAATATTTTTATTTTACCATCACACACTTTAATAATTTGTCTAGGGACATCATTCTAGGTTGAGTATCATTTCTTCAGAATGTTAAAGTAGTACTTCTATCGTCTTCTTGCCTCCAGAGCTCCACTTTACAGTCTCTTTCTTGCCCTCTCTCTCTGTTTCTCTGGAAGCTTGTAGAATCTTCTCTTGCTTCTAATTGCTCTGGAATTTCCTAATAATGTACTTTGCTATCGTTCTATTTCTTTCAATGTACCAATACCTAGGGATCTCTTAATTGTTAACAGACATTTTATTGAATTATTTATTTAATGCTATCCCAGCTATTTCAGTTTTTCTCTCTTGTTCCAGATTTCCTACTATTCAGAGGTTGGACCTCCTGAGCAATTATTTTATTACACTTTCTATCTTTTTTTTCCTCTCTACTTCCTTGGAGATACCTTCAACTTTATATTTCAAATTCTTTATTGAAGTTTTTACTTCTGCTCTTGTATTTTTAATTTCTAAGGGTTCTTTTATGTTCTCTGAAAGTTCCTCTTTCTGTTTTGCGGATTCAATATCTTTTATATTGAATTCCAATTTAGCATTTCTTTGTCTGTCCTTTGTTTCCTCCACATTAGACATTTTTCTCCAATATTCAGAAATCTTTGGCTGGCTGCTCAGAGACCTGAGTCAGTCACTGACAGAGTAGATTCTTAATAAATTGTACAGATTAATTATTGTGTTTGTTCTACAGCACCTGAAATACACTTTGTGGTTTTGACCTCTCTTACTTGACTTCTACATACAAAAACTGGGGGAGAAATAGGGGGTATGAAACTCTGATGGAGCAAAGGTGGGCAGACAGGTGAGAAACGGGTCAGGATTCGGGTCATTGCATTTAATACTGTTCTGAGTCTTTTTGCCCCAGGGCTGCTTTAAATGCCTGGATCAATATTCATTTTATTGAATCTTACAGAATAATTCAACTCATGCCCAGGAAATCTGTACCTTTTTGCATATTGTTTTGTTTTTGTGATGAGACACAGAGTGTGGGTTATTCAACTGAATATACAAGAAAGAAAATCAGAACTTGGATATATAGATAACATCTTGGGACCACCCTTGTTTGTGACTTGAGTAGGAATAGTTATGGGTCAATATCTCCTTTCCAAATTCCTGGTGTTAGAGAGATTCATAGAGATTTGATCATCACTCACTAGGCTGGGGAGTCCATTATGTCTCTACCCAAAGGCAAACTCAGTTTCTTACCTGAATGCATAGACGCTTAATGCTGCTTGATTGCCTCATCTACCCTGACACATTTTATTGCAAATATAAAATGGGAATTCTAGTGAAACCAAAAACACTGAAAAATACCTTTTTTTTAGAACTGATAACTATGAATACTAAGTAACATCTGTTGATAGTTATTAAGAGGGATTGTATTCTAGGTGAAAGAAAGGAAAAACATACTTAACCAACCTTTGGACCTGGTCTACATGTGACATTTTCATGTGAGCACAAACTTTTTTTTTTTTTTTTACTGTTTTCACTTTTTTGCTTTTGTTTGGCAAATGGCATCCTGGTGCTAACAGAAATAATAAAAAGGAATCCAAAACCTGTTTACATACAGAGTTGTGACAATTTCTATGTCTTACCAATAATGATACGAATTTAGGATAAACTGCAGAAAGAAAATTGTTTTTCCTTTTAATTCTACATATAAATTATTAATTCAGATCTTTATTCTGTCAGAGAGCCATTCAGGTAGTGTGCTTAGAGACTTGAATAGCAGAGAGACATTTGGGTTATAATTTAGTGATTTTTTTTTGTTATTGTTTTCCTAAAAGGATAGCCCTTAAAAATGAAAAGTAAAACTTTAACCAGCAATAATAAGGTTTTAGGAATTTACAAAAATGTATTGTTCAGAATTTGCTTTAAAGGGATATTAAATAATTGGCAATGTGTTCTTTCGTGTTCAAACCACAGAACCTGCAAAATTCCCAGGCATCAAGTTCTCATATAGTATGTTAGATATCTCTTGCTTTTCTGCTCCAAAATTATTTCCCTTTAATCTAGAAAGTATGAAATTTCCTAATTTTACCCCCACCACTCAAAATATTCTTGGTAAAATTTTCCATCTAGGGGTCCTGGCCGACAGGGAGGGACCTGACTCATTACTGGTGAATCAGTAGTCCTCTTTCATAGGTTTGCAACTCGGGCTGAGTGACACGAGGACCAAGAGGGTCACAGATGACTAAATCCCATTGCTTTGACCTCTGACCTTTAGGTCCAGCTTCCCATATTCCTCATTCTCCTCTGGGTTCTGTCTTTTTGAGGCATTACTCTTCGGCCTTCCCTTGATTCTAAGGCAACCCCTAACTTTCCAATAAGTACCCATACTGCTGAAATTTTCTAAAGTTAAAATTTATGTTCATTGTAAACAAGGTTTCCTCTCAATACAGCTGACATCCCCACAGCTGGTGAAATGAGTGCATAATTTCACCTTTTTGACAAAACTAGTTTGAATCAGATTTCCTTCCTTGGCAAGCAAAAGGATCTTGACCAGACGTGGTGGCATCGGTAGTGGTGCCCAAAGCCATTTAAGATCTGTAAGTATCCTTCCAGGTTCATGGTATTAAATGTTTGATCATTTTGATATTAATATGTACACATGATATTAACGTTTACCATATGCCAGGCGCTTTAAATGACTTATATAGGTAAACTCATCTAATTTCTCACACCCTGGGAGTTAAGTATAGACCTAAGACGCTGTGTTTTTAAAAACACAACGTATATTATGCTCTCTATGAGGGAAATAACTCAGTCTTACCTAGCATAGTACTCCATTGTCTGCCAATGTGTGTGACATAACAGAAACCCAATACACATTTGTTAAATTAGTCAAATAGCACCTGCACATCATTATACACCCACGATTATAGTAGATATCTATGTATTTATCAATAAACATTCTTGTCTTAAAATTAATAACTACTCCTCTCTCTCATTTTGTATGCACATATGTTATCAGAGCATCCATGTCAGGCGAGTATCATGTGATCTTGCATCCTCATCTTTGGGAGTTTTGGAAGTGAACCAATAAAGTAAATTTGTTCTCTATCCAGTGGTTGAAGCCAAAGATAAAATAAAGGAACAGTTGTTTGCCATGTTCTGAACTATGTGGGTAAAGCAATCTTCTTCCTCAAGAAAACAGAATAAAACCAGCATATGAAGAAAAGCACAAATGAGAATCAGAGGTCCAGATTCTAGTTCTTCCTGAGACCCAAACAAATCCCTGCCTTAGATCAATTTTACTGTTCAACCTCACAATCTATGACGCATCTTTGTTGTGGCCTCTCCCGTTGCGGAGCACAGGCTCCGGACGCGTAGGCTCAGCGGCCATGGCTCACGGGCCCGGCCGCTCTGCAGCTTGTGGGATCTTCCCGGACCGGGGCACGAACCCGCGTCCCCTGCATCGGCAGGCGGACTCTCCACCACTGCGCCCCCAGGGAAGCCCTGCATCTCTTGTTTTTCCAATAAAAGTTATTTCTCTATATAGATTACAACATGAATTGTTATCCTTTTGATTTGTGCAATATGGTAGCCTTGCAGAAAAGTATTCCTTTTCTACTGTCTAAATTATGCAGTTCTTCATTAGTATCTTATTCTTCACTACATTTACAACCTACAAAAACATAACTTTAATTTTAATTTGCTAACTAAATGAAAAAAAAACCATTTGAAACATTTGCAGCTCCAGTCCTGCTCATTATATTTAGCTGTTATTATACGGTAATATCACTCTACTGTTCAAAAATAAGTTATATCCACCATAACCTGGAACTTAAGATTTCTAAATGTATCCTCAAATTATCGTTTCATGTTCATATTCTACTCCTCCCAGTAGGATTTTTTTTTAAACAAATTTATAAATTTTTATTTATTTATTTATTTATTTATTTATTTATTTATTTATTTATTTATTTATTTATTTATTTTCGGCTGCATTGGGTCTTCGTGGCTGTGGGCAGACTTTCTCTACTTGAGGCGAGTGGGGGCTACTCTTGGTTGCAGTGCGTGGGCTTCTCATTGTGGTGGCTTCACTTGTTGCACAGCACGGGCTCTAGGCACGTGGGCTTCAGTAGTTGTGGCATGCAGGCTCAGTAGCTGTGGCACACAGGCTTAGTTGCTCCGTGGCATGTGGGATCTTCCCGGACCAGGGCTCGAACCGTGTCTCCTGCACTGGCAGGCAGATTCTTAACCCCTGTGCCACCAGGGGTGTCCCCTAATAGGCTCTTTAAACCTCTGTCAGGTGATATTTCTTAGAGTTCACCAAAATGCACCTGGATTTTTGCCAACTTCACATTTTTTGCAAATTTTGTTTCCCTCTGGAAATGCCACCTTATACAGAGAGATTTGAACTGGATCCTAAGTCATTAAATCATAGACCTTCATGGTACATTCTTCATGTTCCAGCTGGAGGAATAACTTCAAATTCACCCAAGTGATGCAGGATATCATTCTACTTAACACAGATAACTCCCATAATGGTTCACTTAATAATGAGCGGTCTTTGGCCGCCAAATACTCAGTCTTTGTTACTTTGGTTAACTGCGTTGGCAAAAGGGAACTGACACATTCTCCTATTGCTGTAGCAGTGTGAAAGATGAGAAGTGATCTAAAAGTACTATAACAGAGAAGTACAAGCACAATTAATTACTCACCATCAAATTCATCATCTCCTACCATGTTTCACTAGGTACACATTTGACCCATAGCAGAAATGTTCTTCTACAAGTATAAAAGTATAAGAAAGCATAGAAATTCTTGAGTGTCCTGTAGAGGTAAGAATGAATGTCTGTTTTCTCTTTTTGTGCCCCCAAATGATGATAATTCCTTCTAACTCATAACGATTGTATCTCATTCATTTTGGTAACCCCATAATCTTGAACATGGGGTCTTGCATAGTGTGGTTTAATATATTCATGCTTGATTAATCTACACTTTTGAATAATCCCACTTGTAGGAAACATGTACATCCTCTCACAGATGACCCCTTGACATGTTCATAAGGAGTTGGCAGGATCAAAATGAGAATATTTGAAATTGATAATCAAAATATGGAAATATATTTTAAAACAGTCACTTAAATTATATTATATATATATATATATATATATATAAATAAAACCTACATTAAATTTAGTCACTTTCTAGCCAGATTTTAACACGTTTATGTTTAGTACTTTAGTAATGCACAATAATTGTCATGGTACAGCAACGCCAATAAAATACAAAAAGGTATAAGGCATTGTCCAGACTTTGAAGAAGGAAAGGAAGATGGTACATGGTTATGTTGGAACAAGAGCAGGGCTGTTCTGGGCACACTGGGAGAGACTCTCACCCTCCTCATGAACTGCCTTTGCAAACCCAACCAGAATTTTCAAGCATCAAAAGATAGACAAACAGGGGAGAATACTGCTTAGACATGCTGATGTAAACAGAACATGCTTGTTTCAAGAACAATTTTATCTTCAGAAATTATTTAACTATGTAGTCATATTTTCCTTATTTCACATAAATATGTTGAAATAGAAAAATTAAAGCACTGATATTGTGATAAGAAATGTAGTTTTTATACAAGTGGTGTACATTTTCAAAGATGTCAAACATTCGACAAGGTAAATGCAGAAAACATTTAGAATAATTTGCTCTAGCTTCCAATAAATTATTAAATGTAAGATAAAAAATTAAAAACATACTTGAAATTCTGAAATTCATCATCAAAATTATGACTAAAATACATAAAGTTATTTACATCTTTGGGAATGTGGAACCTATTAATAGTATAAATATCTAAAACTTAGTTTTGTACACTTGCCCTCTTTCTCTCTCTTACTCTAGTTTTCTCTTTATGTGTATGGATAATAGATAGATGATAGATAGATAGATAGATAAATTCAATATAAAGTCTTTCAGAAGAGTAGAGCAGTCCTTTGTCAGAAATCTCAGCAAAATAACACCTTTCCCGGGCTTCCCTGGTGGCGCAGTGGTTGAGAACCCGCCTGCCGATGCAGGGGACGCAGGTTCGTGCCCCGGTCCGGGAAGATCCCACGTGCCGCGGAGCAACTAAGCCCGTGAGCCATGGCCACTGAGCCTGCACTCCGCAACGGGAGAGGCCGCAACAGTGAGAGGCCCGCGTAACAAACACACAAACAAACAAACAAACAAAAATAACCAAACACCTTTCCCACATACTAAGAAAATGCTGAATACCAGAATCAGTATGTGAAATAAGCAAGAACAAAAGACAGCTATCTCCAGTAGAAAACAAGCTGTTTCCATGTGCTGGTACTGAGTCTGTCTGGTAGCACATGTAAAATAGATGCATACCTTCACAGGACCAGGTAGAAAAGGTAAATGCATAATCACCTAACGTGAGAGCCGGCAGGATGTTGGGGCCCACAGCAAACGGGAGAAGCTGCACAGTTCCCAGTACAGGAATCCTAACGGCATCATAACATGCATCACGCCCAGTGCTGCTCAGGAGTGAGTATGGCTCCCCCACTGCCAGGCTTTAAGCTCTTGGAAAAAGGAAATCTAGGCAAAGCAACTAGAGGAGGGTCGACAAGAATGGATGCTTGACAGTGAAGTATGCTAAGTTCCTTATCTCCTCGGTCACATGTCAATCGTACATCCATCCTTCCGAGAAGATGTTGTTGATCCCTTTTCATAAATCAGGAAATTGAAGCTTCACAATTATAAATTACTGTTTTGCAGTTACCCAAGAAGTTTGCAGAACAGCTAGCATCCTCCAATGTTTTTTGATGCTGAAATCTACTACACAGATATAACGATAACGCTCTTTGTGTTCATCTTCAGCTTTTGAAATCACTGCTTAAGAACCATCATGCACAAAAGCATCCATGGTGTAATTCTGAGAGTGAAAGTTGGGTCACATGAGTTGGAAAGTTGGGCCCAAAGCAAGAGAGTGCCCCTTTTGATAGATGGTAGATATTACCACACCCGCTGAGGACTCTGTCCATTTTGACATTTAGCAAATGCAGTCTTAAGAGCACTTGAGGGGCGGAGCGAGAAGATGGCGGAAGAGTAAGACGCGGGGATCACTCTTCCTCCCCACAGAGACATCAGAAATACATCTACACGTGGAACTTCTCCTATAGAACACCCACCGAACGCTGGCAGAAGACCTCAGACCTCAGGCAAGAAACCCCCCCACGTACCTGGGTAGAGCAAAAGAAAAAAGAATAAACAGAGACAAAAGAATAGGGACGGGACCTGCACCAGTGGGAGGGAGCCGAGAGGGAGGAAAGGTTCCCACACACTAGAAGCCCCTTCGCAGGCGGAGACTGCGGGTGGCGGAGGGGGAAGCTCCGGAGCCGAGGAGGAGACCACAGCCAACAGGGTGCGGAGGGCAAAGCGGAGAGATTCCCGCACGGAGGCAGCCCAAGAGGCTTGTCTGCTCACCCGCCGCGGCGGGCGGGGCTGGGAACTGAGCCTCGGGCGGATCCCAGGGAAAGGTCTGGAGCTGGAAGAGTGAAAACAGCCTGAAGGGGTTAGCGCACCACGGCTGGCCTGGAGGGAGTTTGGGAGAAGTCTGGAGCTGCCGAAGAGGCAAGAGACCTTTTCTTCCCTCTTTGCCTGCTGTTGCGCGAGGAGAGGGGTTTAAGGGCGCCGCTTAAAGGAGCTCCAGAAACGGGCGCGGAGCTGCCGAAGAGACAAGAGACTTTTTCTTGCCTCTTCGCTTCCTGGGGCGCGAGGAAAGGGAATTAAGGGCACCGCATAAAGGAGCTCCAGAAACGGGTGCGAGCTGCGGCTGTCGGCACGGACAGTAGAGACGGGTGTGGGACGCTAGGGTTGCTGCTGCCGCCACCAAGAGGCCTGTGTGCGAGCGCAGGTCACTCTCCACACCGCCCCTCCCGGGAGCCTGTGCAGCCCGCCAGTGCCGGGATCCCGGGATCCTGGGACTGCTTCCCCGGGAAAACGCGCGGCGCGCCTCGGGCCGGTGCAGCGTCACGCCAGCCTCTGCCACCGCGGACTCGCCCCACATCCGTGCCCCCCCACCCACCGCCTGAGTGAGCCAGAGACCACGAATCAGCTGCTCCGTTAACACTGCTCTTTTAACCCCGCCCTGTCTGAGCGAAGGGCAGACGCCCTCGGACGACCTGCGGCGCAGAGGCGGGGCCAGGTCCAGGGCTGAGCCCCAGGAGCTGTGCGAACAAAGAGAGGGGGAGGTCCCTCCCAGCAGCCTCAGAAACAGCGGGTTAAAGCTCCACAGTCAGCTTGAAGTGCCCTGCATCTGTGGAAAACCTGAATAGACAGCGAAATATCCCAGGTTGAGGAAGTGGACTTTGGGAGCGAGATATACTATTATTTCCCCCCTTTTTCTTTTTGTGAGTGTGTATGTGGGTGCTAATGTGTGAGATTTTGTCTGTGTAGCTTTGTTTTCACCATTTGTCCTGGGGTTAGACCGACCATTTTTATTTTTTCTTTAATAGAAATTTTCTTCTTAATAATTATTTTGTTATTTTAATAACTGTATTTTACCCTACTTTATTTTGTCTTCTCCCCTTTCTTTCTTCCTTTCTTCCCTCCTTTCTTTCCTATTTCCCTCCTTCCTTCCTTCTTCCCTTCCTTCCTTTATTCCCTCCTTCCTTCCTCCCTTCCTTTCTTCCTCCCTCCCTTCCTTTCTTCCTTCCTTCCCTACCTTCCTCCTTTCTTCCTTCCTTTCTTGACTTTCTATTTTTTTCTCCCTTTTGTTTTGAGCTGTGTGGATTAAAGGCTCTTGGCACGCCAGCCAGGTGTCAAGGCTGTGTCTCTGAGATGGGAGAACTAACCTCAGGACACTGGTCCACAAGAGACCTCTCAGCTCCACGTAATATCAAACGGCGAAAATCTCCCAGAGATCTCCATCTCAACACCAAGACCCAGATTCACTCAAGGACCAGCAACGAACAGTGCTGGACACCCTATGCCCAACAAAGAGCAAGACAGGTCTACAGCCCCATCCATTAGCAGAGAGGCTGCCTAGAATCACAGTAAGGCTACTGACATCCCCATACACGCCCCCAGACGTGGACCTACCCACCAGGGAGACGGGATCCAGCCTCATCCACCAGAACAGGGGAACTGGTCCCCCCAAACAGGAAACCTGCTCAACCCACTGAACCAACCTCAGCCACTGGGGACAGCCACCAAAAATAGATAGAAATACGAACCTGCAGCCTGCAAAAGGGAGACCCCAAACACAGTAAGATAAGCAAAATGAGAAGACAGAAAAACACACAGCAGATGAAGGAACAAGATAAAAACACACCAGACCTAACAGATGAAGAGGTAATAGCCAATCTACCTGAAAGAGAATTTAGAATAATGATGGTGAAGATGATGTAAAATCTTGGAAATAGAATAGACAAATTGCAAGAAACAGTTAACAAGGACCTAGAAGAAATAAAGAGGAAGCAAGCAATGATGAGCAACACAATAAATGAAATGAAAAATACTCTAGATGGGATCAGTAGCAGAATAACTGAGGCAGAAGGACGGATAAGTGACCTGGAAGATAAAATAGTAGAAATAACTACTGCAGAGCAGAAGAAAGAAAAAAGAATGAAAAGAACTGAGGACAGTGTCAGAGACCTCTGGGACAACATTAAACACACCAACATTCGAACCATAGGGATCCCAGAAGAAGAAGAGAAAAAGAAAGGGACTGAGAAAATATTTGAAGAGATTATAGTTGAAAACTTCCCTAATATAGGAAAGGAAATAGTCAACCAAGTCCAGGAAGCACAGAGAGTCCCATACAGGATAAACCCAAGGATAAACACGCCAAGACACATAATAATCAAACTGTCAAAAATTAAATACAAAGAAAACATATTAAAAGCAGCAAGGGAAAAACAACAAATAACACACAAGGGAATCCCCATAAGGCTAACATCTGATCTTTCAGCAGAAACTCTACAAGCCAGAAGGGAGTGGCAGGACATATTTAAAGTGATGAAGGAAAAAAACCTACAACCAAGACTACTCTACCCAGCAAGGATCTCATTCAGATTTGATGGAGAAATTAAAACCTTTACAGACAAGCAAAAGCTGAGAGAGTACAGCACCACCAAACCAGCTTTACAACAAATGCTAAAGGAACTTCTCTAAGCAAGAAACATAAGAGTAGGAAAAGACCTACAAGAACAACCTGAAACAATTAAGTAAATGGTAATAGCAACGCACATATCAATAATTACCTTAAATGTAAATGGATTAAATGCTCCCACCAAAAGACACAGACTGGCTGAATGGATACAAAAACAGGACCCATATATATGCTGTCTACAAGAGACCCACTTCAGACGTAGGGACACTTACAGGCTGAAAGTGAGGGGATGGAAAAAGATATTCCATGCAAATGGAAATCAGAAGAAAGCTGGAGTAGCAATTCTCATATCAGACAAAATAGACTTTAAAATAAAAACTATTACAAGAGACAAAGAAGGACACTATATAATGATCAAGGGATCGATCCATGAAGAAGATATAACAATTGTAAATATTTATGCACCCAACATAGGCGCACCTCAATACATAAGGCAAATACTAACAGCCATAAAAGGGGAAACCGACAGTAACACAATCATAGTAGGGGACTTTAACACCCCCCTGTCACCAATGGACAGATCATCCAAAACGAAAATAAATAAGGAAACACAAGCTTTAAATGATACATTATACAAGATGGATTTACTTGATATTTATAGGACATTCCATGCAAAAACAACAGAATACACATTTTTCTCAAGTGCCCATGGAACATTCTCCAGGATAGATCATATCTTGGGTCACAAATCTAGCCTTGGCAAATTTAAGAAAATTGAAATCGTATCAAGTATCTTTTCTGACCACAACGCTATGAGACTAGATATCAATTACAGGAAAAGATCTGTAAAAAATACAAACACATGGAGGCTAAACAATACACTACTTAATAACGAAGTGATCACTGAAGAAATCAAAGAGGAAATCAAAAAGTACTTAGAAACAAATGACAGTGGAGACACGACGACCCAAAACCTATGGGATACAGCAAAAGCAGTTCTAAGAGGCAAGTTTATAGCAATACAATCATACCTTAAGAAACAGGAAGCATCTCGAATAAACAACTTAACTTTGCACCTAAAGCAATTAGAGAAGGAAGAACAAAAAAACCCCAAATTTAGCAGAAGGAAAGAAATCATAAAGATCAGATCAGAAATTAATGAAAAAGAAATGAAGGAAACAATAGCAAAGATCAATAAAAGTAAAAGCTGGTTCTTTGAGAAGATAAATAAAATTGATAAACCATTAGCCAGACTCATCAAGAAAAAAAGGGAGAAGACTCAAATCAATAGAATTAGAAATGAAAAAGGAGATGTAACAACTGACTCTGCAGAAATACAAAAGATTATTAGAGATTACTCAAGCAACTCTATGGCAATAAAATGGACAACCTGGAAGAAATGGACAAATTCTTAGAAATGCACAAACTGCCGAGACTGAACCAGGAAGAAATAGAAAATTTGAACAGACCAATCACAAGCACTGAAATTGAAACTGTGATTAAAAATCTTCCAACAAACAAAAGCCCAGGACCAGATGGCTTCACAGGCGAATTCTATCAAACATTTAGAGAAGAGCTAACACCTATCCTTCTCAAACTCTTCCAAAAGATAGCAGAGGGAGGAACACTCCCAAACTCATTCTATGAGGCCACCATCACCCTGATACGAAAACCAGACAAAGACGTCACAAAGAAAGAAAACTATAGGCCAATATCACTGATGAACATAGATGCAAAAATCCTCAACAAAATACTAGCAAACAGAATCCAACAGCACATTAAAAGGATCATACACCATGATCAAGTGGGGTTTATTCCAGGAATGCAAGGATTCTTCAATATACGCAAATCAATCAACGTGATACACCATATCAACAAACTGAAGGAGAAAAACCATATGATCATCTCAATAGATGCAGAGAAAGCTTTTGACAAAATTCAACACCCATTTATGATAAACACCCTGCAGAAAGTAGGCATAGAGGGAACTTTCCTCAATATAATAAAGGCCATATATGACAAACCCACAGCCAGCATTGTTCTCAATGGTGAAAAACTGAAACCATTTCCACTAAGATCAGGAACAAGACAAGGTTGCCCACTCTCACCACTCTTATTCAACCTAGTTTTGGAAGTTCTAGCCACAGCAATCAGAGAAAATAAAGAAATAAAAGGAATCCAAATAGGAAAAGAAGAAGTAAAGCTGTCACTGTTTGCAGATGACATGATACTATACATAGAGAATACTAAGGATGCTACCAGAAAACTACTAGAACTAATCAATGAATTTGGTAAAGTAGCAGGATACAAAGTTAATGCACAGAAATCTCTGGCATTCTTATACACTAATGATGAAAAATCTGAGAATGAAATTAAGAAAACACTCCCATTTACCATTGCAACAAAAAGAATAAAATATCTAGGAATAAACCTACCTAAGGAGACAAAAGACTTGTATGCAGAAAACTATAAGACACTGATGAAAGAAATTAAAGATGATACAAATAGGTGGAGAAATATACCATGTTCTTGGATTGGAAGAATCAACATTGTGAAAATGACTGTATTACCCAAAGCAATATACAGATTCAATGCAATCCCTATCAAATTACCACTGGCATTTTTTACAGAACTAGAAAAAAGAATTTCACAATTTGTATGGAAACACAAAAGACCCCGAATAGCCAAAGCAATCTTGAGAACGAAAAACGGAGCTGGAGGAATCAGGCTCCCTGACCTCAGACTATACTACAAGGCCACAGTAATCAAGATAGTATGGTACTGGCACAAAAACAGAAATATAGATCAATGGAATAGGATAGAAAGCCCAGAGATAAACCCACACACATATGGTCACCTTATCTTTGATAAAGGAGGCAAGAACATACATTGGAGAAAAGACAGCCTCTTCAATAAGTGGTGCTGGGAAAACTGGACAGCTACCTGTAGAAGTATGAAATTAGAACACTCCCTAACACCATACACAAAAATAAACTCAAAATGGGTTACAGACCTAAATGTAAGGCCAGACACTATCAAACTCTTAGAGGAAAACATAGGCAGAACACTCTATGACATCAATCACAGCAAGATCCTTTTTGACCCATCTCCTAGAGAAATGGAAATAAAAACACAAGTAAACAAATGGGACCTAATGAAACTTAAAAGCTTTTGCACAGCAAAGGATACCATAAACAAGACCAAAAGACAACCCTCAGAATGGGAGAAAATATTTGCAAATGAAGCAACTGACAAAGGATTAATATCCAAAATTTATAAGCAACTCATGCAGCTCAATAACAAAAAAACAAACAGCCCAATCCAAAAATGGGCAGAAGAACTAAATAGACATTTCTCCAAAGAAGATATACAGATAGCCAACAAACACATGAAAGAATGCTCAACATCATTAATCATTAGAGAAATGCAAATCAAAACTACAATGAGATATCATCTCACACCGGTCAGATTGGCCATCATCAAAAACTCTAGAAACAATAAATGCTGGAGAGGGTGTGGAGAAAAGGGAACCCTCTTGCACTGCTGGTGGGAATGTAAAATGATACAGCCACTATGGAGAACAGTATGGAGGTTCTTTAAAAAAGTAAAAATAGAACTAGCATACGACCCAGCAATCCCACTACTGGGCATATACCCTGAGAAAACCATAATTCAAAAAGAGTCATATACCAAAATGTTTATTGCAGCTCTATTTACGATAGCCAGGACATGGAAGCAACCTAAGTGTCCATCAACAGATGAATGGATAAGGAAGATGTGGCACATATATACAATGGAATATTACTCAGCCATAAAAAGAAATGAAACTGAGTTATTTGTAATGAGGTGGATAGACCTGGAATCTGTCATACAGAGTGAAGTAAGTCAGAAGGATAAAAACAAATACCGTATGCTAACACATATATATGGAATCTAAAAAAAAAAAAAAAAAAAAAATGTCATGAAGAGATTAGTGGTAGGATGGGAATAAAACACAGACCTACTCGAGCATGGACTTGAGGATATGGGGAGGGGGAAGGGTAAGCTGTGACGATGTGAGAGAGTGGCAGGGACATATACATACTACCAAATGTAAATTAGATAGCTAGTGGGAAGCTACAGCATAGCACAGGGAGTTCACCTCTGTACTTAGTGACCACCTAGAGGGGTGGGATAGGGAGGGTGGGAGGGAGGGTGACAAAAGAGGGAGGAGTTATGGGAACATATGTATATGTATAACTGATTCACTTTGTTGTAAAAGAGAAACTAACACACTATTGTAAAACAGTTATACTCAAATAAAGATGTTAAAAAAAAAAAAAAAAAAGAGCACTTGAGTCATCTGGCAGAGTTGATTAAAAATGAGAACTCTAGGGGCTTCCCTGGTGGCGCAGTGGTTGGGAGTCCACCTGCCGATGCAGGGGACACGGGTTCGTGCCCCGGTCCGGGAAGATCCCACGTGCCGCGGAGCGGCTGGGCCCGTGAGCCATGGCCGCTGGGCCTGCGCGTCCGGAGCCTGTGCTCCGCAACGGGAGAGGCCACAACAGGGAGAGGCCCGCGTACCGCAAAATAAATAAATAAATAAATAAATAAATAAATAATAAAAATAAAAAAATGAGAACTCTAAACACTGATATAACGTAATCCCAGCTAAATGGAACCATAAGCCATGGCAAAGGTCGGTGCTTCTAAATCTGCCAAGATTAATGGAAGCGACAACAGCATGTTTGGTCCCAGTGAAAAATGACACGAGACCCCAACTGAGGCTCCAGCATTTTCTTTAACAATAAATTAAGGATTTAAATTGTGAAAAATTTTCCCAGACCTCAGATTTACCGTGTGCCTTTGATGTCAGTTAAGAGACACCTAGCTATAGGTAGATAAAAATATCAAAAAGTAATATTGCATTAAGGACAGAAATCATTTAAAACATCTTTAAGTGCAAATCTCTGGAAATCCCTTGACAGTTATTAACACATACTAAAAACAGAAAATAACAAAGAAAAGAGGTGAATGGAACTAATATTCATTAAGGCATTGCTCTGTCCCAGGGCCCATAGCCACTGGTTTAAAAGACAGGTTTTACTGATTGATTTTTTAAAATATTTATTTTATATTGGGGTATAGCTGATTAACAATGTTGTGTTAGCTTTAGGTATACAGCAAAGTGATTCAGTTAAACATATACATGTATCTATTCTTTTTCAAATTCTTTTCCCATTTAGGGTATTACAGACTATTGAGCAAAGTTCCCAAAGGTGGGGGAAAGGGATAAATTGTGAGTTTGGGATTGACACATACACGCTACTATATTTGAAATAGATAACCAACAAGGACCTACTGATTAACTGATTAATTTATTGATTGATTGCATTCCAAAGGAGACAAAACATGAAATGATCACTAAGCTCGTTTTTCAAATAAAGAAACTAAGATTCAAAGGGTAAAGTCATTGTTCCTAACCCTGCAGTGAGTTTTGATTAGAAGCGGGTCACTGTCTCAGGGACTGAAAATCATGGTATTTGTAAAGTCAGTCTTAGTTAATCAGCTACCTAAATACCTGGCCGCTAGGTGTACATAAAGAGAATTTTTCAGTCAGGTTCTGTTCTTTAGAACATAATACGAAATAACAAAAAAAGAACTCCTTACAGATAAAAATGCGCTTCAGTACATTTTACACATATACACATGGGAGTTAGGTTTGTTTGCCGTGTTCAGTGTCACGTCAATGGGACAAGAGCACATACCATGGGGTTCGGATAAAAATGAGGGAACCCAAGAGGGTCCCCCATGCTCTGCTGTCTCCAGAGCCGGCGCTGGAGGTCAGGTGCAGGTGGTCCACGTGCCCTGTGCCCCTGGCCAGCATCCCTCTGAAAGGACCCACCTCATCCGTGCTCTCCGTAATTATGTGGCTATAAGGGCAATGGCAGCTAAGGGACTACGTAACCGGGGAGGTGGCCAGGACCAGGAAGGGACTTCGTTGGAAAGAGGTGCCTGCCCTGTGCATTCCACCTCAGATCTGCTGGGCCAGCTCGCACTAAGCTACCACAACCAGAGATAAAGTGAGCCTCCGAGACTATACACACTTGCCTTCCCAGCTCACAGGAGGAGGGCTGAGCGGGTGTTCAGTTAAATAGAGGAACTCTTCTCACGTGGAAGGGGGCCTCATACCCCAGGCTGTTAGGGAGGGATGGTGGATAAGTACCTGCAGGGAGCAGAGGTCCCTAGAGCTCCCCCAGAAATGGTTAGAGATGGTGTTTTTCAGAGCATTGAAACAGCAGCCCGAGGTTCCTGAAGGCCCTGCTGCAGCTCAAGGAGCCTGCTGTCCTATACACTGTGGTGCTGAGAACAATTCGTCACTCGTTACAACAGCCAGAGCGAGTGCTTTACAAACACCCGTTAGGATTTTGTTCCTTTCGATGTCTTGCTGTAGGAAAAATCAATGTTCTTGCTCTCATTTTACAAAACATTTAAAAATATTGCAGATGACTACTCTCTTGGTAGTGATATCATGACTGGATGTTTTAAAAACAAAATACATATTAGAAACAGGAAATAATTCCAGGCGGTAAAATTGTCTTTTCCTAATCTGACAGAGGCATAGTTAGCTATTATGTTAACACATAAGGTTCAAAATTAAATTTTACTTGACCATAATAGCGATGCTGATCCAGCTACCTACATACGCAGAATTAGTGGTTATTTGTATATTTATTTGCATATGCAATGACTGTCCCAAGTTTAAATGTATAAGACTGCTAAATTTGCTCTGTAAATCCTTGAAAAGATACTCATTTTTACTTTCTTTTATTTTCTAATAACTGAATTATGTATATGTATGTTCTAGGAAAATGCCACCTTGATTCAGGATTCTATGCTTCTGAATTCTATTTTTTCTACTAGCGCTAAATACAATTAATCCATGTACAGTAAGTGCTTCTGATTTCCAAATGAAGCAACTGATTTGGGCTGGGATTAAAAATTAAAATTTTCAATCAGGGCTAAAAATATCAGTATGATTCTTCTAAAATGCACTCTGAGTATCTGAGAAATAACTAAAAGTGGATGAAAAGAAAAGCAAGGTTATGCCTCCATATAAATTAGAAAATAACAACTACTAAGGGTATTCTTTGTCATACCAACAATCCAACAGCCAAAACCACTGAAGAATGCTAGTTTGTCATCCATTTAACATATATTTTTGAAAGGCAGACATGGGGTTGACAAACAGACCTGTAGATGTTGGTCTCTCATAAATGAGATTAATAAACAGTAGAGAAATGTACAATATTTTAAGTGATTTCACATACCAAATCCATCCCTAAAAGGGCAATTATTAACTCAACTTTGTAATCAGTTTCACTCCCATCCATAATTATTTTTATCATCGCTTTTAAAATAATTTGGATTTCACATAAGGAATAGATTTGGTTGACACTATTTAAAAATTTTTTAATATTTGATCATTATACTGATTAATTAACTAAATGATCAGAGTTTTGTTGTCTTACCCTCTTCAAACCAGTTCAATTTCAATTTTAAGGAGGGCAGCACACATTTAGATAGGTGTGCTTTAATACCTGGAATTAAATATTCTTTATTCAGGCTTAGTATTTTACTCTAAGAATGTGTCCTTACTATTTGTTTTTAGTAGTTATACATAGATTTTAATAAATTACAGTATGCTATTTGTAATTATGCCACCTTATCCTAATTTTTCTTCAGCTAGTATGTTATTGAATTTACAAGAAAATAAGAGTTTTGGTATTGACAGTTTTTCAGGCTATTCAAAGTTTTATTACTATGCAAGCTATTATTTTAACATCATATTCAAGGACCCTGCAGCACACAATAAGCAGAAATGACTTGCTATACTGCATTCAATATGCCCGCACATATTTTCAGTTACAGGCATGTATTTTATCAGAAAAAAAGGCATGCAGTCAAGAAATCTCCTGTGTCATATTTCCCCTCCATTGAATTTTATAACCGAGACGAGCCATTTCAAATCTTGCTCCTGGGTTGAGGCTGCTTTGGAAATTGGAGCCCATCTTGAACTCTCAGAGCTATGTTATAAACTCATGTAAATTGGAATTTATAATGGAAACAGCACCATACTTTACTGTAACTGCAAAATCTAGGCTCCCCTTGGATAAAATAAAACAAAGGGCATAGCAGACTACCCTCCACTGTGCTTTTGTTAAGTTTATATTTCCAGCGTAACAGTGATCACATCAGTAATGAAAGCATTTCAGTTGACTTTCCAGAAAGCAGTTTGATTTTGATTTGCAAGTCACTGAATGTGGCATGCTACTTCAGCAACCACTGTGCTTCTGAGAGCCACTCAAGTGTGAGAAACACAAGTCTAAGTGTTTCAGTAAATATGCAGAGAGATATTCAATGCAATCCTGCATTGAATTGGAAAGCTGAATTTGACAGATCTTGGGAATAAAAGAAAAGTCATTTCTTTTATGTTCGAGAAGTATAAAACTTCACTTTTCTGTATTAGTTCAAAAATGAAAAGATATTAGGTAAGTACAAGGATGACTGCCAGCTTCCGCAATGGGTAATTACCAGGAAGACGGACTCTAGAGACTGAGATTAAGTAAATCAAAGTTTCTGTCTCATTTACGCTCATGTGTTATTTGGTGGGTCAGTTAGACCCTCTCAGAAATCAGACTCTTACGTCTCGGGGCTGTACTTTAACACATTCAACACAGTGAAGTCCTCTGGTCAGGCTGTTGAGTGGATAGTCAAGGATGTCTGTATGGAATAGAGGAGGAGCTCACAAATAAGACAAGCATTTGTATGTAAGTGCATAAAACCCATGTTATAATGCAGACTTTCAGGTTCAGCCTGGAGATACAGAGAGCTGGAAAGAGTGCTACTCCTGTAAAGATCAACAAAGCCGGATGTGAGGTAAAGTGATCAGGATGCATCTTAACAGTAATAACTCCTGCAATAGGGAAAAGCTTCAATGAACTGAACTCAACTGCAATTTGTACAGAGGTGATGGGCATTTGAAGGAGAATGAGGGAGCAGGGAATGGGTTGACCGGGGGTTCAACAGAATCAGGGAAGTGGAAAGTTACAGAAAGTGGAAAGGGGTGTCTGGACCTGTGACACCCACCTGGGTTTGCTACCTGACACTTCTGGACCTTAGACTCCTCCTCTCATGCAGAGGCTGGGGGACAGAGGCCCCCATCTTAGGTGTTGGCTGGAACAAACATTAAATTCTCTGCCAGCCTTGAGTTTTCTCAGGCAGGTGTTTTAAGGGGTGCTGGGGCCACTCTAGAGATGCAGCTTTGAGCTTTTAGAAACAATGTGAGTGTCCGTCCACGTGTTCAGGGGCCAGGGGGGAGGACTAGTCGAGAAGAGAGCTCAGAGGACCCCGGCTGGAGTCTGGTCAAGCAGAGAGTCTTTGCCAATTTCCTCCAAACAACAAGCAAAAAGCTGGACAAACAGCAAATTATAAATGCTTATCAGAAAACTGATGTCACAGAGTAAACAGCTCACCTGAAATCTAGAAAGATAAGTCTGGAGAGAGAAGTAGGGCCTGGGCATTTATTTACCTGGGAAGACATCATCAGAACCATATCAACCCAGGGGAAGGTTCAGCCAGACACTTCTAACCAACTGCTGAAGGTTTAGTGTGGCCTGAGTGTGCAGCTGCTGTTTTCTACAGATGTGGAGGGATTTGCACCCTCTTGCAGGCTTTTCATCCAGGTGGGTTTGCACACACCAGGTGCTCACTGGGAAGACTGGGGAGGATGCTGGGAAAGCTTTCCATGTAGAACTAGGAGAGCAGAACAACAGCCTCTGGGACAGTTCTGCCCAGAAGCATCCCCCATGGTTCATCATATGGAGCCAAAGCCTTAAACTGAAGGAGGAAAGGCGATCAAAACCAGTGCGGACCCTGCTGAGGACACAGTGAGGACTCACTTTAATTAGGAGAGTGGAGGAAGGGAAAGAAAATCTCTACCCCAGCTTAGGGGTAGGAAGAGGAATTAGGTCTAACATGAAATACAGAAAAGCAGCAGAAGAAATGCCGGTTGACGGAGCCTCTCTAGTTCTGAGGCTTCATCAGAACATCACCCAGTGTTCTCCTCCCTGCCCCACACCCATACTTAACAAGCTTTAAGGGGACTACCTCAGGGGAGCAGCAAGAGATGGATTTTTCTCTGGGGAGGACCCAAGGCCAAGCCCAGAGTAGACACTGCGAGAACCCCTCTGTGGTTGGCCCAGAACAGAGGACTCACGTCTAGAGGGACTGGAAGCTTCTGGTGCCCGGAGGGTAACCATAGCAACAGCACACTTTCACCCCAGCCCAACTCCTAAATAGATGAACACAAATCCACAGCAAAGCCCCAGCAGAAGGAAATGTGTGCTTATCTTTTTTTTTTTTTTTTTTTTTTTTTGCGGTACACGGGCCTCTCACTGTTGTGGCCTCTCCCATTGCGGAGCACAGGCTCCAGACGCGCAGGCTCAGCGGCCACGGCTCATGGGCCCAGCCGCTTCCCGGCATGTGGGATCCTCCCAGACCGGGGCACAAACCCATGTCCTCTGCATCGGCAGGTGGACTCTCAACCACTGCGCCACCAGGGAAGCCCCTGTGTGCTTATCTTGAAGCATGATTACTTACCTGAGTACTATACGACGCTTCTGGCTTTCAACAAAATATTACAAAGCACACAAACAGGGAAGAAATAGCATCGTCTGAAGAGACACGATAATCGTCAGGATCAGACTGAGATGGGGATTGTGGAAACTATCAGACAGAATTTAGATAACTATGATTAACATGTCAAAGGCTCTTACGGAAAATGTCAGCAACATGTGAGATCAAGGAAGTTGTTTCAGCAGAAAAATGAAAAGTATAAGAAAGAATCAAATGGAGATTCAAGAAACAGACATTCAGGGATCTTGAACTCTCAAGCCAGGCTACATTCAGCCTTTAAAGATGTGTTAAAAGTATACCTCAAGTCTTCTTACCCACATCTACAGCTGGCTTCATTTTCATTGTTGTGGAAATGAGTAGTGCTTTTGTGTGACTTTCCCACTTTCCAGGAGTGAAAGTTCTTTGGCATCCAGTTACACTGTTTACATTTAGCCAAATAATGTCAGTCTTTTAACATACTCACAAATTCAGTGCAATATAATTATACTACTCACAAGATAGATACTCATAAAATATAGCACAATTCTTGTCCATCCACTGTCTTCTGGTAATGAGGATATCACCTAAACTTGTGTGACATCTGCTGCCAGACCTAAAGCAATAACTTACGTTAGTCCAAATTTCCCTCTGAAAACTATCACAAAATGGGGAGAAAACACATGAGAAATCTGTTTGAAGGCATTTGAGTTCTACTAATGCAACTAGCAAATGCTAGTAGGAGTAGGTCAAGAACCAGGAGAGAAAAAGACACTCACTGGGGTGAGTCACACATGCCACCCCACCTCCCCCTGCAAGGTATCTACAGATGGTTTAACAGAGGTAACAAGGCTGAGAGGCTGTCAGAAAGCAGTGTCTAAGAGGGACAGACACTCGGAAGGAATTCACTCTTCTCTTGGGAAATAAAAAATTGAAATCTAGGAATGAGCAGGGAAGAGAGACCTAGTAAAAACCAATTCTTCAATTATATATTTTTACCCCTGAAGCACCTTACAACAGGAATAGGTAAAAACTAAATGAAGATTAACCCTTGTAACAAAAGAGTCCATCATTATATTTGGTCAACTGACTGGATTCATGAGATCTTGTTATGTAGCAATTACTTGCAAGAAGCAAAAGCAGTCTTATCAGAGGAAGGGAATCATCACCCAGAGCTTCTATCACTCCAGAAAAACCTATGAGGCATACCAAGAGATTAAAAAGAGAAAAATAGACAAGAAGAACAGGCCCTCAAGAAATCCAAATGTTGAATCCATCAGAGACTTTAAGATAACTATGATTATAATGATAAAAAATGTGACATAATAAAAAAATACCAGAGAATTGGTGTTAATAAAGAAAAAAATAGAAATTTTAAACCAACAAAACAAAACAAATACTAAATAAATAATCAACTCAGTTGATGAGTTTAAGTGAAGCCATCAAAGAAAAAGATTTTATGACCTGAAAAATAGTTTAGCAGGAGGTGTTCAGACTAAAACAGAGAAAGAAAAAAATAGGACTAAGATACGCAAAGTAGTGTATAATGCATGCAGAATAAAGTAAGATCTTCTAACATGAATACAATTGGTGTCCAGATAAAGAAAATATAGAATTAGTAATAAATCAAAGGTAGAATTATAATGGCTGCCAGGGAAAAAGAGGATGCAACAATAACACTGGAAGTTGACTTCAAAACAGAACTCGTGGTAACCAGGAGATAAAAGAATTATGTCTTCACACACTAAAAGGAAATAACTGCTAAGCTAAAATTGCATGCAATTGTGCCCTTCAGAAAATATGAACAAATTTATTATAGTAATATAAAGAGCATTAAAAAATTTATCACTACCATATTTGTTTCTCTCCCTGCCCAGGACTGTAAGCTTGATGAAATATTTTAAAAAACAACTGATTTAATTTTACACATTAACCAAATTAAAAAGAAAAATAAATGTATGATAATCTCAATAGATGTAGAAAAAAATTTGATAAAATGTAAAACTTATTTATAATTAAAATAAAACAGAAACAGACAGAAATTTTCTTAAACTCTATGATGTATCTTCCAAAAAATGCAGTGCACATAAACTAAATGGTGACATATTAAAAGTTTTCTCTCTGGGATAGGCAATAAAACTACAGTTATAGATATCATCATGTCTATTCAACTTTGCCATGGAGGTCTTAAGCAGAGCATTAAATCAACACAAATAAATGAGGCTTTATGCAATCATGTAACCAAATAGCCCTGAAGGTCTCTCCCTGTTTTAAGCCCTAAGATGGTCTGTAAATTTGAGTAGGACATTCATTCTATGTCTACCCGTCTCTCTCTCTGTCTCTCTGCCTCTCTGTCTCTCTCTGTCTCTCTGTTTCTTTCTGTCTCTCTCACTGACATCAAAAGATACCTTCCAGTTTCCTGAGAAAAGTGATGATAAATTTGAGTAGCCTCACTTAGGGGGAGAATTTTAAAAGTCTTTCTAGGAAGGTGAGGATTGTTTGCTTTTCAACCAAAAGAATTAAAATAAAAATTTGTCTTAGAAAATACACTTCTATTAGAAAAGCCAGTTATGCTGTGAAGCTCAATTTGGCCTGTCTCCTGTTCTCTGAAGACCATGACATTGGAAGCCCATCTGAAAGTCAGGTGCAGCAAAGGAAGAAGCTTTTAAGGAACATGAGGAAAGTGGATGCTCAAGCCATAGGGTAAGTTCCTTTCCCCTTCTGGGTCTTTCTGTCACTATCTGAAATAGAGGGCCTGGGTCACATGACCTCTGAAATGATATGGTGCTGTGATTTTCAAGAGAAAACCTATTTACTGTGCATAAAGATCTGTTGCAAGCACAAAGCTTTTATGTGGGATCTTCCCGGACCTGGGGCACGAACCCGTGTCCCCTGCAATGGCAGGCGGATTCTCAACCACTGCGCCACCAGGGAAGCCCAAGCACAAAGCTTTTACACTTGCAAATAAAGTGCTCTAATAAAAATCTAGTGAGCTAGTACATGCTTCTAAGGCTTTGCTTTAAGACCTGTGCTTTTCTCTCAGATGAAAGAAACTTTGGTATTTCTACAATATAAACCAGAAAAAATAACATTATTAAACAATTAAAACCATCAAAGAGATAAAAGTCACTTTCTTGAGCATGATATATCCTCTTTAACCTCAGTTAAGTTTCCCTTTCTGAATGACCTATTTTTCAGAACAAAGTGTAGATTCTCTTTGGGGGAAAAAGCTGAGTGAAACTTTGTCTTCCTAATTGCACAAGTATTTATGGAAGATCTGGGAATGGAACGCGGGAAAAGCATGCATTTTTGAAGTCATACTTGAAGTTGAATCATATCAAGCAGATTTCCTTATCTCATAAAGTAAGTTAATTTTCAGTCTCAGTGTTCTTATTGATAAAATGGGCAAAATAGAAGCTACTTCTGGCAGCTCTTGATTTGGGGATACAGGGCTGTACGTGTAAACTTTCCTGGGTCTCATGAGGTGCTCAATAAATAGTAATTGTGTTACTACTTTTAATCCTGTGTATTACTCTCTCTCCTTTTAAAAAACCTTCCTCTCCTCAGGGATTCTTCTTTGTATTACCTGGGGAGGCTACTTTGCTGAAACAAAATAGACCACAGAATACAGTGGCGCCAATGGAATACATGCTTATTTATCTCTCAGGTAACTATCAAAGTAGGTTGGGACAGGAGCAGGAGGTATTGTGGGTGTATTTCTTCAAGCAGGTGGAACTATTCAGGAACTCAAAGCCAAAGCATCCAAAGTGTTTACCAAATGCATCCTAGAGGGGTCAAAAGGGAAACAGAACAAAAAAAGAGAAGGTGCTGGCATGGAAGGGGGATTTATCTGTGTTCCTAAAGATGCATCTGCTTCCACCAAGGGAGTCTTGGAAATGTCCTGGAGTGTTTCTGTGGTGAGGGTAACGGGGAGATGGGTCCTGATGGAAGGGAACCGTCTCCTCTTAGGCAGTTCACACTGCCCTCCCTCCTCACCTAATATCACAACATGTTTCTCCACGGATCTCTTATGCCCAGACCCTCAACGTTCAGACTCTGAAACACAGTGCCAGAAAAATGTTCTTAACATTTTACATCTTTATTTCTCATTTTAAGGATTCAGGAAAATTTTAATTTTTTATATATGTAAGCCCAGATCCTGATGGACTGTCTTTTAAACAGTCTCACTGCCCATAGCTAATATTCCATTACATCCTCCTACAGGTGCTTTTTGGATCTGGGGCTAAGTTCACACTCATTGTTACATGATTCCTGATTGAATTCATCCTGGCCTGAAAGGAGGGAGGGAAGAAGCTGAAATCCTGGCCAACAGATATTCTCCCTCCTGTGCGTCTAGCTCTTCAGTTATGTTGCTCTTAACTACACTATCTTTTTCTCTCTCTTCCCAGGGAAGGCAACAGAGGATGAGCCCCTACAAGTCAGACTGCAGTACAGTAACCAGGCTGGGAGGTGGTGTTCTGGTGTCATGCAGAGCCTTACGGATTTTTGATGCTGATTAAAATCTTATATCTTATTACATCATGAATGTATAACGGAGGAGAGTGAAGAAGTCATACATTTCAAAGAATGTTCAAGAAGTTTAAGAGGTCATTTGCCATTTCTAGGTAGCTGGTTTGATCCATCCTCACGATATGTACTCTCCGGCAGCAAAGCTACTCGGGAGAAAGGAGAAATGGTGGATAATGGGAACAGGTAGGATTCTGAGAACCAGCAGCCATGCACCTGGGTTGGAATCCAGTCTCCTCCTTAACTTACGGTTGGTTAAACCTCTCCATCTTGCTGAAGTTTAGTTCCTGCTAAATTCAATTAAATTGAAGTGTGCTATAAGGGAATAATATGGGATACTGTACTTGGAAGCAACCCAATAAATGTGGGTACTCTTTTATACATTCAGGGAAGCATCCCTAAATATCCCTAACCTATAAAGTTTGCCAACCCTCAGAAATAACAGAAAGCTCCGTAAATATCCCTAAAGTATAATAGTTGCCAACCCTGAGAAATGTTCCCCATGCTGTGTATTTAATTTTTTCTTATACTACACTCTTACATGTATATTGCTTTAATTTTATGTATAAATGCTGTATAATTTGTGTATTTAAATGTGTATGTTGTATCTGTACATTTTTATCATATTATATTTTTACAAACATGTTGTTTTGGCTTTTTTCATGTGTATATGCCCCCTATTTTCAGTGGGATTGGCACTACTACCTTCTATTATACAGGTTTTGTTACTGATTATCAGACATTGAAAGAGTATCATTAAACATTAATATTTAATATTAACTTATTAAAATGTTCTGGGGAAACTGATGCTTATGAACTTGGATATATGTGAGTGTGCACAGAAGAAAATATTGATCATGAAAGAGAGATGAAACTGATCAAAGCAGTGAACTAAACATCAGTAACACCCAAATAAAAGCCATCACAAATATTTACTGGGTACTTGATGCCTAAAGACTGGCGGATGCAGATTTCAGTTCTTCAAGTTCTTAAACACAGCTAGTCTTCCTTATTTCCACCCCCATCTTTCACACACACACACACACCCCTCTCTGAATATATAAGGAATGATGTCAGACTACCTACGAGGTGTGTGATGAGAGGCACACGGACATAATCACCAGGCATCACGTTCTGGCACCATGGAAGATCAGGGAAAGCAGACAATCTTCAACAGAGAAACCACCTCCATGAACCAGAAGAGGAGAATTTACAGCATCCTTCACAGTCTGAACTTAACAGCTTTGGCTATGCAGCAGAGAACCTTGAATATTTAAGTGAATAGATCCTGTCATTGATCTTTGTTAACCTTTCTTTCTACCCTCCTACATGGAATTCTTTTTTTCTACCTTGATAATTTTCTCAAGGGCAATGCATTGATTTCAGTGCTAATGTATTATCATCTTTATATTTCCTATTTCCGGCCTCTGTCCTCACTCACATTCTTCCAGAGGCATCCACTTGCCTCAGAGACATAACATCCTCTGATGGTCTTTTGACACGTGAATGTGAATAGGCTACAGTTACGAATAATTCAACCAATCGCTAATCCAGAAGTTGCTGTGAAGTATTTTGTAGATGTGATTGAAGATTATAGTCCATAATCAGTTGATATTGAGTAAGGGAGGTTACCCTGGATAATCTGGATGAGCCTGGTTTAACCTGTTGAAAGGCCTTAAAAGCAGGGCTGATGCTTCTCTGAGAGAAGAAATTCTGCCTGGGGACAGCATTGTTGGCCTGTGTGTTCCAGCCTCTTCATCCTGACAACCTGTCTTACAGATTTTACATTTGCCTGGCCAGTTCTTTGTGATAAATCTCTTAGTGATTATTTCCTCCTGCTTCTGTTTCTCTGATTGGACTCTGCCTGATACAAAACTCATAGCAAATGCAAAGAGGGGTGTCACTCCTTAGGTCCTGATACCTGAATAGGATTGTTAAATCTGTGACAAAGGAATAAACTCAGAAAGCTTATTTTAAGATATAAAAACAGACCTGGCACATTGGTCACTATAGTTACAATATCCAAGTTTGGAGAGTTTTTAGGATATAACTGACGTAGTCCTTCCTTCTCAATTTTCAGATATGTAGGTTCACCTAGAATCTTTTTAAAATTCAGTTTCTGATTCAGTAGCTCTGAATTGAGTTTTTAGATTCTCCATTTCTCACTAATATACCTATGCTGCAGGGGCTCTAGTCCATGGAACGCACTTGGAGTAGCAAGAACTCAAGGGAATCGTGGTCAAGTAAAATGTCCTGAACTCCCTTCTTTGAGCCCAAGTCTTGTAATGGGGCAATGTGCTAATTAGGCTGAAGGGGAAGACCAAAGAGAGGATTTGCCCAGCTCCCAATCTGAATCCCTGGAAGAGACAGGCATTGGTAGGGTGCTACTGTCTCAGAAGTAAGGAACAGCAGCACTGGAAAAGAGAAGAGGTTCATAGTTGAGCTAGATAGTGGGGTGGTGGATTAAAAGTCTGTGTATTTCTCTTCGAGAAATCCAGGAGTCTTGGGTTCTCCTTTGAGAACCTCTCTGAAAGGCCACAGAAGTATTGCAAGCACAGATGAACTGAGTGAAATCTGGAACCAGGAACCAGAAGCTTTGGAACTAGGGCAGATGACAGAAGTCTCAGATCCCATGATGGGTGACAACACATCCCCTTGAGTGGAGTGACAAACTGACATCTCAGTAATTACCCAGCAGGGACGATATTGATGATGCAGCCAATACCAAGAAGGACACAAGAACACTGTGGAACACTGGGTAGTATAGACCTGAGGCCTCCTTCCTTCCAGCTGACACAAGGTAATGGAGGCCACGTTGAACAACCAACACACCATACTTAGGAGAAGCTAGGTAAGAGAAAGGAAATCAGAATCTACAAACATTTCCAAAGTGACTAAAAGCCTTCATTATCACAAAAAAAAGTATGCTGTCATTCCACATAAGAAAAAGAGGTGGATTTAAATGATTAATGGGAGCATTACTGATACTGTGGCTCAAGAGTGCTATAAATTAAAAGTACTTTATGCCTTGGCCTGTAACTAATCAATATTTATTACTTCATTTATTAGAGAAAAACAAACTAATTGTGAAAAGTGAAAGTTTGGAACTCAGCCCAATAATAAACTAGACATTGAATGAACATCATTGCTCAACACATATCTATAAGTTGAAAGTTGATTCAAATCAGAGCTCTGCTTTTGGCAATAGCAGGATGGATTGTTTTGTACAGTCCCTCCTCCTGAAAACAACTAGCAAAGTTGGATAAACTGATTTCCAAGAAAACATTTGTTTGGAGTTTCTAAGACAAGTGAAGAATTGAAGGCTCAAATCTGGGAAAGATTAGAAGACATAGTTGAAACCAACATTTGGAGTCTCTTCTTCTCTTTGAAGCAACTGACTACACTGAAGATATTGTCTGAGGCTCAGAAACTTAGTAGAGTTTTATAAGATTCAGTTAACAGGGAGCACAAAAACTGAGGTTCAGATCCTGTCAGGGAACAGAACCTCAGTAAATATACAGGCTTATATTCTAAGTAGAAAGGTGAATGGGAAGTGGACTGACCTTTATGGGGACTGAATGCCAGCTTCAAGTTTTCTCCACCCATAATTGAATTAAGGTGATTGTGCTTATTAGTGTAGCTAATGTAGCCTATTCAAACCTCCCCCGCTACAAAAAAAAATTAAAAGGGGATAAAAAAACAGAAAAGTTTAAAAATGTTTAAAAATAATATTATAGGACTTCCCTGGTGGCGCAGCGGTTGAGAGTCCGCCTGCCGATGCAGGGGACACGGGTTTGTGCCTCGGTCCGGGAAGATCCCACGTGCCGCGGAGCGGCTGGGCCCGTGAGTCGTGGCCGCTGAGCCTGCGCGTCCGTAGCCTGTGCTCCGCAACGGGAGGAGCCACGGCAGTGAGAGGCGCGCGTACCGCAAAAAAATAAATAAATAAATAAATAAATAAAATAATAATAATATTATAGATTTATGTTCATTAGTAATTGCATTAAATATTAATGGTTTAAACATTCTAATTAAAAGACAGGTTGCTTCACTAGATCAAATAAAATATATACTTCTAATAGGAGGAACACCTTAAATATAAGAAAACAGTAAGGTTGGAACTTAAAAGTTGAAAAATGAAAACACGCAAACACTAAACAGAACAGACTTGTAGAGCCATACCCCAGGCAACCGTAAAGCAAAGGGCATTTCTAGATTTAAACAGGAATTTTCAAAATGATTACATGGTCAATACAACCAGAAATGGGTTACAATTATAAATCTTTAGGTGTATAATAATACGGCCTTAAATGAAGCAAAAATTAACAGAATAAATAGGGAAAATACATATGCACATTTATTGTGGGATATTTTAATACCTTTATCAATAACTGATAGAATGACCTAAAATACAATCAATACTAATATAGAAAATTTGAGCAAGATAAATAATTGACCTAACTGATCTTAGCTAGAACTTCCAAAACTTCAGAATATTGTTTCAAGTGCACTTGTAATGGTACTGAAATTGACCACATGCTGTGCCTTAAATCAGGTAAAAGGGTTAATCTGGTACAGCCCTTCTGGAAAGCAACCTGCATAAATATTTCAAGAGCTTTAATATATTTTTATCCTTTTACTTAGTTCTTTTTGCTAAGAACATAATAAGAGATGAAGACAAATATTGATAAAGAAATGAGTTTTTTAGAACATGACTTATTTCATTTTTATTAGGCTAAATGTTCCAAATGTGTGGCAAACCACATTTAGACATATCTATATAATTGATATTCTACAGTCATTAAAGTAATATTTTTAAATAAATGTAAGGCTCTCAGAATATGTTCAGAACCAAGTCTTAAATAAAACAGAATATAAAATATAAAAATCACAAATATGTAAAGTAATTAAAATGCTATTGCACAGCTTCTACCTAGTGACTCTCATATACTAGTTATTCAATACTGTGAAGGCATTCCGAGAAAAGAGTAGTTGTTCTCTGTAAAGTTCTACAGAGCATTGTCCTTTTCTATTCTCTCTCTCAAATTAGAGTCATTTCCTCAATATTAATGAATCAGAAAGCCCAGTACTAAATTTAAACTAGATTATCATGTAGGCCCCACAAATCTTACCATGTCTCTTCACACTCTAGATGTGAGAACACTATTTATTTACTTTATTCTGAATTTAAAAAAGACAAAAGTATTATAATCCATACTTTAATGTGTACACAATTGTCAAGTCTATTATTGAGTAGCTGAATTTGTCATACACTAGCTTAGAAGTGCATACATGGAAATCATTCTTGATGAATATCTTGTATTTTTGGCACTTTAGCCATCTGTTGATTCGTTCAACTAAAAAAAATGTGTGTGATGCATTTGTCAGTATTTCTGGAAGCAGACCAAGTCACTGAATTTTTCTATCCACTATCTCCTTTTATGTCCTTACTCTGCCCTGGGTCACGTATTAACTCAGAAAGGAAAACACACCCTTACTCCAAAGTCTAGAATAACTCTCCACTGAGGCATTACCTGTCATGCATTTTGCCTTGTAAAGTGCTAGAGGGCATCACATTTCGTGGATATTCCTTTTGTGATGAAGACTTCCTCCAACTGAGGAGACTTATCATCATGAAACACTATTTCCTAGCTTTTTATAATCCATCTACAGGGAAAAAGTTACATGTCGTGATATAAGAAATCTCTTCTCAAGCACGTAAAGAAGAGAAAACTTGCCACTTAATAAACACACCCAGAGGAAAGCATCTTGCGTGATGAACACAAAGCATGAAGGGAAACTAATGAACAAAAGGTTCTTTAAACTGGAAGTTCTCCTGTTTTTGTCAGGTTGCTTCCATGTGCAATTTTTCAACTTTCTTAATAGAAGCAAAACAAACACAAACGCTTCACGTTAACACATTTCTGTTCCTCCATTCTTATATACAGACTGTAAGTACTAATCAATAATATTCACTTAATTAACTTAACATACCAGTCAGCATACAGAGGAGGAATCAAGGAGAAATGCAAATAAACACCTAGATATTGTACGGGAGGGCACATGAGGCAAGGGACATTTAAGAATTCAGTGCAAGAGTTCTTATCTCTTTACAAGTACAATAAAGAAAACTTGCCTTTGTCAACAGCTGAAAATCTCTTCCTAAAGCAAAGCTGAATTAAATTATAAATATAGCCCAGTTTCCACAGATCTCCATCCTCTACTCTTTCTATCATTTGGGGCCATAAAGTGATCGAAATCCCATCAAGGTGGATGGTGCCTTATGATAAGAAACTAAAAAACAAAAACTTCATTTTTTTCTTGTCCCCGAATATCTCTGTTGCTTCTCTTCTATTGGTGGAGGTTAAGGTTCCTGTGTTAGTTGTTTGGGGATACACAATCGCAATTTAACTGCTGATACTTTATTTTCATAAATTCTGAAATCAATACAGGGAATCATTTCATTCAAAATAGAAATGTTGGGACTTCCCTGGTGGCACAGTGGTTAAGACTCTGTGCTCCTAAAGCAGGGGGCCCAGGTTTGATCCATGGTCAGGGAACTAGATCCCACAACCATGCTGCCAATAGGAGTTCACAACTAAGGAGACCGCGAGCTGCAACTAAGGAATCCACCGGCTGCAACTAAGAGCCAGCACAACCACATAAGCAAATAAATAAAAATAAATACTAAAAAATTGAAATGTTGATCCATTTAACATGCCAACCTTGAAGTTGTGTGGTTCTGAAACTTGTGAAAGAAAAGTGAAGAGAAACTGCATTAAAATGTAGAAAACATTTGCCAAATTTAAGTTGTACACACACAGACACAATGTTTAATGTATCGTCGTGAGATACCGTTGCTGTATCAACGTAATGAACATCTATACGTAATATTAGTGACTGAATATTACTTGGTATGAAGTGAAGTAGAACTGAATAATGTAAGGTGATTATTAATAAATAAGTGCCTTATTATGGAATTTCTGGCCACAGCTTCACAAATCACTCTCTCCTCTCACCTCCAAGACACAATGATGTTGCGGAAGTTTAGTTCTTGGTGTCCTATGGTGTCTGCCCTTCACCCTGTGTATGGGTCACCTTAGCTTTAATTGTCTGCTCTTTGCTGACGCACCCCAAACCCATTTCACCAGCTCAGGTGGTTTCCTGAACTCAGGCTCATGAAAAAACAAGTACCACAAAACCCTTCCCCTTCTCTCAAATCTGCTCTTCCTCAGTGGTTACCAGCTTTAGGTAAGACAGTGTCAATCCACATATCTGTCTCCACTGCAAAGCTAGCAACGAGGTTTCTTCCTCAATTTCAGTGATTCTCACACTTCTCTGTCTCAGGATGATTTTACAGTCTTAAAATTATTGTGGACCCCAAAGTGTGTTGATGTGAGTTGTATTTTTTCAAATGGTAAATTTGAAATTTCAAATGGTAAATTAGAAATCAGTACTGAGATATTTTATAATGTCTTATTTAACAATTTCTGTATAAATAACGTTAGTAATCCATTTCACGTTAACAAAAATAACATTTTTGTGAAAACATTACTATAGTTTCCAAAACAGAGAAATTAGTGAAAAGAGTGGTGTTGCTTAACAGTTTTGTGAATCTCTTTAGTGTCCAGCTTATATTCAGTTAGCTGAAGTCTGATATCTGCTTCTGAATTGAGTCAGATGTGATATAGCATGTCATAGAGCCTCTGGGAATCTCTACTATATTCTCATGAAAGAATGGGTGTGAAAAAGCAAATGGCGTCTTATTATTATTATGGAAATATCTTTGACTTTGAGAATGGCATGAAAGGGTGTCAGGACTCACAGGTGTCTTTCTGGGCTCTAGAGCAGTTTCTAACTTCACTCTATGTTATATCAAGTAGGACAAAGTCTCTATAACACTATCTGAATAAATCTACCCATAGGAAGTTTCATGGGAGTCTGAGATGAGGTTTTATGTGTGTGGGACATTGTATAGAATTTTTTAAAACAGGAAAGAACAAATAGGAAAAAATCCCCATTGGACACTCACCATGTTTTCACTGATCCCTTGTAATGTTCATGAACGTCTCTCTCACCACTCCGTCCTCACTCCACCTCTAATTGTTTTCTGTCTTCAGGCTTTATTCTTTTTCATTTTCACTCTTAATTTTGCAGCACAGTTTAGTTCTCTTGTGTAGTTACCCATGCAGTTTTAGGGAAAGAAAAAGATGGCCATTATGAAAAGATAATAGTCATTTGATGGTTTCATTGCAGGCAATAAAACATTTTATAGCCTTACTCTATTCAGGGAAAATTTTACATAATGAGACCTGCTCTAAAATAATCTCCTAACTATTGCATTGCCAAGCTGACATATTTGAAAAGTAAGCCTGCAAACTAAACCTATTCTTTGTGAATAGCCATGGGTCTCCTGTTCTGTCTTTCATGAATGTTGGTATTTTACCAAGTGTCTTCCTTGGACATCTTACATTTTAACATAAGCACCATTTCTAGGCAGTTAATACTCTAGGGCTTTAGTTATTGCCTATATGCTGAGTCTCTTAAATATATTATTCTAGCCCTAACTTTCCTCAGTAATCCAGATTATTTCATCTGGACAAACATTCCTGCTTATCCTAAATTTCCCTTCAAATAAACATGCTTCAAAAAGAAATGGGGGCTTCCCTGGTGGCGCAGTGGTTGAGAATCTGCCTGCTAATGCAGGGGACAAGGGTTCGAGCCCCGGTCCGGGAAGATCCCACATGCCGCGGAGCAACTAGGCCCGTGAGCCACAATTACTGAGCCTGCGCATCTGGAGCTTGTGCTCCGTAACAAGAGAGGCCGCGATAGTGGGAGGCCCGCGCACCGCGATTAAGAGTGGCCCCCGCTCGCCACAACTAGAGAAAGCCCTCGCAAAGAAACGAAGACCCAACACAACAAAAATAAATAAATAAATAAATAATTTTTAAAAAAATGTCAGATGTTGTGTTAGAAGCTATCAATACAAAAAAAAAAAAAAAAAGAAAGAAATGGGACAGGAGCTTCAAGATGGCGGAAGAGTAAGACGCGGAGATCACCTTCCTCCCCACAGATACATTATAAATACATCTACACGTGGGACTGCTCCTACAGAACACCTCCTGAATGCTGTCAGAAGACCTCAGACCTCCCAAGAGGCAAGAAACTCCCCACGTACCTGGGTAGGGCTAAAGAAAAAACAGAGACAAAAGGGACGGGACCTGCACCAGTGGGAGGGAGCCGTGAAGGAGGAAAGGTTCCCACACACTAGGAGCCCCTTCGCGGGCGGAGACTGTGGGTGGTGGAGGGGGGAAGCTTCGGAGCCGAGGAGGAGAGCGCAGCCACAGGGTGCGGAGGGCAAAGCGGAGACATTCCCGCACAGAGGGTCGGTGCCGACCGGTGCTCACCAGCCCGAGAGGCCTGTCTGCTCACCCGCCGGGGCGGGCGGGGCTGGGAGCTGAGCCTCGGGCTTCGGTCGGAAGCAGGAAGAGGCCTGGGGTTGGCGGCGTGAACACAGCCTGAAGGGGTTAGTGCGCCACGGCTGCCGGGAGGGAGCCCGGGAAAAGTCTGGAGCTGCCGAAGAGGCAAGAGACTTTTTCTTACCTCTTTGTTTCCTGGTGCGTGAGAAGAGGGGATTCAGAGCGCCGCTTAAAGGCGCTCCAGAGACGGGCGCGAGCCGCGGCTATCAGCGCGGACCCCAGAGACGGGCATGAAACGCTAAGGCAGCCGCTGCAGCCACCAAGAAGCCTGTGTGCGAGCACAGGTCACGGTCCACACCGGCCCTCCCGGGAGCCTGTGCAGCCCGCCACCGCCAGGGCCCCGTGATCCAGGGACAGCTTCCCCGGGAGAACGCACGGCGCGCCGCGTGCTGGTGCAACGTCACGCCGCCTCTGACGCCGCAGGCGCGCCCCGCCTCCTACCCCTCCCTCCCCGCCTGCCTGAGTGAGCCAGAGCCCGCGAATCAGCTGCTCTTTTAACCCTGTCCTGTCTGAGCGAAGAACAGATGCGCTCAGGCGACCTACATGCAGAGGCAGGGCCAGATCCAAAGCTGAACCTCTGGAGCTTTGCGACCAAAGAAGAGAAAGGGAAATCTCTCCAGGCAGCCTCAGGAGCAGTGGATTAAAGCTCCACCATCAACTTGATGTACCTGCATCTGTGGAATACCTGAATAGACAACAATTCATCCCAAATTGAGGAGGTGGACTTTGGGAGCAAGATATATTATTTTTTCCCCTTTTCCTCTTTTTGTGAGTGTGTATGTGTATGCTTCTGTGTGAGATTTTGTCTGTATAGCTTTGCTTTCACCATTTGTCCTAGGGTTCTGACCTTCCAGTTATTTTTCTTTTTTACTTAAAAAAATTTTTTTCTTAATAATTATCTTTTATTTGTTTATTGTAATAACTTTATTTTATTTTATCTTACTTTATTTTATTTTATCCTTTCTTTCTTTCTATTTTTTCTCCCTTTTATTCTGAGCCGTGTGGAGGACAGGCTCTTGGTGCTCCAGCCAGGCGTCAGGGCTGTGCCACTGAGGTGGGAGAGCCAAGTTCAGGACACTGGTCCACACCAGATCTCCCAGCTCCACGTAATATCAAACGGAAAAAAAATCTCCCAGCTATCTACATCTCAACACCAAGACGCAGCTTCACTCAACGACCAGCAAGCTACAATGCTGGACACCCTATGTCAAACAACTAGCAAGACAGGAACACAGCCCTACCCATTAGCAGAGAGGCTGCCTAAAATCATAATACGGCCACCAACACCCCAAAACACCCCACCAGAAGTAGACCTGCCCACCAGAAAGACAAGATCCAGCCTCATCCACCAGAACACAAACACTAGTCCCCTCCACCAGGAAACCTACACAACCCACTGAACCAACCTTAGCCACTGGGGACAGACACCAAAAACAACAGGAACTACAAACCTGCAGCCTGTGAAAAGGAGATCCCAAAGACAGTAAGATAAGCAAAATGAGAAGACAGAAAAACACACAGCAGATGAAGGAGCAAGGTAAAAACCCACCAGATCTAACAAATGAAGATGAAATATGCAGTCTACTTGAAAAAGAATTAACAATAATGAAGGTAAAGATGATCCAAAACCTTGGAAATACAATAGAGAAAATGCAAGAAACATTTAACAAGGACCTAGAAGAACTAAAGAGGAAACATGCAATGATGAACAACACAATAAGTAAAATTAAAAATACTCTAGAAGGGATCAATAGCAGAATAACTGAGGCAGAAGAACGGATAAGTGACCTGGAATAAAAAATAGTTGAAATAACTACCACAGAGCAGAATTAAAAAAAAAAAAAAAAAGAAAAGAAAAGAACTGAGGACTGTCTCTGAGACCTCTGGGACCACATTAAATGAACCAACATTCGAATTATAGGGGTCCCAGAAGAAGAAGAGGAAAAGAAAGGGACTGAGAAATATTTGAAGTGATTATAGTTGAAAATTTCCCTAATATGGGAAAGGAAATAGTTAATCAAGTCTAAGGAACACAGAGAGTACCATACAGGAAAAATCCAAGGAGAACCATGCCAAGACACATATTAATTAAACTATCAAAAATTAAATACAAAGAAAGCATATTAAAAGTAGCAAGGGAAAAAAAACAAATAACACAAAAGGGAATCCCCATAAGGTTAACAGCTGATCTTTCAGCAGAAACTCTGCAAGCCAGAAGGGAGTGGCAGGACATATTTAAAGTGATGAAGGAGGAAAACCTACAACCAAGATTACTCTACCCAGCAAGGATCTCATTCAGACTTGATGGAGAAATTAAAACTTTTACAGACAAACAAAAGCTAAGAGAATTCAGCACCACGAAACCAGCTTTACAACAAATGCTAAAGGAACTTCCCTAGGCAGGAAACACAAGAGAAAGAAAAGACCTACAATAACAAACCCAAAACAATTAAGAAAATGGGAATAGGAACATGCATATTGATAATTACCTTAAATGTAAATGAATTAAATGCTCCCACCAAGAGACACAAACTTGCTGAATGGATACAAAAACAAGACCCATATATATGCTGTCTGCAAGAGACCCACTTCAGACCTAGGGACACATACAGACTGAAACTGAGGGGTTGGAAAAAGATATTCCATGCAAATGGAAATCAAAAGAAAACTGGGATAGCAATTCTCATATCAGACAAAATAGACTTTAAAATAAAGACTTTTACAAGAGACAAAGAAGGACACTACATAATGATCAAGGGATCGATCCATGAAGAAGATATAACAATTGCAAATATTTATGCACCCAACATAGGAGCACCTCAATACATAAGACAAATACTAACAGCCATAAAAGGGGAAATCTACAGTAACAAAATCATAGTAGGGGATTTTAATACCTCACTTTCTCCAATGGACAGATCATCCAAAATAAAAATAAACAGGGAAACACAAGCTTTAAATGATACATAAAACTGGATGGACTTAATTGATATTTATAGGACATTCCATCCAAAAACAACAGAATACACATTCTTCTCAAGTGCTCATGGAATATTCTCCAGGATAGGTCATATCGTGGGTCACAAATCTAGCCTTGATAAATTTAAGAAAATTAAAACCATATCAAGTATCTTTCCTGACCACAACACTATGAAACTAGATATCAATTACAGTAAAATATCTGTAAAATATACAAACACATGGAGGCTAAACAATACACTACTTAATACCCAAGTGATCACTGAAGAAATGAAAGAGAAATTTAAAAAATACCTAGAAACAAATGAAAATGAAAACATGACGACCCAAAGCCTATGGGACACAGCAAAAGCAGTTCTAAGAGGGAAGTTTATAGCAATACAATCCTACCTTAAGAAACAGGAAACATCTCAATTAAACACCCTAACCTTGCACCTAAAGCAATTAGAGAAAGAAGAACAAAATAACCCCAAAGTTAGCAGAAGGAAAGAAATCATAAAGATCAGATCAGAAATAAAAGAAAAAGAAATAAAGGAAATGATAGCAAAGATCAATAAAACTAAAAGCTGGTTCTTTGAGAAGATAAACAAAATTGATAAACCATTAGCCAGACTCATCAAGGAAAAAAGGTAAGGAATTCAAATCAATAGGATTATAAATGAGAAAGGAGAAGTAACAGCTTACACTGCAGAAATACAAAGGATCATGAGAGATTACTACAAGCAACTCTATGCCAATAAAATGGACAACCTGGAAGAAATGGACAAATTCTTAGAAATGCACAACCTGCCAAGACTGAACCAGGAAGAAATAGAGAATATGAACAGACCAATCACAAGCACTGAAATTGAAGCTGTAATTAAGAATCTTCCAACAAACCAAAGCCCAGGACCAGATGGCTTCACAGGCAAATTCTATCAAACATTTAGAGAAGAGCTAACAACTATCCTTCTCAAACTCTTCCAAAAGATAGCAGAGGGAGGAACACTCCCAAACTCATTCTATGAGTCCACCATCACCCTGAAACGAAAACCAGACAAAGATGTCACAAAGAAAGAAAAATACAGGCCAATATCACTGATGAACATAGATGCAAAAATCCTCAACAAAATTCTACCAAGCAGAATCCAACAGCACATTAAAAGGATCATACACCATGATCAAGTGGGGTTTATTCCAGGTATGCAAGGAATCTTCAATATATGCAAATCAATGTGATACACCATATTAACAAATTGAAGGAGAAAAACCATATGATCATCTCAATCGATGCCAAGAATGGTTTTGACAAAATTCAACACCCATTTATGATAAAAAGCCTGCGGAAAGTAGACATAGAGGGAACTTTCTTTAACATAATAAAGGCCATATATGACAAACCCACAGCCAACATCATCCTCAATGGTGAAAAATAATGGTGAAACCATTTCCACTAAGATCAGAAACAAGAAAAGGTTGCCCACTCTCACCATGATTATTCAACATAGTTTTGGAAGTTTTAGCCACAGCAATCAGAGAAGAAAAATAAACAAAAGAAATCCAAATTAGGAAAGAAGTAAAGCTGTCACCGTTTGCAGATGACATGTAACTATACATAGAGAATCCTAACGATGTTACCAGAAAACTACTAGAGCTAATCAATGCATTTGGTAAAGTAGCAGGATACAAAATTAATGCACAGAAATCTCGGGCATTCCTATACACTAATGATGAAAAATCTGAAAGTGAAATTAAAAAAACACCCCCATTTACCACTGCAACAAAAAGAATAAAATATATAGGAAGAAACCTACCTAAGGAGACAAAAGATCTGTATGCAGAAAATGATAAGACACTGATGAAAGAAATTAAAGATGATACAAATAGATGGAGAGTTATACCATGTTCTTGGATTGGAAGAATCAACATTGTGAAGATGACTATACTACCCCAAGCAATATATAGATTTAAAGCAATCCCTATCAAACTACCAATGGCATTTTTCACAGAACTAGAACAAAACATTTCTTAATTTGTATGGAAACACAAAAGACCCCAATAGCCAAAAAAATCTTGAGAACGAAAAATGGAGCTGGAGGAATCAGGCTCCCTGACTTCAGATTATACTACAAAGCTACAGTAATCAAGACAGCATAGTACTGGACAAAAAACAGAAATATCGATCAATGGAACAGGATACAAAGCCCAGAGATAAGCCCACACACATATGGTCACCTTATCTTTGATAAAGGAGGCAAGAATATACAGTGGAGAAAAGACAGCCTCTTCAATAAGTGGTGCTGGCAAAACTGGACAGGCACATGTAAAAGTATGAAATTAGAACACTACCTAACACCATACACAAAAATAAACTCAAAATGGATTAAAGACCTAAATATAAGACCAGACACTATCAAACTCTTAGAGGAAATCATAGGCAAAATACTCAATGACATAAATCAGTGGAAGATCCTTTTTGACCCACCTCCTAGAGAAATGGAAATAAAAACAAAAATAAACTAATGGCACCTAATGAAACTTAAAAGCTTTTGCACAGCAAAAGAAACCATAAACAAGACCAAAAGAAAACCCTCAGAATGGGAGAAAATATTTGCAAATGAAGGAACTGACAAAGGGTTAATCTCCAAAATTTACAAGCAGCTCATGCAGCTCAATATCAAAAAAACAAACAACCCAATCGAAAAATGGGCAGACCTAAATAGACATTTCTCCAAAGAAGATATACAGATTGCCAACAAACACATGAAAGAATGCTCAACATCATTAATCATTAGAGAATTGCAAATCAAAACTACAATGAGATATCATCTCACACCAGTCAGAATGGTCATCATTAAAAAATCTAGAAACAATAAATCTTGGAGAGGGTGTGGAGAAAAAGGAACACTCTTGCACTGTTGGTGGGAATGTAAATTGATACAGCCACTATGGAGAACAGTATGGAGGTTCCTTAAAAAACTACAAATAGAACTAGCATACGACCCAGCAATCCCACTACTGGGCATATACCCTGAGAAAACCATAATTCAAAAAGAATCATGTACCAAAATGTTCGTTGCAGCTCTATTTACAATAGCTAGGACATGGAAGAAACCTATGTGTCCATCAACAAATGAATGGATAAAGAAGATGTGGCACATATATATAATGGAATATTACTCAGCCGTAAAATGAAACGAAATTGAGTTATTTGTAGTGAGATGGATGGACCTAGAGTCTGTCATACAGAGTAAAGTAATTCAGAAAGAGAAAAACAAATACCGTATGCTAACACATATATATGGAATCTAAGGAAAAAAAATGTCATGAAGAACCTAGGGCAAGATGGGAATAAAGACACACACCTTCTAGAGAATGGACTTGAGGATATGGGGAGGGGGAAGGGTGGGCTGTGACGAAGTGAGAGAGTGGCAGGGACAAATATACACTATCAAATGTAAATTAGATAGCTAGTGGGAAGCTGCTGCATAGCACAGGGAGATCACCTCTGTGCTTTGTGACCACCTAGAGGGGTGGGATAGGGAGGGTGGGAGAGAGGGTGATGCAAGAGGGAAGAGATATGGGAACATATGTATATGTATAACTGATTCAGTTTGTTGTAAAGGAAAAACTAACACACTATTGTAAAACAATTATACTCCAATAAAGATGTTAAAAAAAAAAACCCACTTTTTTGAGGTATAATTGACATAAATATATCTGTACATATTTAATAGATACAATTTGATGTTTTTGGAGATAATTATACACTGCAGAACCCATCACCACAATCTATGCCATAACCATATTCATCACCTCCAAATGTTTTCTCATGACCTGTTTGTCATTATTGTTTTTTGTGATAAGAATATTTCACATAAGATCTATACTCTTAGAAAAATTTTAAGTATTCAATACCATATTGTTAACTACAAACTCTATGCAATACAATACATATCTCTGACTTATCAAGCAAGGCTTACAATGTTTGAGTTATTTAAGACAAATTTCCACTTTTTAAAATTGGGAACAATGTATCTGGAAAGAACAGAAAGAATCACCAAGACAAATAATCATTTCTTCAGAAAAATCTTACTCAAAAAAGACATAACTCACATCTTTTAAATTCCAAATATCATGACCAGTTTAATTCTAAAAGAAAGTAAAATCATAATTAAAAAGAGTTTGTGAAGTATGCTACTACTTTTCTTAAGCATTAATGTCAAATCTTTGTGGTTTTCAAATGTCTGTGCCACCCCCCTCCCTTTTTTTTTTACTGTTTTTTTAAATTTAGAGGGTATATGCTTCACATGAAAACCTCTTACTGTGCATTTCTGTTCAGCATAAATATAAAGCATTTTAAAACTCAGCAAGAGATATCCATGTGTTAGTGCTTAAAGTTAAAAGCATGCTGGGATAAAATAAAACCATCTTATGCAGAAGAAGAAGCTCGGATCCTGTGACTTGACATCACAGGTCAGTGTGAACCAGGGCTGTAGAGGGCTCACAGTGCAGGAGTCCCAGAGCGTTCTCATTGGGCTTGTGTTTTTTGTTTTCTTTTTAAATAAATATTCACACAATCTCCTGTTTACCTCCATCTAGGGAAAGCATGTAATAGAAACATTTACACATTTCTTTCCCTTTAAGTGAGTGCTTTCCTGCACTGAGTTTGTGATGCTCAGAATGCTTGTGAGTTTGAAGCAATGAGTGTTACTCTCATGTTATCAGTAATAATATGCTGCTCAGAGACAGCAAAAAGCACATCCACTTGTAATTAGTGGAAAGAAGTCACAAGATAAGTCATCTTTCTCCAAGCGTGGTGATCTTTCTCCTTTATTAATTTGTATAGTAAATCATTGGATATGTGATCAATAATAACGCTTCAATTTGGAGAATGTTGTAAATAACCTACTAATTTAACAATGAAATAAAAATATAAACGCTTACAATGGTAATTTAGAAAATATAGTTTATGTGAAATCAGTTTTGGTAGGCCAAAATTGTGGACTGCATTTAAAAGAAGTCAGGTAAATCACCTGAAAGCTACCATCACCCAAGGTACTTGTGGGGAAGTGATAGACGGTAGGTCTTTAAGATGAAAATGAGATACAAGTAAAAGAACACTATATTTAACATATGAAACCAATTCTGAAGTCTCCATAGCAACTACTAAAATGTTAAGCATGAATTATGTGATTAAATTGATCAAAGATCAAAGCTTTCTTTAAGCCTAAGCAATTTCAAACCAGATGATGAATCTGGTTCCTTTTCAGAAAGCTCTACTAAGTACCCCTCTGGAAGATAAATAGAACAGCTTTTATCTATGAGGTACAATTCTGGTTAGTGACCTTGGAAATAAATGTATTACTTTAATAGAAGCAGAGTCTAGGACTATTCTCTCTATTAAAGAAGGTGGACTTGTATGGGATTTGGCATCCATGGCACATGACAGACCTGTGCTAAAGGAAATTAGGGGAAAAGCCCTTTATTATACTATACCATTTCAATGATGATAAACACAGTAAACACAGCTCAATTAATTTTAAGTTTTATATTACTTTGTGTGATATTAGTGTGTTTGCATGTGTGTGTTTGGTTAAATACATTTGTCTTGAGCAATTACATATTAATGCTTTGGTTTCAGTGTTAACTACATTCTAAATAATAAAATCACAGGCTCCTCATGGATTTCTGGAACACTCTTTTGTGTGTTTTGTACAACATCTTTGCCTTGATCTACTGCAGGTATAACTAAACAACTGTGAAAGATTTAATATAAAGTTCCATGCAATTCTCTTTAGCCGTGTATAAAGTCACCATAACAATTTCAGGTGTCCTTTTTTTATTTCTGTAGTTTGGCTAAATTTTATTGAGCTCTGTGACATCTAGATGGATCAGAGAAGTTGACTAGGGCAGTCTATAAAAGTGTATCAAAGTAAATAATATTGATGGCAAAGAATATTGCATTTGGGTCTAATAATCAGCTATAAAAAATGAGGCAGACATATTAGAAAGAGAAGGCTTCATGAGGATGCATATTCCATATGTGCCAATAGTATGGTAGAATGCCAAAAGCAAATCAACAAACAGAGCCCCACAGAAAACAATATGAACTGAGACAGAGTGAGACAGACCTGGTGCCTTGTGAAAAAAATGAAAGAAGCTTATTTGTGTCTTGCTGGTAAGAATTTCCTTTCATGGTAACAGAAGTGTTTCAACCTCTGGAGGAAGATTAATTATTGATTTATTTTTGTTTATCTGTTTTACTTTCACACCCATACTAAATTACTGTATTAATATTTATATTATTTCCAATAAGCTAGCTTAATTAGCCTTTGGAATTTTAGGCAAGAGCGTTTATTTGTAATCTCCAGGAATAAGTACGTCCTCTGAGTTCTATTCTTCCAACATCCCTTTGGGTGTTGTTTTTATCCATTATTTGTTGTCTCACTGTTGTCTGTAGTTCTCTTTTTCAGAATTTCCGTCTTCTATTTTATTGTCGTAACAGCTTTGCTCCTTCTTTCTTCATCTTTGGAAGGTGTCTTTAGTTTGTCTTCCAAATTTCAGAAGTGCTGATTTTACTTTTATTTTATGTCCATTATTCATTTTTAACTCCCTTTCATTCCTTCAACCTTGCAGTCCATCCATGCTTTCATATTTATTGCACTCTCTCAACTCTGCTTGTGTTCCCTGGTTCTCCTTTATAAAGACTAGGAGTATTTCTGGTGACTGTATCCCTTCCGTCCTGCTGTGAGAAGCAAATGGGTGTCAGCATCTGTTTTCTTCTACATGAAGGCTTCATATACCCTGAGTATTGAGATTTTACAGCCAGCGGCTTGCAGTCCTAACGGGCTCTTCTGAACCCCCCCTTACTGATGTGGATGTTTATTCGAAAATCTCTCCCTAAACTCTGATGTGCCTTGTTGTCCTCCTCCTTTTATATCCAGCACTACTGCCAATTTTTATCTTTTAATGAGTATGGGGAAGTTTTTTATTGTGTTGGCCAAAAAGTGACCTCAGTTTTTAAGTAAAAATAAAAGACACATTTTTCATTTTGACCAAGAACTTTCTTGAACAAAGTATTCACCATTTTGTTCCACTGCCTTCTGCCAATTTTCAGGCAACTTCGTAATTCCATCTTCCCAAAACTTTTTATCTTTTTGAGCAAAGAACTGTTCCAGGTGCCTTTTACAGTCTTCCAGGGAATTGAAATTTTTTCCATTAAGAGAATTTTGTAAAGTCCCCAGTAAATGGAAATCCAAAGGTTATTCACTTTCTTAAGCATGGCTTTCTTTAGTTCTTTGTATATGTCTGAAACTGAGCAGGACCCTGTGGAGAACTCTTGGGTACAAAAACATGTCCATGTCCCCCATTTGCTCTTTGTAGAGAAAAGGTTTCAGCCTCCTAGACCTTCCCTGAGATGCAAAGGGCGGACTCAATTCGTTACTAACCAGGGAAGTGAGGAAATGCAGAAACAAAAGAAAAACAGTCAAGAAACAATAGTGCAGCAATAAATCAGAGCCCTAGTTCCCCCTCAAGGGATATACATAACAATATCTCTGATTTCTTCTACAAGAACTATGGCCCTCGCCCAGGAGGAGGATGGTAACTTCAGGCTGAGCACAAGATTCCCGAAGCTCCACCCTGTTACCTCACCACCTTCCAATCAGAAGAAAGTCACCCTCCCTGCAGGCCTCACACCAAATTTTGCCTTTAAAAACTCTTCCCTGAAAACCACTGGGGAGTTTGGGTCTTTTGAGCATAAACTGCCCATTCTTCTTGCTTGGCTTTGTGATAAACCTTCCTCTGCTCCAAACTCCAATAATTCAGTTTATTTGGCCTCACTGTGCATTGGGCACATGAACTTGGGTTGGACACATATCTCTAATGGTTATTTTGAAGTATTTTTCTGTTAAACCTGCCATCTGGTTGCTCTCACAGGTAGTTTCTGTTGCCTGCTTTTTCACCTGTGGATTGGTCAGGCTTTTCTATTTCTTTGCATGTCCCATAAGTTTTTGTTGGAAACTGGACATTCTAGGTAATACATTTTAGCAACTCTGGATACTACCCCGCTTCAGGACTTGTTATTATTATTATATTTTGTTTGTTTGTTTAGCAAGTAGCTGAATTATTTTGTTGATGTCTATTCTGCCCCCACTGTGTGAATCTTCTGTTGCTTTTACTCATTGGTACAGCTTTGGCCATGGGCACAGTCAACCTGGGATGCAGTTTGGGCAGCCTCTCTTTAACTTTTTCCCTGAACACTCTTCATTAATTAATGTTTGATTGCTTTATTGTTCTTAACAATGTCCTGTGGCATAAATTGTTCCTCAGACTGATCCTATTAAAATAGATTTCCTTACAGGGATGGATTTTTCCATCAGTGTTTGAGATTTGTTAAGATCCCAGAGGGTTATTAGTTGTCTGTTTCCAAGGTCTTTTCTGGTAAACTTGTGGCCTATGGTTTAGTTTACCTCTCTAACAAAGCTACCAGTCTCCTCTTAATTTCTCCTCATCATTGCCTCCTCCGTTGATCTTGAATGTGTCTTTAAGCTTGAATTTCCTCACATTTTGTTGCAAACGAGGTTAATTCCTTTGGCAAGAACTTTGGATCTTTCTACTTTATAGCTGGTTTCTCCCCCTGTACAAAATATAAGCCCAGCTGAGGCTGGGGGTGGAGACAGTGGATGTTTCTATGTGACACCCCTGCTTGGGAATCTCTGTGATTAGAGGAGCAGGCAGGGCAGTAGCCTCAGGTCTTCCTGGCTTGCCTCCCAACATGCAACCCCTACCTCATGAGCTGGGATATGAATAATCATGTCCCCAGTACCCTCAGGGCAGAGCACTCTAATAGTATCCCCATCATATGAGTCAGGGCTATGGAGAAGAAGGATGCTTCATCTCACTCAGCCCCAGACTCTCACCCAGAACTTAAATGCTGCAACAGGTACCTGGGAGCAGTAAGAGGATTCTGACTTCCTGTCCCTTCTGGGAAGATACTGTAACCTTCCACATGGCTTGTTTTGTGTTGTATCCATCCAGAGTGGAGTTTTATCACACTGAGCTGGGAGGAGAGAGAGAACAAATACCACAGAGTGCCTTTACTGATTTCTAGTATATTTTCTGGAAAAAATATTTTTTCTTTTTTTGCTGTATACCATTAGGATCATTTCCAGATACTTTTTTCCTGTAATTTTCAGCAGTTTCTCTAGGGACCAGGTCTTTGAAACCCTCATGTTGCCATGCTGGAAGTGGAACTCTTTAGAATTTTTTATATTCAATGAGTACATTATAACTCTCCTCCTCCCCAAAACTCCCTTCCAAAATTAGTGAGGCATAAGATGTTGATCTGGGCTGGGGTAAGAGTGTGGAGACCTCACCCAAAAGGAGAGCTACAGGATAGAGGAAAGTTTCAAACAAGTGAGAGTGAGGCTGAAGCAAGATAGAATGCACACCATGGAGAATCCAGAAGGAAAGGACCTAATATGGGGAACTAAATAATCCAAGAACTTTAGAAGGCTGATCCTAGAAAGATGCCCTGAGATGACATTGAACATTAGGAAAAAGCGTCTTAGTTATACAATGGTAAGTCATGTGCAGCAAGGACCCTGACAATTCACAAGGATTTTCTCAACTAATTTTTTTGACTCAAATGGTAAATGTAATTCACATATGATCTTTCATTTTTTGTATGCTCCCATATTTTCCTTGATTGGATAATAGTTCCATTTGATGGGGAGATTAGATGTATATTTATGATTCCCTTTTTAAAAAAACATAACTTAGGTATTTCTCCTACCATCATATTATATTTTTCTGAGAAGTATATGTGTGGACTGTAAAAGATCTACAGGCTTCCTGAAGGCCATTGAATTTATTACGTCAAATTTTATCTATGTCATATTACATTCTGAGAAGTAAGAATTACCTGAATGTTTTTCTCTTTCTCTAGTGTTGAACTTACTTTTGGAATGCCATATAAAAATTGTCATCAGAATTATTTATGACATTGAATGAATGTTTATTCTTCTTTTTACTGAATTAAATAAATAATCCAAAGCAAAGAAAAAGTACTCACACATACATATGTATTTATAAGTGCATGAATATGTATGTATATGTGTGTGTCTGTATGTGTGTGTGTTTGTATAAACAGCACGGACTTCCAACATTAGACATACTCTTGTTAAGTAATTTGTTATATTTATGTAAGCTGGAATATTTCAGAATATATACCAATAAAACTTTCAAAGAAATTTAATACCATGAAAATTCTTATATTATCATAGCTAAGCAAAACAAAGGACAATAAAAACAAACCAGATATAACTTCATACATAATATGATAAAATGGTGTAACCCCCCCGCCACCATCACTAAGAAAAAGAAGAAAGAAAAAAATCTAGGCAAAATAAAATTTTGGAAAGCAGTATGTCAAAATATTTTCTTTTAGTGGTAAGAATATGGAAAATATATTTTTCTTTCATTTTTAGAGCTTTTACATGTTTTATAGTAAGCTTGAATTAAGTGTGTAGTGAAAAGCATAATGAGGTAAACATAATATTGGCACTCTGGTAATGTCACTGTTGCATGTAGATGACCACACACTTGCTTCTCCTAATCGCTCCCCTTGCTTTTCCCGTAGCGATCAACATTTCATTTTGGTAGACACAGTTATTTGCACAGGGCAAAAAAGGTTGTCTCCACTTCATGTCACAGTGAAGTGTTTTGATAATCTAAGTCTGGATGATTGAAGTGCCCCATTAGAACCACCTGGTCCAACTTTGAAACTTCTCTAATTAATTTTACATTTATAATTCAGTTGAGTAGCTAATTTGGATTTCAAAACAAATTTATGTTAAATAACAGTTTACTGTTACCGATTTGATGCACATGTAAGTGTTTTCTATTCCTAAGCTCTAAATGATATTAATAAATTACTCCATTTACTCAATAATGACATAACATGAGGGAATTTTCTTAAGATTGTGTAAATTTCATAAATTTAATTACATTTTGTTATTATTTATAGAATTAGAATCTATTAAATCTAATAGTGCTCAATATACATGTTGAGTGAGGTAAATAAGAATAGGGTATAAAAAACATGTGATAAAGTATACCTGTCAAAAATTTAATTTTAATAGTTTATAAACACATGGGGCAGTGAAATGACAAACGGGTAAGTACAGGAAACATGCACCAAATACTAGTGACCTCAAGGTAACTGAGCTTTGAAGTTTGTGTAACAACTTCTGCTTCGCCGTCTTCATCAATAAGACCTGTGGTTTATTTCTGCTTCTACTGCCACAGACACCGACCTAAACCATCTTTTCTTCCCATGTGAACTACTGAGCAGCCACTTAAGTGGTTTTTCTACTTCTACTGTTTCCCCTACTGCAATTCCCTCCCCACCCCGGGACTGAGTTATATACACTGAGCTGTCAGGGAATCCCCTTTGCCCTTAGAATGGCCTGTAGGCACCGGACCTGGGCTGTGTCACGCCCTGACCTCATCCCCTGCACTCTCCCTCTTTCATGTTCTTTGCAACTACTCCGTTCTTTCTGTTTCCTGCTCCTTCTGTACAGTCTTCCCACAAAACATTGAGTCCTTCTTATTATCTGTGACTCAGAGACCTTCCTGAGTACTCCAGCTAAGAAAGACCCATGACCTTACTCTTTTTACTCTCTCCCACACCGCACCAGTTCATCTCCTCACAGCGGCTGTCACTACTAAACGTACTGTACTTGTTTATGCGTTTAACTGCACATTGGCTGCCTGTCCTCACCAGGATGTAGCCCCCATGGAGGCAGGGAGGCTCCCATTCTTGTTCCTTCTGCGTCCACAGTAACTTACCCATTGCTGCACACATTCTTGACCCTCATGAAGAAATGACTGTGCTCTTTAGCCGATCACTTGTCTGGAAACATTGTGGAATATACTGGTTGTCCTGGAAAACAGGTAAGAATCACACTCTTACATTTTGAAAGATTTGAAAGAGCTGACAGTAAAAGTGACTTCTGGATTATAGCCAAGAAGTGCCAGTAAGGTTCACTGTGGTCGTCAGAGAGAACAATCAACTCATTGTAATCTGATTGATTAATGTCGATGCATCCTGAAAGTTACGTAAAACAATTTTTCTTCTTTAAAAAAAAAAAAAAGAATTGACTGTGAACAGATGAACTTATATCAAGTCCCAAACCTGCCTTATTCCTGAAGTCTTTACTGAAAAATAATTCAACATTTCAAATTTTCATAGTGAATGAAACCCTTTTAATTCCTGCCTGTGGTGGTGAGAACAGGACTGGAAAGACCAGAAGTGTCAGAAGTGCAGATCTGGGTCCTTCTAGGACCATTAGTGATAGCTAAGTGTCTAAGACCTTATGTTGTGGAAGGAGCTTTAGCCTCCTTGAAACATCCAAAAGTGCAACCACACTTGTACATTGGCTAGTTTACTGGAATATTCCTTTTATGATGCACAGTGGTTCACAACCTTTGATGTACAATCTGTAGAAAGAGACTGGGCTGCTCTCTCGGGGATGCTCTAGGTATTCATCAGGTTTGGGGTGGAATCAGGGTCTCTGTACATTGACTACGTTGCACAGATACTTTGATGAGCACAAGAGATCGAGAACCGTCTCCCTGAGAAATCATAGCTTCTTTGCCAGGGGGGTGACGGTAAAGCACAAATTCTCTGCCCCGCGGCCATTGTCAGAGACGATGTTGGTTGAATTCAAAAGTAGGGTGGGCGTTTGGACCAGATGACCTTCACTGACACTTCCAACTCTGAGGTCTTGTGAAAATATAAACAAAAGTCCCGAAAAGTATGATTTCCAAACCCCTTTAAATATAATTTCAATGATAGTGCCGTTAGGCATTAAAAATCCCAGAAGCTACTTTAGAAGTCTTTTCTTTCCCCAAAACCAAAATTTCAATTGTGAGAAATGAGGGGTCCAGAAGATTTGAACATTTTGCATACTTAAGCCTCCACAGCCATTAAGCCACGCTGCTACAGCACTTCTTCAACCTCTTCTCACTAATAATTTTCCAAGTCTAGGACAGATTGCTGAATCTGGAAACGTTATATTTATTTACCAGTTTGTGACGCAGCCCTGTGAAATGAAACTATGAATCTGGTTAATGCACTAAATTGTAAAATGTTTTAACTTTACTATTGGTAGAAAGTTTATGTTATTTGGGATTAGAAAAATCATGGAGCTTTCTGTGAGATTTGTTGCTGGAAAAGTATCACATCACTCTTTCCTGAGCTTAATCCTGGCCTCCAGAGTTTCCCTGCAGGTAAAATGTACGGTTGCTGCTTGATTTGGGCTGTGGCTGCTGGGTCTGTTTTCCATTTATTTTCACTGATTGTGCCTTGGAAACCAATAGATCCTTCTCAGTTGCGTGTCTCTCTGCTCTCCTGTCACTTTAAAGTTCCAATCTATATACATATATTCTGCTTTCTCACATTCTGATAACTAAACATTTTTAGTACACTGCCTAGTGACTAGAAAGGCAAGTTTTAAGATTTTCTTTTTCTGAAATAAAGTTATCTCTGTTCCCTGGGAGGCATTGAGACTGACAGCAACTTTTCTTTTTATCTCTGAGGGACACATCAATTTTCAATTCTGTTCAAGAGAGTGGGGGAAGAAAAATAATAAACTCTATTTTTTACTTGAGTTACTTTCTAAAATTCTTCAAACTTCAACACAACGACTTGCATTTTTACGATTCATCTACACTCTTGGTAAACACTTTGAATTACGTGGGAACTACAATTCGCAAACTTTCTTTTTCATAAGCACTATACCTTGACGTGCTATACATTGTATTTTTATTTTATTAACTGCATTTCCTTTCCAGTTCATGCTTACATGCATTTTTGAAAGCTAAAGCTCAATTAGCAACTGTTAATTCCATCCATTCAATAACTATTTCCTAAACACAAACACATCCAGACACTGTGCTGGGGGTGACACAGCGAGACAGCACGCCCCACCCCCACCTCCCAGAGCATCAGGACAGTGAGAACTATAGACAAATGAATAGATAATAGATGGCAACGCACTCCTTAAGGAACATCAACCCCTGGCATGGTTAGGTAGCACTGTTCTAACACTTCGAAGGAAATACATCTAAAATGACTTTTGAAGTGGAAGGCAGTGCGTGAGTGGGACAGAGTGGGTGTGAACCTTGGAGGGTGGGCTGGCTGAAGAAGGAGAGATGGTGTTTCCAGGCAGAGAAAGCTATGTTCTGAAGTCCTGGAAATGAGAGTAAGTGTGTTTCTTTCAAGATGCGTGGCTACCATGCAGGTGAAGGGGTTCAGGGCTGCTTGGAAACTAAGTTAGAGAAAGGGGAGGTACAGAAGAAGTTCCTTAAAACCAGGAGGAGAGTTTTTGACTTGATCCTGAGGGGAGTGAGAGTTCAGGGCCAGTCCCAGCAGGAGGGCACCGCTGCCTGGAAGTGAAGGACAGACGTCAGGGAGCCTCACAGCCAGAGCCCCTGATGGACATCTCCCGCAGGAATCCAGGTGAGTGAGAGCAGCCCAGACCCGGGAGGAGTCAGGACGTATTTAGGAGGGAAACACTGATCACTTGTAATGGTCAGTTAGGGGTAGAGGGTGAAGGGGGAAGAAAGGGAGGGAAGGATGAGGCCCAGGGTGCTTGGACAGCAGCTTGGTGACTGTGGAGTTGGCTCCAGGCAAAGGCTACCTGTGATCTTCCAGGTCTGACCACTGGCAATTTACAAGTCTTGCTCAGCAGACCTCTTAGGGAAGATGCCCTCCCCACACCAGACTTGGTCACTGCTGATGAATTTCTGGAAGGAATTGCAGGCAAGGACTCATGTCTCCCACCTCCACCCCCTGCCAGGCTCCTATACCTATCTTCATTCATATGCACACCTGCATTCCTCAGGAGACTCTTGATTGAGAAATTTGTCTCCTCTTGGACTCAGTACCTTTCCACCTCTCATCCTTTCCAAGCTCATGTTTCCATAAAGACAGAGGAGGCTTAGAATGGGGGTTGGAGAGGAAGTCACTGACCCCAGTCTTCATGAACGAGGATAAGGAAGGAAGTCCAGGAGGAGGAAATGCTGCTGTGATTCAGAGAGCTCTGAATGGAGCTCAAATAGGGTAGTAGTAATAGGAATGCAGATCCTAGTGCCTCCCTCCTGGTCATGAGCTACACAGAGAGGAAAACAAGTTCATATTTAGGTAACAGTACAGTGATGAGGTTTCTACTTACATCCAATACTTTCTATGTACATCCAGCAACCTTTTAAAGGAAAACAAGCAAGTGTGTGTTTGTTGCTTTGGTCGTGTTGATTGTGTCCTCTTCTCTTTCAATCTTTTCAAATATGCATTCATTTATCTATCAGAATTTAATTATTTTGGGAGGGTTTTTTTCCTAAATATTAATATAAACTTTTTTTAAAGTTTAGCTTTGTTCTAGTTATCATAACAAAATGCTATGCTCTGAATAATTTTGTCCCTCCCAAATTCATATGTTGAAATCGTAACCCCCAAGGTGATATTATTGGGAGGTGGTGGCTTTGCAGGTGATTAGATGTTGAGGGAAGAGCTTTCATGAATGGGATTAGTGCCCTCAGGAGACCTACATGCAGAGGCGGGGCCAAATCCAGAGCTGAACCCCAGGAGCTGTGCGAACAAAGAAGAGAAAGGGAAATCTCTCCCAGCAGCCTCAGAAGCAAAGGATTAAATCTCCACAATCAACTTGATGTACCCTGCATCTCTGGAATACCCGAACAGACAACGAATCATCCCAAAATTGAGAAGGTGGACTTTGTGTGATTTTGTGTGTATAGCTTTGCTTTTACCATTTGTCCTAGGGTTCTGCCTATGCGTTTTTATTTATTTATTTAGGATAGTTTTTAGTGCTTGTTATCGTTGGTGGAATTGTTTTTTTGGTTTGGTTGATCTTTCTTTCTGTATTTGTATTTTTTGTTATAATAACTTTCTTTCTTTCTTTCTTTCTTTCTTTCTTTCTTTCTTTTTTTCTTTCTTCTTTCTTTTTTTCTCCCTTTTCTTCTGAGCCATGTGACTGACGGTGTCTAGGTGTTCTGGCTGGGTGTCAAGCCTGCTCATCTGAGGTGGGAGAGCCGAGTTCAGGATGTTGGTCCACCAGAGACCTCCCAGGTCCATGTAGTATCAAATGGCAAAAGCTCTCCCAGAGATCTCCATCTCAGTGCTAAGACCCAGCTCCACTCGACAACAAGCAAGCTGCAGTGCTGGACACACTATGTCAAACAACTAGCAAGACAGGAGCACAACCCCAACCATTAGCAGAGAGACTGGTTAAAATCATAATAAGGTCCAGACAACCCAAAACACACCACCAGACATGGTCCTGCCCACTAGAAAGACAATATCCAGCCTCATCCACTAGAACATAGGCACTAGTCCTCTCCACCAGGAAGCCCACACAACTCATTGAACCAACCTTAGCCACTGGGGACAGAAACCAAAAATAATGAGAACTACGAACCTGCAGCCTGAAAAAAGGAGACCCCAAACACAGTAATTTAAGCAAAATAAGAAGACAGAGAAACGCACAGCAGATGAAGAACAAAGGTAAAAACCCACCAGACCAAACAAATGAAAGAGAAATAGGCAGTCTACCTGAAAAAGAATTCAGAGTAATGATAGTAAAGTTGATCCAAAATCTTGCAAATAGAATGGAGAAAATATAAGAAATGCTTAGCAAGAACCTAGAAGAACTAAAGAGCAAACAAACAATGATGAACAACAATAAATGAAATTTAAAAATATCTAGAAGGAATCAATAACAGAATAACTGAAGCAGAAGAATGGATAAGTGACCTAGAAGATAAAACAATGTAAATAATTACTGCAGAGCAGAATAAAGAAAAAAGAATGAAAAGAATTGAGAACAGTCTGAGAGATCTCTGGGACAACATTAAACACACCAACATTCTAATTATAGGGGTTCTAGAAGACGAAGAGAACAAGAAATGGACTGAGAATAATATTTGAAGTGATTATAGTTGAAAACTTCCCTAATATGGGAAAGGAAACAGTCTATCAAGTCCAGGAAGCACAGAGAGTCCTATACAGGATAAATCCAAGGAGAAACATGCCAAGACACATATTAATCAAACTATCAAAAATTAAATACAATGAAAAAAAATATTAAAAGCAGCAAGGGAAAAACAACAAACAATGTACAAGGAAATCCTCATAAGGTTAACAGCTGATCTTTCAGCAGAAATTCTAAAAGCCAGAAGTGAATGGCAGGACACATTTAAAGTGATGAAAGGGAAAAACCTACAACCAAGATTACTCTATCCAGCAAGGATCTCATTCAGATTTGATGGAGAAATTTAAACCTTTACAGACAAGCAAAAGCTAAGAGATTTAAGCACTACCAAACCAGCTTTACAACAAATGCTAAAGGAACTTCTCTAGGCATTGTCTGCAGATGACATGACACTATACGTAGAGAATCCTAAAGATGCTAGAAGAAAACTACTAGAACCAATCAATGAATTTGATAAAGTAGCAGGATCCAAAATTAATGCACAGAAATCTCTGGCATTCCTATACACTAATGATGAAAAATCTGAGAGTGAAATTAAGAAAACACTCCCATTTACCATTGCAAGAAAAACAATAAAATATCTAGGAATAAACCTACCTAAGGAGACAAAAGACCTTTATGCAGAGAAGTATAAGACATGGATGAAAGAAATTAAAGATGATACAAAAAGATGGAGAGATATACCATGTTCTTGGATTGGAAGAATCAACATGTGAAAATGACTATACTACTCAAGGCAAACTACAGATTCAATGCAATCCCTATCAAACTACCAATGGCATTTTTCACAGAACTATAACAAAAAAATTCACAGTTGGTATGGAAACACAAAAGACCCTTAATAGCTAAAACAATCTTAAGAAAGAAAAACGGAGCTGGAGGAATCAGGCTCCCTGACTTCAGACTATACTAGAAAGCTACAGTAATCAGGACAGTATGGTACTGGCACAAAAACAGAAATACAGATCAATGGAACAGGATAGAAAGCCCATAGATAAACCCACGAACATATGGTCACCTCATCTTTGATAAAGGAGGCAAGAATATACAATGGAGAAAAGACAGCCTCTTCAATAAGTGGTGCTGGGAAAACTTGACAGCTACATGTAAAACAATGAAATTAGAACACCCCTTAACACCGTACACAAAAATAAACTCAAAATGATTAAAGACCTAAATGTAAGTCCAGATACTAGAAAACTCTTCCAAGAAAACACAGGCAGAACACTGTATGACAGAAACTACAGCAAGATCCTTTTTGATCCACAAACTGAGGAAGTGGAAATAAAAACAAAAATAAACAAATGGAACCTAATGAAACTTCAAAGCTTTTGCAGAGCAAAGGAAACCATAAACAAGAAGAAAAGACAACCCTCAGAATGGGAGAAATATTGCAAAGGAAGCAACTGACAAAGGATTAATGTCCAAAATTTACATGCAGCTCATGCAGCTCAGTATCAAAAAAACAAACAACCCAATCGAAAAATGGGCAGAAGACCTAAATAGACATTTCTCCAAAGAAGAGATACGATTGCTAACAAACATGTGAAAAGCTGCTCAATATCACTAATCATTAGAGAAATGCAAATCAAAACTACAATGAGGTATCAACTCACACCATTCGGAATGACCATCATCAAAAAATCTACAAACGGGGCTTCCCTGGTGGTGCAGTGGTTGAGAGTTCGCCTGCCGATGCAGGAGATACGGGTTAGTGCCCCGGTCAGGGAAGATCCCACATGCCGCGGAGCGGCTGGGCCCGCGAGCCATGGCCGCTGAGCCTGCGCGTCCGGAGCCTGTACTCCGCAACGGGAGAGGCCACAACAGTGAAAGGCCCGCGTACCAATAAAAAAAAAAAAATCTACAAACAATAAATGCTGGAGCAGGTGTGGAGAAAAGGGAACCCTCTTACACTGTTGGTGGGAACGTAGATTGATACAGCCACTATGGAGAACAGTATGGAGGTTCCTTAAGAAATTAAAAATAGAATTTCCATATGACCCAGCAATCCCACTGCTGCACATATACCCTGAGAAAACCATAATTCAAAACTAGTTATGTACCACAATGTTCATTGCAGCAATAGCAAGGACATGGAAGCAACCTAAGTGTCCATCGACAGATGAATGGATAAAGATGACGTGGCACAGATATACAATAGAATATTACTCAGCTGTAAAAAGTAATGAAATTGAGTTATTTGTAGTGAGGTGAATGGACCCAGAGACTGTCATACAGGGTGAAGTAAGTCAGAAAGAGAAAAACATATACCATATGCTAATACATATATATGGACTCTAACAAAAAGAACAAAAAAAAATTGGTTCTGAAGAACCTAGGGGCAGGACTGGAATAAAGATGCAGTTATAGAGAATGGACTTGAGGACACAGGGAAGGGGAAGGGGAAGCTGGGACGAAGTGAGAGAGTGGCATGGACATATATACACTATCAAATGTAAAATAGATAGCTAGTGGGAAGCAACTGCATAGCACAGGGAGATCAGTTTGGTGCTTTGTGACCACTTAAATGGGTGGGATATGGAGTGTGGGAGGGAGATGCAAGAGGGAGGAGATATGGGGATATATATGTACCTATAGCTGATTCACTGTTATAAATCAGAAACTGACACACTATTGTAAAGCAATTATACTCCAATAAAGATGTTAATAAAAAGTTTTTTTCCAATTCACATTCGATTTACTCTAGCATTAAATGTGAGTTAATTTGTTCTACATCCTAAACAAAAAAAAAAGAAAAAGAAAGAAAGATTGGCTGGTTGTACCTCGTGACATTGGAGAAAGGAGGGAAAGGAAAGGATGATCTCAGTGGTTCAAATTCCCATCTTAAGCACTGCACAGATGATCCAAAATCTTCCATGTCTGCCCTGAAAGAGACCTTTGTATTCTGTAGCCTTAGGCCTGAGACTGTTGACAACCAAAGCCAGCATCTCATCCTGAGTGAAGGACTTACAAGGCATATTGAATTCCTGCCCTGTCAGAGTGTCTACTGTTAAAGTTACGGCATTGATTGTGAAGGAATAGGATCCTGAAGTTGGAATGGGGGTGCCAGGGAGACCCAGAGGAAGTGGGCGCTAAGGCCTGTTGGGTCTCCTTTGCCAACAGAAGCAGAGTCTCCACACTTGTCTGAGGAAATTCACCCTCCACTGCTAGAGGAAACTATAATGGAAGCTATAGTGTGCCAATCGCCTTGCAAGATAATGTTGTTTCTTCTCAGAATCCATGCCCACCACTTCTCTTTGCTTCTAGACTTACATTTTCACCAAATTTTCAGCAGGACTCTAAAAGTGAGGTACAAAATATGATCCATGAGGAGGAACTACTTAATTTACTACTCTGTGATGGCTGTCCTCTGTGGTCCAGATCTCACAGGGGGAACTTTGGACACTGAATTAGGAACCCTAAATGCAGTGGGAGCGATTGGATCCCAGGGGCCAAGTGGTGGTGGTGGTTCTTGACCACCAAAGACAAGGTGGGCATGGTTACTGCCATGGACGGTGGAGTCAAGCAGCGATCAGGATAGTTTGACTCTCACAGACCTAGGGAGTTGGCTAATTGATCATAGCGTTCTTAGAAGTGAAATATATGGGAAGCCTACTAAATTCTTACTTCATCGGTGTAAGCAGAAAAGTTCTAGGTCAAGTGGGCAAAAGCCTAAGCTACCAAAGAGTTACAGTCCCTCAATCATTTCCCAAACTTGAACGAGTTTACAGACCCAGAACCTTTTAATGATGAGAGAATGGGTCTCCTCAAGGAAGGACCCCCATATGCTGCCAAAAGTTTAGACTGTTGGGCATTCTCCCAGTCTTCCCCAAAGGGACCTATGGCCTTTTCCCAGGGTAACTGTGACTTGAGAAAAAAGAAGTAATCAGAACTTTGGAGAACTACTGGACTCCAGCTCTGAACTGACACTCGTTTCAGAAAAGCCAAGATGTCACTGTGGTCTACCAGTCAAAGCAGGGACTTATGGGTGTCAGGTAATTGATGTCGTTTTGGTGTAGGGCTATCTTAGAGTGGGCCCACTGTCTCCCCATATCCTCATTCTGTGGTTATTTCTCTAGTTCCAGATGAATAATTGGAATAGAAATACTCAGCAGCTGGCAGCAATCTCACATTGCTTCCCTGACATGTACAGCAAGGGTTGTTTCTGTGGAAAAGGTCTAGTTGAAACCACTAGAACTGTTTCTACCTAGGAAAATGGTAAACTAAAAGCAATACTGCATTCCTTGAGGGATTGCAGAGGTTAGTTCCACCCTCAAGGACTAGAAAGATGTAGGGGTGGTGATTTCTACCACACCTGCATTCAACTCTTTTTGGTTTATGCAGAGGACAAGTCCAACTTGGAGAATGACAATCGATTATCATAAGCTTAATTGAGTGGTAACTACAATTGCATCCCTGATACCAGGTATGGTTCTTCTGCTTGAGCAAATTAGCACATCCTCTGGTACCTGGATCTCAGCTCTTGATCTGGGAAATGGTTGTTTCTCCATCCCTGCTAATGAAGACCATCAGAAGCCATTTGCCTTCAGTGACAAGGCCAGCGACACATACTCACTGTTCTACCTCAGAGGTACATTAACGCTCTAGCCCTATGTTATACTTCAGTTCACAGGGATCTTGATCACATTTCCCTTTTATGAGGCATCACACTGGTGCATTACACTGATGTCATTACGCAGATTGGATGTGGGGAGCAAGAAGTAGCAACTGCTCCAGACTTACTGGAAAGATATTTGCATGTCAGAGGATGTAAAGTAAATCTGAATAAAATTCAGGGTGCTTTCACCTCAGTAAAATTTCTAGGGGTCCAGTGATGTGAGGATATCAATATGGCATGCTAGTTTGGATTCTGGAGGCAACATATTCCTCATTTGTGCGTGTTACTCCATTGACTGAGTGACCTGGAAAGCTGCTGGTGGAGTGGGGCTCAGAGCAACAGAACATCAGGCTCTTCAACAGGTCCTGATCACGGTACAAGTTGCTCTGCTACTTGTGCCATGGGATCCAGCAGAGTCAATGGTGCTCGAAGTGTCACCTAGAGAGGAGGACATGCTTGAATCCTTTGGCAGCCCCTACAGAAAGTCCTCTACATACGAACAATTTCCGTCCCAAGAGCACGTTCATAAGTCCAATTTGGTCGTAAGTTCAACAAAGTGAGCCTAGGTACCCAACTGACACAATTGGCTGTATAGTACTGTACTGTCATAGGTTTCTAATACTTTTCACACAAATAACACATTAAAACAAGCAAACACAAAAAATAAGAAAACATTTTTAATCTTATAGTACAGTACCTTGAAGACTACGGTAGTACCAGCTACCACTGCTGCTTTTACACTTGCTTCCAGAGGTCCTGGACTTGAAATAAAGATACTGTACTACGGTACTCTACACAGTCCTGTACAGTAAAGTACACAAAAGCACAACCACTTGTAGAGGATGCACACACGTGACAATGTACACCAGACACGTGAACTAACTTAGGTGACTGGACATGTAAACACGTTCACATCTTTGGAAGTTCGCAACTTGAAGGTTTGTATGTAGGGGACTTACAGTACAGGTAAACCACAGAGAAGGCCCTTCGAATTTTGAAGCAAAGTGTTGCATCCTCTGGAGCTAATTGACCCTTTGAGACCCAGATCTTGACCTACCACTGGGCCTTAGTAAAGACTGATGCTCACTCGCGGGCCACTGCAATACCATGTGACCTGAGCTACCGATCGTGAACTGGGTGTTATCTGACCCACCAAGCCGTAATACTGGGGGCCCACAGCAGCCATCCATCACCAAATGGAAGTGGTCTATAAGTGAGATCAGACGCGAGCAGACTCTGAAAGCACAGGTAAGGCACATGCGGAAGTGGCCCAAATGCACATGGTCACCACTTCTTGCTACACTGCCTTCCCTCCCATTCTGCATCTCTGGCCCCATGGGGAGTTCCTTCCGATCAGCTGGCAGGGGAACAGAAGACTAGGGCCTAGTTCACAGACAGACAACTGCAGCACCCAGCCCCTCTCTGGGACATCTCTGAAGGGCAGTGAAGGGAATTCCTCGCAGTGGGCAGAACATCAAGGAGTGCGCCTGGCTATTCTGCTCGGAAGGACAGATGACCAGATTTGTGACGATATACAGTTTCAAGGGTGGTGGGCAATGGTTTGGCTGAAGAGTCAGAAATTTAGAAGGCATGTGATTGGGAGATTGGTGACATGAAAATTTGGGAAAGAGGTATATGGACAGCCTTCTCTGAATGGGGAAAATGTGAAGGCCTTTGGGTCCCATGTCTATGCTCACCAAAGGGCGGCCTCAGCAAGGGAGGATTTTAGTAACGAGTGGATAGGATAACCTATTACCAGGAAGCCTCTTTCCCCGGCCACCCCTGTCACTACCCAAGGACATGAACCAAGTGGCCATGGTGGCAGAGATGGAGGTTAGATGGGCTCAGCACCGTGGACTTCTACTCACCCAGGCTGATCTGGCTATGGTCACTGGCGAACAGCCAATCAGCCGGCAGCCGAGACCAAGACTGAGTCTCCGAGTCGGCACCATGAGATAATAGATAATATATTAATATATGTTCGTCTCTACCCCTGGTTCCTGGCACAGAGCTCCTAAACCCCTTTTAAATTCCTAAGTGATAAGAGTACTGGGAGAATCTTGTGTTCTAATGAGGTGACTCTGGGTGTGTTCCTGGATGGTTTCTGGATGGGGGCTGGTCACTAGAAAGATTAAGCCATAATTAGAAGCTTACAATTTTCAGGCTCCCCTCCACCACATACACACTTCTCTAGAGAGGGGAGAGAGGCCGGAAAGGGAGTTAACAACTGATCGTGCCCGCGTGAGGGAGCCTCCATCAAAAGCCCAAGAGTATGGAGTTCAGAGACCTTTCATGTTGTAAACACATTCACTCCAGAAGGGTGATAGCCGCCAGCTCCACAGGGACAGCAGCTCCCGGTGCTCCAAGACCCTCTCAGATCTCACCCTATGTATCTCTTCATCTGGCTGTTCATCTGTAGCCTTTATCATAGCCTTTACTAAACTAGTAAATGTAAGTATTTACCAGAGTTCTGGGAGCCACTCTAGCAAATAATTGAATCCATGGAGAAGGAGGTCATGGGAACGTCCAGTTGGTAGCCAAGTCGGACAGAGTTGTAGATCCTGGGAACTTACTACCTGTGACTGGCATCTGAAGTTGGGCTTGTGGGACTTGAGCCCTTAACCTGTGGGGTCTGATGCTTTCTCCAGGTACATAATATCAGAACTGAGTCCAATTCTAAGACACCCACATGGTGTCATAGAGAGAATGGCTTGGTGTGGGGGAAAAGAATCCCATTCATTTGGTGACGAGAAGTCTCAGAATTGTTGTGAGTGCGGTATAGTGAGAGAATAAAGAGAAACGCAGTAGGGACACATTAGTTAGTTGTTCTTTTTTTCCCCCCTAACACAGACACCATTCCTCAGGGCGATCTGCAAGTCACTTGGTGTCAGATTGATTACACTGGGCTACTCCCACCATAGAACAGCAACATTTTGTCTTTACTGGGCTAGACACTTACTCTGGATACAAACTTGCCTTTTCTGCACAAGATGTTTCCTCCCAGACTACCCTCCAGGCAGTACATCCAGATAATCACAGGATGCCTTGTTCACCATCATGACCTTCCATACAGCATTTATTCTGATTAAGAAACTCACGACATAACAAGGGGCTCATTCTCATGGAATTCACTGGTCTTACCATATTCCCCGCCATCCTGAAGCAGCTGGCTTGATAGAATAGTAGGAACAAGCTCTTGGAGACTCAGTTACAGTGCTATCTAGATGACAGTAACTTGCAGGGCTAGGGCAGGTTCTCCAGGAGGTTGTGCATGTTCTGAACCATTGTCCGACACGTATGGTGCTGTTTCTTTCAGAGCCAGAATTCACTGGCCCAAGATCTAGGGATATAAGAGGGAGTGGTACCGTTCATTATGACCTCTAATGACTCACTAGCAAAATTTGTGTTTCCCATTCCTGTCGCATTACACTCTGGTGGCCTAGATTGAATTCCAAAGGGAGGAATGTTTCCACCGGGAGACACAATGAGTCTACTGAGCTGAAAGTTACGATGGCCATCTGGTCACCCTGAACCTCTCGTGTCTCTACATCAACAGGCAAAGGAGGAGTTACTGTGATGGCTGGGATGGCTGATCCTGACTCCCAAGGGGAAACTGGGCTGCTACTCCAGCCCAGTGGAGGTCAAGAACAGTATGCCTGGAATACAATAGATTTCTTAAGAGTATCTCTGTATCACCATGCCCTGTGATTAAAGTCGATGGAAATCTACAACAAACCAAGCCAAGCAGGACTACTAATGGCCCAGACACTACAGGAATTAAGTTAGGGTAACTCACCAGGCAACAAACCCACAACTGGCTGAGGTGCTTGCTGAGGTAAAGGCAAAGGAAATTCAGAAGGGGTATTTGAGAGGGTAGTTATGAATATTAGCTACAATCATAAGACCAGTTACAAGGACAAGGACTATAATTGTCATGAGTATTCTCTCCTTTATATATATACATACACATATTTATACTCTTTGTTTCCTTCCCCCTCTTATCTTCTTTGTAACATAAGACATATTGACTCTGTATCATACTGTCATAGTATTTGAGTATTATTAACTTACATCTTAGTATTTAGGTTATGAAGGTCAAGAAGACTAAACGAATCCTTTCCTGGAAAAGGTTATTGTGTTTTTGCTTATATGCTGAATAGTTGTGTCATGATCTTTTTATCATCTCCATTTGGAAATTAAGTATTGTTTAAGGAGATTCATAGAGATGCCAAGTTGAAAGGGGGTGGACTTGTGATGTGTCAATTTGGAGAGTGTTTTTGGAGGAGATTGACACTTAAATTGGTGAATTTTGAATAAATAGATTGCTCTCCATGTGTGTGTGCCTCATACAATCAGCTGAAGGTCTGAGTAGAATAAAAAAACAGCCTACTAAAGCAAGAGGGAATTCTGAAGAAGACAGTCTTCAGGCTTCAGCCGCATCCTTGTCTTTCCCGAATCCCCAGCCTGTCACCCACACCACTGGTTTTGAACTTGCCAGCCTTCATTACTGTGCAATCCACTTTCTTATAATAAGTCTCGTTCTCTATGTGTTTCTCTGGAAACATCAGACAACACGCCAGCCCACACCTATGCAATCAACATCTCTCAGAGTACCTCCCAATTAGGATGGTTTAAAAGCTCCCCTGCATGATTCTAATATGTGGAGGAGTTGTAAAACTTCTGAATTTTCGCCCTCTCATTCAATTTTGTTACAACTTCAGAGAGTAATACCTATTTTCAAACCAAAAGAAGAGAAAAAGTTCTCAGGTGCTTAACTCTGTTGTCAAACTCCTCTAGTGATAATAACAGAAAAAGCCCAGATGGGTTAAATAAAAATAAAGAAGGTTTCTGCAGAAGGGAATACTGCATCCAGAAATAGCAAGGGTTGAAATCTATGGCTGCAGACTTTTTATGTGTGTGTCTGTGTGTGTAAGAGCACATATGTGTGCATGTGTGTGTGCTTGCATGTGTTCATATGATTATGATAAAATCCACTTAAAAATTAGCTAAGAATAAGACTAGACATCGTGATGTGAGATTTATCACATTTAAAATGTGTCAAAATAGTCTTTCAGTTTTATCCAGTAACAGCACTTTTGCTCTTAGAGGTTTAATATCAGGAAAGGGAAATCTATTTCTAATTAATAATCGAGTAAAGAGGGAAGATTAACTGTACAATATTGTCCTGAATATTAGACCCTTAACTCAATTAGTAAAGTGATGACTTAAATCAAGTAGGGTCCAATTCCCCCTAAGTTGTCTGTCTTGTGCCTTTGTCAGAACTGTAACATGACTGACACATTAAGACAACGTCTTGAACATTTTGCATTTGTTTTACTTCAAGACGAAAAATATAGAAATAAGGACTTTTTTCCAATCAGCTGTCTAAAGAATACTTGAACAGTAAATAATAAATAATAAATGTTACATTTTCTTATTTTTAATTAACATTTCATAGAAGTTATTACTGGATGGTGTTGGAGATCAAATCAATCTCAATTGATTAAATCCTTGGCTCTTTATAAATTCAGGATGAAATTAAATAGTTACAGCTTTAACCCTATATTGAAAAAATAGGGTCTTTAAATATTATAAACATTTGAAAGTCAGGGGCAAAATCTCCTTGAACCTGACGTTGTCCCACTGCAGTGGAGAGGTAGCAGTTGTGCGCTTATACTAATCACTTAGCAGACATTTCACGTGCTTTACTGTTTATCACAATCACTTCATGAAGTTAGCAAAAGACTCTGAAATGAAACACAATCTGTGGCTTTCCACAGAATATTGATGTTGGGAGGATATCTTGAGAAAAACAGTAAAGTTTAAAAGTAAATAGGATTTCAGGAAACTGTGGAATAGGAAATGTGGCTGCCTTTTATTCTGTAACTCAACTCCAGGTGCATGATATATTAGACATGCAATTTGAATCGAACACACATCCTAATAGAACAAAAGCAATTGGCTTTATCTGACTAACTGAGGCATAAATAATTATAATGCTCAGTCTTGTTGAAAATAAAAAAGACTCATTAAAGGCAGGGTGTGAACAAGAGTGCAACGTTAATTTGGTTAATATCCCTAAACCCATATTGATTTTTAAATTGCCATTCTTGAATGTCCAAAGATCAAGAATCAAGAAAAACTTGGCATAATACTCAGTACCTACATTCTACAATTAATAAGCTCAAGTCTTTTAAATGAAGTAGCCTTTAGTGTATGAGTTGAACTACAGCAGTTGGACTTAATAAGTAGTGAGGCCTTTACGACCCCTGTAGGCAAAGGTAGTTGAGGGAATCTGCAGGCTTGGCACCAAACTGAAGCAAAGTACACCGGTTAAAGTGTAGGGTAACTTGGAGCATATTAGAGGGGAAGGCATCTCCCCTAAAGACACCTCATCCTGATTTGGTGACTAGAATTCCGCCAGGGAGCAACAGTCTTTATCTAAAACATTTCAAGTTGGTGACGCTCCCATCAGAAGTGACTCAAAGACAAGATGGATGTTTACGCTTTCTTGAACCTATTTTTGAAACTGCCTCAAATAATGGGAAATTTTATATAAATTGCTTCCTTTCATTGGCAGAGATATATTTTATATATTTAGGTGTATTTCCTAACATTTTCTTTTCTTTGAACACATTTTTTATCAGTGAAGCCATAGAGCATATTCCAATTTTTAAAGTCTGCTTTACCCAGGGAGATGCTCTAGAAATGAGTTTAATGGTATGTGGTAATGCTTATCACAGGATGGCTTATGATGCTTCTAATTAAAAACAGAAAGTTTCTGTAACTCATTACTCAAGGATTCTGGAAATGTGAAAAAGTAAAACATAAGCTTCTGGGTAAGGAATAGAAAAGGTCATTATGTTGCTTTATGGAGTTTACTTCCATGAAAAAAAAAGTCTCTATTTGTTTACCAATTCTTCTGGCATACTATTGAAGGATACAAATGGTGATTGGCAAGTGCTATGAACAGAATAGTACTAGTTATTACTAGAGAAGTTGAAATCCATCTTGAAAACATCCACCTATACCAAGATGTTAAGAAGGTAGCCTAAGAAATAAATGTCTTATTATTGGCATGGAAACAGAAGAGCAACAAAGTACTTAGAATAAACCCTGGCACAGAGTAAATACTTAAAAACATTTGTCATCATCGTTATGTCTGCATTTCAAGTGGTTGTTTTGGCTTTCCTTAGACTGTTTTAGATAAGACCCTGGTGAGAAGCCAGACATGGTCACAGGCTATCTGGGTTTCTAACAGCCAAGTGTTGGATTTTGATTTCTAGGCATGTCTAGACCAATGCCAACTAACTAAATGAATTCAAGAGCTCGTTTGCTCAAGCTGTTATGGTCTGTATGGTAGGTAGCCATATTCCATTGGATTATGTGTCTTGTTCATTGTGCAAAATAGGCTTTCCCAAACATCCTCGTTTCATAAAAGAAAACACAGATGGTTAGAACCTTGACATGGATCTTGGCGATGATTTTTTAGATCTGACAACAAAAGAAGAAGCTACAAATGAGTGGGACTACATTGAACTAAAACAAATGAACAAACGAAAAACCTTCTTTACGTAAAGGAAATCATCCAGTCATGAACAAAATGCAAAATCAATATATGGAATGGAAGAAAATACTTGGAAATTTTATATCAGATAAGGGGCTAATATGCAAAATATATAAATACTCATGCAACTTAATAGAAAAAACAATGGCAATGACAATCTGATTTTAAAAACAGGCAGAGGGATTGAACAGAAATTTTTCTGAAGAAGACATGTGGGTGGCCAACAGGTACATGGAAAGGTGCCAGGCATCACTAATCATCAGGGAAATGCATGTCAAAACCACAATGACGTATCACTTCACATCTGTTAAGATGCTATTTTAGAAAAGACAAGAAATAATAAGTACTGGTGAGGACTTGGTGAAAAGTGAACCCTTGTGCACCATCGGTGGGAATGTAAAACTGGTGCAGCCACTGTGAAAAACAGTATGGACATTCCTCAAAAAATTAAAAATAGAACTACCGTATGATTGAGCAATTCCACTCCTGGGTATTTAACCAAAGGAAATTAACTCACTGTCTCAGAAAGATATCTGCACCCCCACGCTCACTGCAGCATTACCTACAGTAGCCAAGATGTGGAAACAACCTAAGTACCTAAGTATTCATCAGTGGGTAAAATGATAAATAAAATGTGATATCTATCTACCTATCTATCATCTATGTATCTATCTATCTATCCATCTACCTAATATATATCTGACTAAATGAATTCAAGAGCTAATTTGGTCTAGATTTTTTATCTCCATGGAATAACGGAATACTCTGCAGACAGAGAAGAAGATCCTGCCATTTACAGACAGCAAGAATGGACCTTGAGGGCATTATGCTGAGTAAAATAAGTCAGACAGAGAAAAACAAATCCTGTGTGATCTCACTTGCATGGGGAATCTAAAACACAAAACAGCAGCTTGAGCTGGTTGACACAGACAACAGATTCATGGCTGCCAGAGGCAGGGACTGGGGACTGGGCAAAATAAGTGAAAGTGGTCTGAAGGTACAGACTTCCAGTTATGAGATAAAAAGTCATGGTAGTAACGTACACCTTGGTGACTATAGCTAACAATACTGTATTGTCCATTTAAGTTGCTAAGAAAGTAGATCTTAAAAGTTCTCCTCACAAGAAAAAAATTGTAACTGTGTGGTGATACATGTTAACTAAACTTATTTTGTTAATCATTTTACAACACATGAATATATCAAATCATTCTGTTGTACATCTTGAACACATTTAATACCATTGTATCTTGATTAAAAAAAAAAAAAAAACCAGGCAAGTGAGAAACGCAAATGGGTAAATAGCTGTCATTGTCCAATAAAGAAAAACGTGCTAACACGTTGGAGAAAGAAACATTTTTTCCTACATGAAATTCAAAGAAAATGTGTACGACTCTTCATAGAAAACATTGAAGACCATAAAAAGCAGTGGCATCAAAAGCAACTTTCAAAAGATGTTTTCCACACCTTTTATTTTGGTTTTCTTTCTTTTTTTTTTTTTTTTTTTTTTGTGGTACGCGGGCCTCTCCCATTGCAGAGCACAGGCTCCGGACGCGCAGGCGCAGCGGCCACGGCTCACGGGCCCAGCCGCTCCGCGGCACGTGGGATCCTCCCGGACCGGGGCACGAACCCGTGTCCCCTGCATCAGCAGGCGGATTCTCAACCACTGCGCCACCAGGGAAGCCCTTTTATTTTGAATTGTATTTACAACTAAGATTTATTCCAGCAAAAGGGAAAATAAGCAAAGGGAAATGGTACATGGAGTAAAAGTCCAGAGGAAACCAAGAGCCAGTTTCCAAGGCTCCTCTCCCAGGGAGTCACACAGAGTGCATGCAATTCCTCCAGAAACAGACAATGTGTATGAAGTGCCATCTACCAGGGAAGTTCATTAGAGGCTCAGTGCCCAAGATTTTTCCTGGGGACTGCTTATGTAATCTCCCTCCGGCTACCATGTAGCAAACTTCCAGACTCCGGAAGAAGAAAGGCAGTTTTCACTATAAACTATGTTGTGTACACAATGTATGCACAGTGAGCTGTCTTATCATTTAGGGAAAGTTTTACATCAGTGTAGGAAAATGCAAACCACTCAAATTCATGGATTTTAACCCAGGACCCTACTGGAAATTAAGACATAAAAAAAAAAAAATTATTGGGGTATAGTTGATTTACAATGTTGTGTTAGTTTCAGGTGTACACCAAAGTGAATCAGTTATACATATACATATATCCACTCTTTTTTAGATTATTTTCCCATATAGACCATTACAGAGCATTAAGTAGACTTCCCTGTGCTATACAGTAAGTTCTTGTTAGTTATCTATTTTATATACAGTAGTATAAGGATAGTAGTCTCAAGCCTGTTACGTTAACTCTTTTCTGCACAGATTCCATTAAAATAACATGCTAATGACCACTAATTTTTTTTTTTAAGTGTTAGGCTTTGGTCAGTGAGAGAGGTGGTCTACTTCTGTTGGATGTGTGCAAATATGGAAAATGCTGATCACCCACAGAAAAATCTTTGCATCACCCCTTCAACAGTTAATGCTACTTTCCCATGACATTATAACTTCAAACTTATTTCCCTTTGCTGTTTTTATAGTTATTTTATCAGCACTCTTAACAGATGCCATTTTATTTTATTTTTATTTTTTAACATCTTTCTTGGAGTATAATTGCTTTACAATGGTGTGTTAGTTTCTGCTGTAAAACAAAGTGAATCAGCTATACGTATACATACATCCACCTATCCCCTCCCTCTTGCGCAAACCTCCCAGCCTCCCTTAGATGCTGTTTTAAACGTAAATTAGAGCTTTCCATTTTGAATACAAAGCCCCCTATTTTCTCACTTGTAAACATTTGAGGACTTTCACATTTTCAAAGTTTGAGAAGTACGTTTCTGTTAAGTTACACTTTAAAAGTGTGATGTTAAAAAATCTAGAAACAATAAATGCTGGAGAGGGTGTGGAGAAAAGGGAACACCCTTGCACTGCTGGTGGGAATGTAAATTGATGCAGCCACTATGGAGAACATTATGGAGGTTCCTTAAGAAACAACAAATAGAACTACCGTATGACCCCGCAATCCCACTACTGGGCATATACCCTGAGAAAACCACAATTCAAAAAGAGTCATGTACCAAAATGTTCATTGCAGCTCTATTTACAATAGCCAGGAGATGGAAGCAACCTAAATGTCCAATCATCGGATGAATGGATAAAGAAGATGTGGCACATATATACAATGGGATATTACTCAGCCATTAAAAGAAATGAAATTGAGTTATTTGTATTGAGATGGCTGGACCTAGAGTCTGTCATACAGAGTGAAGTAATTCAGAAAGAGAAAGACAAATACTGTATGCTAACACATATTTATGGAATCTAAGAAAAAAAAAAAAAGGTCATGAAGAACCTAGGGGTAAGATGGGAATAAAGACACAGACCTACTAGAGAATGGACTTGAGCATATGGGGAGGGAGAAGGGTAAGCTGGGATGAAGTGAGAGAGTGGCATGGACATAGATACACTACCAAACGTAAAATAGATAGCTAGTGGGAAGCAGCCGCATAGCACAGGGAGATCAGCTCGGTGCTTTGTGACCACCTAGAGGGGTGGGATAGTGAGGGTGGGAGGGAGGGAGACACAAGAGGGAAGAGATATGGGAACATATGTATATGTATAACTGATTCACTTTGTTATAAAGCAGAAACTAACACACCATTGTAAAGCAATTATACTCCAATAAAGATGTTAAAAAAAGTGTGATATATTTAGGTAAATTAACTCAAGGTAATTGATATATTAAACGTTCCCGTGCAGTTAGTCTCTGAAACTTGGAAGTCCCATGACAGTCCGGTTAACAGCAAGTCAGATGCTGATGAAGCCTGTGGTAAAGATTATAATTTGGTGTCTCTAGTCCTTCCCTGCAAACCAGTTCATCTGTACCATTTTTCTAGGTTCCACGTATGTGTTAATATACAGTATTTGTTTTTCTCTTTCTCACTTACTTCACTCTGTATGACAGTCTCTAGATCCATCGAAATAGAGACACAGATGTAGAGAACAAATGTATGGACACCAGGGGGGGAAAGTGATGGGGGAGGGGGGTGGTGGTGTGATGAATTGGGAGATTGGGATTGACATGTATACACTAATATGTATAAAATGGATAACTAATAAAGAACCTGCTGTATAAAAAAAAAAAAATTCAAAAAAATTTTTTTAAAAAAATGGAATCATACAATAAAAGAGAGGATTATAATTTGGTGCACCCAAAGTGAGTGCTAATCAATTCTGTTGCAAAGTTAGAAGTTACACACCATGATCATCTATTTAAAGACAAGAGTTCACAGAGGTTAAATTGTGTAGAAACGATGCCCTCACCGCCTAGTTCCCTTGGCAGCTGTAAGTCGTCAGGGATGAACTAACGGCTTTTTTTTTTTTTTTTTTTTTTTTGCGGTACGTGGGCCTCTCACTGTTGTGGCCTCTCCCATTGCGGAGCACAGGCTCCGGACGCGCAGGCTCAGCGGCCATGGCTCACGGGCCCAGCCGCTCCGCGGCATGTGGGATCTTCCCGGACCGGGGCACGAACCCGTGTCTCCTGCATCGGCAGGCGGACTCTCAACCACTGCGCCACCAGGGAAGCCCGAACTAACGGCTTTGGCTGCATCCTGATAATATGGATGGGGTGCCTCTGGGACCGACATCCAAGCAGATCTAGCCACTGCCTCGCAGAAAGCATCTGTGATTTCTTGGGCGAAACACCCCCGGTAAAAAAGGACACAGAAAAATTATTAAGCCTCCCCCCTTTCTAAAAAAACATAAATGTTTATGAAACCCATACCCTCACAGAGCTTGCGGTCCAGCTGAGTGGATGTCAGAGACAATACGTCATGAAGGCATATGCAGGAGTCAGATAATGATACGGATATTTTATGGAGGAAAGTCATCATTGACAATTAGCCTGGGAGTTATATTTGCCAAGGACGTTGGAGGTGGGATGTTGAGTCCGCGGAGGACTGAGTTCCAGACTGACATTCTGAGCACTTCGCTCGCTGTGCCAGAAACCCCCTGGGATCTCCTTGTCACCCACCAGGGACTGCATCTTCATTGTGAGAGACTGTGCTTTAAAAGACATGCCTACACAATGCTAATTTCTTGCTGGAGTTTTTATTACCCTTGCCTTAGAGTAGCTCCTAAAGTATCATAAGATAGTATATTGATGCACTAGTAGCTTTGTGGTCCCCACAAAGGTTTCAGAGGACTGATATTTACTCTGGAATCTGAAGGCAGATATATCTCTCCAGGGCATAAAGATGGGAAAGGGAAAATTACGTTTCTTCAATCCTCAACATGCCTCCCTGAATTGTGAAAATGCACTGCACTGCATAAAAGAAAATTGAGTTAAGAGCAAGGATTTAAAAATGTTATAATTCAGTAGCAATTCATTCCCACCAAAAGTTAGTTAGGAAAAAAGAAGGTTTTTCCAGTATACCTGCTCGGAGACCCTCGCTTGGCTGAAGGTGTTGCTTTATCCAAAGAAAGTGTTCATATTCTGCTGTCTTTCAGAGCAGCTGCTCCTTGACGGTAGAGGTCAAGACCATATTCTTTAGCCAATACCTTCTAGCCATTCTGAGCACGAAGCTTGATTGGCTCTCACAAGGTTGCAACTCTTATGAGCAGCATCATGGATCTCGCTAACTTCCTGCCATGAAGTTTGCCCTCGCGTTGCAATCAACACATCAAACACACATACCCTGTTGGCTAAAAAAAAAAAAAAAAAACAGTTTTCAATACTTCCCTCTGTTCCTATTTGAAACCCCTTATGTGCCATTAAAACCTGCAACAGACAGAATGTAACACTATTCATACACTTCAGCAGATAAAGTTCCCATTACCAAACACCAGGGGAAACCCTACAGGTAGGTGAGCAGTTTCTGTCTGTTTTTTTAAAGAACAGGCAGTAGAGAGCAGTGGGTTGGCAGCCAGGCTCAGAAGTCAGGCTGCCTGGATGGAAAGCTGTGCTCCGTCACTCATTAGTTTGGACAGGTTACATATCTGTTCTGTATATTTGTTTTTCTTCACTGAGAATCAATGATAAAATGGTCCTCATCTCATATCGCTGTTGTGAGAATTAAATGAGTTAGTAACTTATACAATGCTAAAAACTGTGCTTTGGCACAAAGTAAGCACACAATAAATATTAACTACTGTAGAACCTATTTCCCATGTGACTGTAAAATCCCTGGAAGCAAGGAATTCTTATATTCTATCCACTGCTTTTCACCAGATCAGAGTACCTGTCTTACATTTGATGCTCAGTAGCACTGAAGAATGAATGAATGAATGAAAAGAACACCTGCTTAGTTTTACTGTTGACAGAGGCTGACATTTTCACATGTGCAAAACTTTATTCTAAACAATTTTGGTGTTTGAATATGCAGTGTTCATGAACTCTGCCTTCACAAACTTAAGAAGTTGAATGTCATTATCAATATAATCCTCTTTTCAGAACCCCACACTCATTAAATCTGCCTTTATGCTCTTTTCCAAGTATGAAAGAAAGAAGAATTCAGTAAAAGTTTGACATAGTAACATTTTAAAATGAATAACACATTATTCAAATTCATAGGAAGCGATACATTTACCCCATTAATATTTTCCTTGAAAATTAGGAGAATACATTTTTATAGAAAAGTTCGAAAATAAAGCTGCTAGTAGGAATTGGGTTCTTCCACACAAAACGTTTGTTTGCTGGGGACAAAAACAAATAAGACTCTGCCAACAGCCTACCAGAATCTTAAAAACAGAAAGCGCTCAAGAAATTATGTCAAAGAAAGAGGTATATAGCCGTCCCCGGGGATCGGAAGAGCAGTGCTCTCCGCTTTAGATGATGTATCATAATCTGAACAACACCAAGAGTTCTAGTGGTGTGGTCATTAAGGCACTCACTTTGATATTATTGCAGCCACAAATATCAGGCGGTGGATGCTACAGAAACTCTAGAATCTAAGATAGCAGGGACACCCCATTTCTAAACTTCATGGCCTGGTGAATTAAGGCAAAGGATAAATGCCCCCCCAAATAGCCAAGTTGTTCCTAAGACGTATACAACCTTAACTTTGAATGCATGGCACATAATGACTATATGTTTTCTGTTAAACTTAAGGAACTATTCTTTGCTAGGTGTTCGTAAGGGGGTCAGGATTGGATTCCTGCCATAATACTCACTGGTACTTGGGGTTAAGGATGGGGGCCACGTGTCAACACTGCTGAAAGCTCACTCAGTGACCTTGGATAGTTGCCAGAAGCAGTTCCGTGACATGTGAGCTTTGTTACTCTTTTGTTATTTTTCTGGGCCAGGTATATTTCATCAGCTACCTGAGTGTATCTCCTCTCTGTGCAAGCTGCCACGTTGCTAACTGCTTTGTGGCTGATGCTTTGAGGTGTTGTATTAAATGCCCTGCTGTCCCCCTGCTGATCACGGCTGTAAACCACAGTCTGCTAACTCACGGTGTGCGTTTATCCCACTGAGGTATGGATTGCTTTCTGACCTGCTAACAGAGAAAATAATTGCACTTACACCTAAATACAACGAGGACTATTCTACATGCTATTAAGACAGGAGGGAAAGCACTTTGGGGGTTGGTATCTGGATTGCTGTAGCTAGTAATCAGCATCACATTACTGTCAATAACAGGCTCGATCAACTATCTTGGATGAATGTGGCAAACTGTGGCCTTGTAATACTTTTTCAGGAAGCACTGCTGATTCTGCAAATAAGGTCTTCAGAGTGTGACAAGATACATGATTTAGGAGCTTCCATTCGAAAATGCTTTGACTGGCAGACCTCGGTATTTCCAAGTGCTTCCAGGTACAATGTGAAGTTATGAACGAGAAGTGGCTTATGTCTTAACTGATGACCCTTCTAGTCAATTGACAGGCAAATGAGGTAAAACTTGTTTGTGTGACGCCACGTAACAGAGGCAGTGTATTAGAAGCTATAGATAACAAGTAAAGGGAATTTTTTTTTTTTTTTTTTTTGGGTGGTATGAGGGCCTCTCACTGCTGTGGCCTCTCCCGTGGCGGAGCACAGGCTCCGGACACGCAGGCTCAGCGGCCACGGCTCACGGGCCCAGCCGCTCCGCGGCACGTGGGATCCTCCCGGACCGGGGCATGAACCCGCGTCCCCTGCATCGGCAGCCGGGTTCTCAACCACTGAGCCACCAGGGAAGCCCGGGAATTTTTTAAATGAGCACATTAGAGTGTATCATTCCCTTGAAGAGAATTGCACTGAGAAGTTAAAAAAAAAAAAAAAAAAGAAAAAAAAGAAACCGCAGCTGGTCCAAGGGTCCATGAAGTCTGAACCTCCAGCCATTGCTCTGCATCTCACTGGAGTTCAGCAGTGCTTTGGAGCAGGTGGTGCAGACTTGGCTCTTCTGTGCTCCCCACTCCAGCATTGCGGTGGTGCCCTGGGGACGCCCACCACGGATGAGGCCCTCCCGGGTTGGTGAGGGGGCCTCCAGCCCGTGTCCGGACAATGCACCGCCACGGTCAACTCCAGCCGTGTGCAGCGAGGGCTGGGCCTGAACGGGGAGAGTCATGCTGCCTGAAGGGGCAGCCTCGCTCTCCTGGGCGCTCCTGCTGGTGAAGCTTCTGAGCCGGGAGCTCTAACCTTCCTGGAATGATGTTACTGGTTCCTCTGCTTGGCCCGACTGCAGTGACTTTGCACTGCTTCCTTAAAATAATAAAGAGCTTTTATTGATTCACCCAGGAGCTGTTTAGGCCACATTTGCCCCTCAATCAACACAGTGCTGGCAGGAGATCTAATTATTCACATAAAGGTACTAAACTAATTCTCTAAGTTCCATTTCTGAAATGTTTGTGTTCTCTCCCCCCTTTTGACCCCACGCAGATAGCGTGAATGCATGATTAAGACCTTGGTTCTGCAGCTTTACATTTGTACACACATTCTTTAAAAGGCTGAATTATTCACAGGCAAATTTAGCACGGGATATAGAATCACAAAACGTATTAGTTGAGTGATCTCACGGAAGGCATGGGTTTATGTTCTTTAGAGCCTCTGAGTTTTCAGTCGTTCTGGGTGCAGGATAACAAAAACGACCCCAACCTACTTCACGTTATAAAAAAGATTTTTTTTTTTAAAGCACGTGATAGATACTTGTACTTCCTTTAATGCTGTGGTTGAGGGTTTTTTTGGAACCGGTAGAACGTTAGTATTAGATTAGTCAAAAATGTACCTACTGATGACAACATAGACTACCAAACAAGGATTCAGATCAGTATGTAAAACTATCAGTCTAAGAAAGTGTAAACATACTAGTTTTGATGAAATAATATTCATGTTTTATGGAAAAACACGAAAAATTGAAACATAAAAATTTTCTCTGCCTGATTGGACCTCCTCTCTCCCCTTTAGTGTGGGTTGTGCATCTGCGTTAACCAGACCTCCTTGGGGGATAACCTTCTTTCTTAGTCTCATCAAGGGTCACAGCTCCTTAGGAGATAGCCTTCCTCCTTAATCCTGTCAGGGGTCGCGATGATCCAGGACTCACTTTCCACATGCAGATCTGGATTGTATAAACTGTCATTACGTCATTTGATGTATAACCCTTTGTCCGAAATGTATATAACTGGGCTTTGCCCGCTAATGAGCAGAACAGTCCTCAGAGCTTTCTGAAGGGCTGCCTCCTGGGGTAGAATCCTCAGGTTGGCTCAGATAAAATTTTCTGTTTCTTGCTTAGATTGATATTGATGAGTTGTTTTCATGGTTTTTTTTTTTTTTTTTTTTTTGCGGTACGCGGGCCTCTCACTGTTGTGGCCTCTCCCGTTGCGGAGCACAGGCTCCGGACGCGCAGGCGCAGCGGCCATGGCTCACGGGCTTAGTTGCTCCGCGGCATGTGGGATCCTCCAGGACCGGGGCACGAACCCGTGTCTCCTGCATCGGCAGGCGGACTCCCAACCACTGCGCCACCAGGGAAGCCCTTCTTGGACTGTTTTTATATTTATGTGCAGTAGTACAGGTTAGACATTTTGAAAAATATCATCAACTTCTACTTTTATCATTTGTTCTGTACATTTTGAATGGTGTCTTAGTCCTTTCAGGCTGCTATAACAAAATACCATGCATTGGGTGGCTTATAAACCGCAGACTTTTATTTCTTACAGTTCTGGATGCTGAGATGTCCAAGATCAAGGCACGAGAAGGTTTGGTGTCTGGAAAGGACCTACTTACTGGTTCACTGTGTCCTCACATGGCAAGAAGGGGTGAGGGAACTCTCTGGGGTGTCTTATAAGGGCACTGATCCCATTCTTGAGGGCTTCACTCTTATGACCTAATCACCCCAAAGGTCCACTTCCAAATATCATCTCATCGGGCATTACGATTCAACATATGAACTTAAAGATGAAACAAATATTGGGTCTATAGTTTTTTGAAGGGGATTCTTGGGCAGAGGACATGGCCAGGAAGTGAGGCTTGGGATCATCCCCCCAAGCCTACGTGGAATGGTACATTTTCTCAGAGGCCAGGGAAATTTGACAGATATTTGTGGCATGTAGTAAGGAATAAGAGGTAATCACAGCTACTATATATTAAGAGATGATTAAAGGCCAGAACATTTGTCATTTTAAATTTTCATAATAACCTTGTGAATAAGTCACCATGTTAGTGTCATGTCAATAGAAATAAAAACTCAAAACGATTCCAGGTATATTCCTCACATTCTTACATCAACATCTAACAAATAAATGAGCTAGTGCATAAATATTGGCATACCTCGGTTCACTTATGCCGCATCAGATCTGGGAGTAAAGCTCTCCTTTCTGTTCTAAATGCTCTTGTTGGCTGGAAGATTATATGCGAGTTTTATGTATTTATTTTAAATATGACTGTCTCTCTGTTTCTCTCTCTCTCTCTCTCTCCACACACACACACACACACACACACACACACACACATACATCATTTTATGAACATACATAATCTCTTACTCAAGTTACTCTTCCCTAAGAAATGTATGATCTATTGGTATTATTATTTCAATCCATCTAATACTAATTCATTTACCATAAATATACTGAGAATCTTCTCTTTACCAGGAGAGGTCAAGCTCCAGCTGAGGGCTGCACAAGCATTGCTTTCTGACTGCTTACCGTGTGGTCTGTCCTAGAGCACACACAGGACACCTGAACGTCATGCCCTGAACAGGTGTCCAACTGAGAGTGCAGAGGACACAAGGGCAGAGTTAACAGTGAAATTCGACTCTGATCATACAACACTGAATCTTCTTTTACACAATGCACTTACGTCACCAAAACAAGCACGTCAGAATAATAGGGAGACAATAATAGCTAACACATTGATAAAACGAACATTTGAACAAATTTCACCGTGTTTTACCTTGTTCTAGAGCTGAGCGACATTCCGGCCCTCACGTATATACCTGGCATTTCAAGCTGATTTGTTTTTATAATTTGGTGACCACCCCCTCCCGGTGACTTTTTTGAGTTTCGGGAACCCGTCTTCTCTTACAGATCCTCCCCTTTTGGAGATATGAGTGATGCCACCAATGTCCTGGTATCTCTATCCCTGAATTCTCAAGAAAACCCATTTCTTCTAATATTTGACAGTAATATTAAGTGTTTGTCTTATGCTTTAAGTATAAGAAAATGAACAGGATTATAAGGAGACATATCAGTATCAAAAAAGAAATATAAATGACTCACAAGTGTATGAAAAGTATTAGAAATCAAAGAAATGCAAGTTAACCTTTGGGGAGCTCTGTTCTGATCCGTGTATGTTGTGCTTTTCCCACTTGGAGCTCTGCACTTCCTGGTCCCTCTTCCTGAAACACCAACACTGCACCTTCCATGATACCTTAAAGTCCATCAACCTTGAAATCTTACTTTCGGTGACATTTGCACCTCACCCACCTCAGGTGAGCTCCCTTGGTATATTTTATATGATTCTTTATAAGTTTCCCTGTCTTCTCAAAATAGTAGTTAAATGCATAACAAGTATGATTATCTTTGTTGCTTTTATTCATTAGAATATATTTTTAGGCATTTTGTTAGCCATGGATCCAGATTCTTCTTTTTTCAAAAAAGTAATTGTTGTCACATGATCTGGGTGATTTCTCCATAATTTGATGGATAATAATTGTCACATCATTCCGGTGTGGTCTGTCCGTTCCCCACAGATCTGAAAAACCCTCTCAATCATATGTCAAGTTTTCATATAAGCAAGCACGAATCTATTTCAGAGTTTTTTATTTTGCTTCATGGTCTATTTGTATACCCCTGCAACTATACCAAGTTTTAAAAACATAATTTATACTATGTTCAGTATCAGGAAAAGTGAATTTCTCCATATTTACTTCTAGAAAAATGTCAGTCATTATTTCTTTGCCATTCCCTTCAACCCCTATAATTTCCTCTGCAGGAAATCTTCTAAGTGAGATATTAAATTTTTGTATTCTACCTTCTTTGATTCATCTCCTTGTCTCCCTGTGCTATACTCTGCATACTTTATCTTGGTAAATCTACCTCGTGGTCCATTGATTTTCTCTTTAAATGTACATATTCTGCTGTTAAACAAGTTCATTTAGAATATCTTATTGATTTTCACATTTTCCATTTCTATGCATTTTGTTTGGTGATTTTCAGTTCTTCCAGACATTTTTATCATCTCTTATTACTAATGGTTTTCATTTTCTCTTTTATTTCCAGAAACGTATTAAGTATCTATTTTCTATTCTGTACCTCATAATTCCAGAATCTGTGGTCATTAAAAAAGCCTGATTTTGCTGATAATGCTGACTTTTAGTACCTTCTTTGTAATTCTTTGGTTTGAAATGTGAATTCATATTCTGGATCCTTTTTATGTTTGAGGAATTTCTTCTGTCAGTCACATTTGAACTATTGTACATTCCATGACTTATTTTGTTTGTTTTGGGGGTTGTCTGTTTGCTTGTATGAGACCATGCAGGAATCATGATTCAGGCTCCAAACTCACATGAGAGATGACTTGCAGTATGGCTTTGAATGGATTGTGTGTCCACACACACACACACACACACACACCTAGCCACTCCAAGATGGACATGTTCCCCTCATGCCTCTCTTTGTGGGATTACTATTACTATTTGTATTTGCATTTCAACCCTCACCGAGGGCATGGCCCACTCGAGGATGGCAGCTTCACGTGGGATCCCAGATACAAGGTCCACTCACGTCCATTAAAACTAGAGTGACCGTAAATCATGGTTTACTTTTGTTGCTCCATATTTCATCATGTCACCATTTGTTCTCGATTTTGTTTTTTATTATTATTCGTTACATCCAGCTTCTGCCATGGTCTGGTTGACGGTGTGTGAGATGACATTGTAACGAGCAGAGTGGCCTTTTTGACACTCTGTGAAGTCCAAAAAGTGAGCAGTGGTGACCCTTCTTCCTTCTCTGGCCCTTTCCGGATCCAGGGGAGCTAACGTTTCTCTCTTAAGAAGGGCACGCAGCGGACTTTCTGATAAAGCAAACTGAGCTCAGGCTCAAGCAGAGGGGAGACCTGACACCTAATTTGGCACAGCTGTCCCCACCAGCCCCGTAGTAAATGGCCAGTTGTGACCTAACGGATGCAATCTTCTTCCAGATTAATTTTGCTGATTTTCATTTTAAGTTTTTTTGTGTATGTAAGAAGAAGGAAAAAAAGTCTGTTACCATGTAGCTTCTGTTATTAGAAAAACATTGCAAAGACTTAAATGATAACTTTTATATCAGTGTGATCAGTAGTTTCAAATAAAGAGTCAATAAATTTGACTACAGTTTTGATTTTTTTCCAGGCAATATATGGAATCAAAATAAAGCTTTTGGATGTTTATTTTCTTAAAAGTGAAATAGTATCACAAATGGTATTGTCACATCAGATGAAAAGTTCAATATTAAAAAAAAAAAATTTTTTTTTTTTCTGTGGCAAACAAATCCAAATACAGATTTTGGTGACTCACAGCATCATGGAAAAAACAGTGTTCTTATTATATTAAGAAACCTCTGGATCAGAAATGCACTTGAGTTGGTGGTAATAAAAGTACAATTCATATTATGTTCAAACCAGCTACACTATTCTACTGATACAAGATAAAACTGTAGATTTTATGTGGTTATTATAAATATTATATACATACACATGTATACACACGTTTACTGTAACTTAAATACCCAACTACCAAATAAATATAGCAAAGATCTTAAATCAGATAGATAGATAGTATAATAACTATTTCTATAAATGTATGTGTGTATGTCAGCATGGCAGAATACACTTTCTTTGCTGCCTATCAACAAATCAATTAGAAAGATGTGACTTTTGAAAAATTCTCTTTAAAGTCAACCTAAGTGTCTACAATTGTATTAAGTGATACAATTGTAAATTGAATAAAAGAGCCTTCTAAAGTTTGGTTACATACCATATTATATTTGTTACATATTACCATTTTCTGTTGGAAAAATATAAACTATGTGGTGACAGAAGCCCCATATATTTTCAGCTTTAGAAAAAAAGGAACATTTAAAACAAACTGCAAAGAGAAAGCCAACAATTAGCTTCAAAAAAAAAAAAAAATAAAGCAGGGAGGAACTGAACAAAGGAACAAAGCAGGTGATATACAAGAATTACTTTGGAATGCCTCAACCATCAGGAAGAATCTTCTGAAGAAATGTCAGTCTTCAATTCAACAAAGTGAATTCTGTAGCCAATTAGAATGAAGTTAAAAGGATCTATGATTTTGCAAAAATTGAGGAAACCTTCAAAAGCAAGACAAATTGGTAATGTATTTGATGAATTTTGTTGTATAATAACGTTTATGAAGATAGAGTCTCTGAAAAAGACAAATTGAAAACATCCTAAAAGCATTTGGGCTGAAATATTTACACATTTCGACACGAGAAGCATTTGAATTGCAAATCTTCTCAGTTTGGCCGATTTTTTCCCCTGAGCTCACCAGTTGTCTCAGCATCTGTAGAAAGAGCACTTTTTTTTCCTGTGGTCTATGGAGAAGAGTCGACGAAACAGTCAAAATCTTCAGATTTATTTACCATAAACTGTAACTCTGAAGAGGACTGCTGGTACTTTTCTGAAAACAGGTTGCAAATATGGGAACATTTTTTTTTTTTCCTTTTTTTTTTTTTTTTTTTTTTTTTTTTTTGCGTTACGCGGGCCTCTCACTGCCGTGTCCTCTCCCGTTGCGGAGCACAGGCTCCGGACGCGCAGGCTCAGCGGCCACGGCTCACGGGCCCAGCCGCTCCGCGGCACGTGGGATCCTCCCGGACCGGGGCACGAACCCGCGTCCCCTGCATCGGCAGGCGGACTCTCAACCACTGCGCCACCAGGGAAGCCCAGGAACATATTTCAAACGTTACAAGTGTCAGGAAAATATCTATGAGCTAGTGTTAGAGACACATTCAGCTAAGGAGCCGAACATCAGGTGTGTTCGCTGAACAAGTTGTGAAAGTTCAACTGTGCCACCAAAGACAAGCCAAACAATGGTGTAGGTGAAAAGTATGAGACGTGTTAAGTGTATACGCTCGATAGTCAAGGTAGAGAGTCAGTAAGCATCAATCCATGGGACACGCTGACAGGTTTAGGTAAGTGTAACACAGGAGTGTGGAGCAGGGCGAGCGCAGGAGAAGCAAGAGGAGCCATGTCCGTGGGACACACTGGATGTTTACGAGGCCTTTGGTGTCCTCGAGAGCTTAAGTGGTTCACTCATTGGTGACACCTCTCTGGGCTAGTGTTTTCTATCCAAGAAACAGAGACAAAATCCATACCTGCTCCTCAGGTGAAGCAGAGTCACGTGCGGCCAGGCTTAACTCATCCTCCCTTCGTTTTCTTCTGTCTGCCGAGCTGTTTCTCATCCCCAATTCTGTTTTTGTAGCTCCTACGATTGCAGGGACGGCTGCAAGAGTGACAACGTGTGAGACAACACACCTGTACTCCAGCGTTCAGGAGCGTGAGCCTTCTACCCTGTTGCTTCTCTCCGGACAAGATCTCGTGTGAGCCTCCCTGGGATGTACCAGGACTAAGGGGCAAGGGAAAGAAGAAAGAAGGAAAAGGAACCCTGAAAAACTGACTGATTATTCAAAAGAGGGCGATTTTACCAGGACAAGACTGAGACGTAATTTGGAAGTGAAGAAGGTAACTTCAAGGAAATTAGTAATTTACACCATCGAGAAGGTATAGGAGCTCATGAGCAAGTTGTGCTACTGAATGTAAGTTCATGGGCCCGACACACAGTGAGGCCAAACACTACTGAAACGGAGTTTGGAGCAGAGAACAGTTTATTGCAGGGCCACGCAAGGAGAATGGGTGGCTCATACCCCCCCCCCCAAACCCCAAACTCTCTGAAGGGTTTCAGCAAAACATTTTTAAAGTCCAGGTAAGGGAGGGGTGTGGCTGATCATTGCAAAGTTCTTGGTGTTGGAATCCTTTGTTCTTGCAGCTGTCAGTTAGGTCAGTTTATGGTTCCATAAACTTTATTCTCTGTTCTGCAACTTTTTTTTCTCTATGTGAATGGAAATGTGTTATCCCTTAAAGGTCAGAGCCTTGAGAATGGGCTCTCCTGTATCTTTCAGGCTATAGGCAACATTCTTTTTTTTTTTTTTTTTTTTTTGGTACGCAGGCCTCTCACTGTTGTGGCTTCTCCAGTTGTGGAGCACAGGCTCCGGACGTGCAGGCTCAGCGGCCACGGCTCACAGGCCCAGCCGCTCCGTGGCACGTGGGATCTTCCCGGACCGGGGCACGAACCCGCGTCCCCTGCATCGGCAGGCGGATTCTCAACCACTGCGCCACCAGGGAAGCCCGCAACATTCTTAAGTGGAATCAAAAGCAATAGAATACAAACGTTAAGGTAAAAGAAACAGATCCAGTATGGAATCAGATTTGTTCTTCCCTCTTACGGTTGAACTTAGTTGCAAAGTCATATTCTATATTTCTGCACAACGGTGTTCTGAGAGTGAGTTCAAACCTTATTCTCCGTGCATGTAAATAGATCAAAATTATTAAGACATTTTCATGGTGGCAGGATTTTGGATAACTTTTGTTTAGTATTTGATACATTTACTGTATACAATTTATCTACAACGTACCTTTATGAAATTTGGAGCTATCAAACAAAGTAAATGCTACTCTTTTTTTTTTTTTTTTTTTTGCGGTATGCGGGCCTCTCACTGTTGTGGCCTCTCCCGTTGCGGAGCACAGGCTCCGGACGCGCAGGCCTAGCGGCCATGGCTCACGGGCTTAGGTGCTCCGCGGCATGTGGGATCTTCCCGGACCAGGGCACGAACCCGTGTCTCCTGCATCGGCAGGCGGATTCTCAACCACTGCGCCACCAGGGAAGCCCAAAGCTACTCTTAAAATAAAAGTTCACTAAAAACCTTGGTCCAGTGTGGTATATCAAGCCCACTGGAAATAGCATACATGGTCCATTTTACAGGAACTTGAGAGATTTCCTGAGTCAAAATCACCAAGTCACGATTTGATCCATCTGGGTGACTTTCCGTCCTTGCCTCCTGTGTCCTAGCTTCTCTACGTTTTGATTGTTGTTTCAGCTTGGTGACCTATTTGATTGAAAGTCCTTTAGAAAAGGTCTGATTGAAAGTCTCAGTAACATACAGGACTTGGATAGCAGATGGCAGAGACAGCAACCAAATATATAAAGATGAGCTGGAATCAACATCAGGCAAGGGAAGAGAGCCAGGGTGTGGCCGAGGTCCAGACTGAATATGCCTCCTGGATGCTCCGGTGGACACTTAAAAGCTGGTCCAAAGTTTGTTTGGTTTTCTCCTAGGTTATTCCTGAGAAGTGAGTGTTTTGCCTGTGCATTAGTTGGCACTTCTCTTATAGTTATGCTTCCTAAGCTACAATGACACCCATCCCCACTTCATTCTGTGTAATCAAGTGGGAAATCACAGCCCAGCAATTTGTCAGTGGCTTTTGTGCCTTTCGTGTTTGTATCTTAACATTTGCTGGATCCAGGTGAATAGATGATTTTGGTCCTCTCAAAAGAAATAACAATGTCAACTTCACACTCGTTTTATGATGGAAAATCTTTGCCATCATAGTTTTCACATGAAAGATATATTTGCCACTTCCCAAATGTCACGTCTAATAGAATGGGGATATAAATGATCTATTTCTTGGTAGCCATCAACCCTCTAAGGTTATGATATGATGTGACATACCTATTTGTCATGATAAAGTAAACACTTTTACTGATGTCCTGAATTTTTGATGTTTTCAAATACTGAATATAGTCTGAGTTTTTCCTGGGTTCTACAAATTTTGCAGCATGTATCATGTCAGGACTCATGTACAGTTAATTAAATAGCTATTAGTAATATACCTGCATTAAATATTTCATTAGAGAAGCAAGATTTATCAAATCTTTATACTTCAAATAAAAATAATCTTTCATAAACAACGAAAAGAAAGAGATATAATCTAATTAAGAGAATTCAAAATGGTAGCTGCAACTTCTTTTTAAAAATATAGCTAGTGAAAAGCTTTTGTTTCTGTATAATAAATCAACTGCATATAAAACATGGTTCCATTTCTTTAAATAAACAAAAGCATTAATTAATTGAACTAAATGTTCATAAAATTAAAGTAGCAAATATTCAAATATTATGACTGTATCAGTGGATTGTCATGAAATGAATATTTGAAAGAAATTCAATACAACCATTGTTTATTTTTCCTATGTTTTCTATCCACATTTTACTCTACTCCTTTATAAAATAAAGACATTATCATTAGTCACCACTGGATCCCTTCCTACTTTTCAACTGTTGCTAAAGATAAGAACTTTATTTTCATGATATAAAAAAGTCATATCAGAAGGATGAGAATATTCATATTTTAGCTTTCTCTTTATCTGTGGCACTTGAATTTAAAGTTGTTTCTGCAAATTGTCCCACATATACACTGGTTAATAAGCAGATATTCTTTTTGGACATCATTTTTACTAGAATTTTAAATAAAGCTTTACTTAAAGCATATAAAAATGGAATCATGTTTTATCTGTTGGCCCCTGTGGCTTAACACCACTGCTATAAATGGCCACGTTTCCTGCCCAACATATAGTACCTGCTGACAAGCTCACGGAACCTCTTCTGAAGAAAAACTCTGCAAAGTTGGGAATGTAAACTGGTACATCTACTATGGTAAATGGTATGCAGGTGACTAAAAATATTAAAAATAGATTTACCATATAATCCAGCCATCCTACTTCTGGGTATATAGCCAAAGAAGTTGAAATCAGGAGCTTGAAGGCAGATCATGTTCATTGAAGCATTATTCATAATAGCCAATATATGGAAACAACCTAAGTGTCCACCTATGGATGAATGGACAAAGAAAAGGTAGAATATACATACAGAAGAATATTACACAACCTTAAAAAAGAAGGAAATCTTTCCATTTGTGGTAACATGGACAAACTTGGAGGACATTGTGCTGAATGAAATACATCCCACACAGAAGGACAAGTTACTACATGATTCCACCTACACGAGGAATCTAAAATAGTCAAACTCTAAAAAGGCAGAGAGTAGAATGGTGGTTTCTGGGGGCTGGGAGGGGAGAATGGGGATTAATTAGCCAAATCTTGCAAAATTTCAGTTATACAAGATTAATAAATCCTAGAGATCTATTGTGCAGCATGGAGGTTGTACTTAACAATATCGTAGTGTATACTTAAAATTTTCCTGAAAGGGTAGATCTTATGTTAAACATTCTTATTATAAAAAATAATAATATATAAGAAAGGAAGGAAGACATTTTTGGAGGTGTTGGGTATGTTTATGACATAGAATGTGGTGACATTTCTACATGTGAATACTTATCTCAAAACTCATTAAGCTGTGTATGTTAGATAAGTACAGCCTAACTCAATAAAGTGTTTTAAAAAACAGTCTGCAATGTACCCTCTTTATACAATTGAATTTACACAAAGGTGTGAATAACTTTTGAAATCTAGTGAATCTTCTCTCTTAGGATGTAAACTGACAGCCCTATTTTCATATCAGTGGAAAGTCCTTCAGTATGATCCACTCTTTTGTAGGGAGAGTATGTCATTAGCTAAGGTTTTTAGAGGGGGAATTTTGGCTTAAACCAAAATCTGTATAATATACAAAATATAGTAAATATATTTTCTATATAAATGAAGTTAAACACAAATAAATTATACTGTCTCATTCAAAAATATGAATATTTGAAATGCTGCCTTGTTGCAACAGTGTGCCTGTTGCTTCTGCAATCTCTTATTATTCATGCTGTGAGTGGTGTTTAGCCATGAGCCTGAGGTTGTGAAAAGAAACTGCTTTCTTTGAGGCCTGCTCAATTAGGTGAACTTTTATACTAGGTCTGCTTTTCCTTTCTGTGTTCTACCTTGTAAGGTTTCTTGTTTGGAGGTGAATTCAGTTCTGGTCACTGGTGTGTCCTGGCACAGAGGGGACCCTCAGTAAACACCTATGAATGAATAAAAGAGCCCTTGATTAGTGACAAAAATAACATAAACCAATGACTAGATTTTTTGTTCTGTTTTGTTTTGTTTTCTTTTTAGGGAGATAGAAAGGAGGGTCAAAGTGTCCCTCTTGCATAGGCTGTTTCTTTTTTCTTTTTTAAATTTTATTGTATTTATTTTTATATACGGCAGGTTCTTATGTCATCCATTTTGTACACATCACTGTATACATGCCAACCCCAATCTCCTAATTCATCACACCCCCAGCCCCACCCGCCACTGCTTTCCTCCCTTGGTGTCCATACGTTTGCTGTCTAAATCAGTGTCTCAATTTCTGCCCTGCAAACCTGTTCATCTGTACCATTTTTCTGGGTTCCACATATATGTATTAATATGCGATATTTGTTTTTCTCTTTCCGACTTACTTCACTCTGTACGACAGTCTCTAGATACATCTACGTCTCTACAAATGACTCAATTTCGTTCCTTTTTATGACTGAGTAATATTCCATTGTATATATGTACTGCATCTTCTTTATCCATTTGTCTGTCGATGGGCATTTAGGTTGCTTCCATGACCTGGCTATTGTAAATAGTGCTGCAGTGAACATTGTGGTACATGTGTCTTTTTGAATTACAGTTTTCTCTAGGTATATGCCCAGTAGTGGGATTGCTGAGTCATATGGTAGTTCTATTTGTAGTTTTTTAAGGAACCTCCATACTGTTCTCCATAGTGGCTGTATCAATTTATGTTCCCACCAACTGTGCAAGAGGGTTCCCTTTTCTCCACACCCTCTCCAGCATTTATTGTTTCTAGATTTTCTGAAGATGCTCATTCTAACTGGTGTGAGGTGGTACCTCATTGTAGTTTTGATTTGCATTTCTCTAATAATTAGTGCTGTTGAGCAGCTTTTCATTTGCTTCTTGGCCATCTGTATGTCCTTTTTGGATAAATATCTATTTAGGTCTTCTGCCCATTTTTTTATTGGGTTGTTTGTTTTTTTTAATATTGAGCTGCATGAGCTGTTTATATACTTTGGCAATTAATCCTTTGTCTGTTGATTCATTTGCAAATATTCTTTTCCCATTCTGAGGGCTGTCTTTCATCTTGTTTGTAGTTACCTTTATTTATAAAAGCTTTTAAGTTTCATTAGGTCCCATTTGTTTATTTTTGTTTTTATTTCCTTTACTCTAGGAGGTGGATCAAAAAAGATCTTGCTGTGATTTATGTCAAAGAGTGTTCTTCCTATGATTTCCTCTAGGAGTTTTATAGTGTCCAGTCTTACATTTAGGTCTCTAACCCATTTTGAGTTTATTTCTGTGTATGGAGTTAAGGAGTGTTCTAATCTCATTCTTTTACATGTAGCTGTCCAGTTTTCCCAGCACCACTTATTGAAGAGACTGTCTTTCCTCCATTGTATATCCTTGCCTCCTTTGTCATAGGTTAGTTGACCATAGGTGCGTGGGTTTATCTCTGGACTTTCTATCCTGTTCCATTGATCTATATTTCTGTTTTTTGTGCCAGTATATATTGTCTTGATTACTGTAGCTTTGTAGTAGAGTCTGAAGTCAGGGAGTCTGATTCCTCCAGCTCTGTTTTTTTCCCTCAAGACCACTTTGGCTATTTGGAGTCTTTTGTGTCTCCATACAGATTTTAAGATTTTTCATTCTAGTTCTGTAAAAAATGCCATCGGTAATTTGATAGAGATTCTATTGAATCTGTAGATTGTCTTGGGTAGTATAGTCATTTTCACAATATTGATTCTTCCAATCCAAGAACATGGTATATCTCTCCATCTGTTGGTATTATCTTTAACTTGTTTCATCAGTGTCTTCTAGTTTTCTGCAAACAGGTCTTTTGTCTCTCTAGGTAGATTTATTCTTAAGTATTTTATTCTTATTGTTGCAATGGTAAATGGGAGTGTTTCCTTAATTTCTCTTTCAGATTTTTCATCATTAGTGTATAGTAATGCAAGAGATATCTGTGCATTTATTTTGTATCCTGCAACTTTACCAAATTCATTGATTAGCTCTAGTAGTTTTCTGGTGGCATCTTTAGGATTCTCTATGTGCAGTACCATATAATCTGCAAACAGTGACAGTTTTACTTCTTCTTTTCCAATTTGTATTCCTTTTATTTCCTTTTCTTCTCTGATAGCTATGGCTAGGAATTCCAAAACTATGTTGAATAATAGTGGACATCCTTGTCTTGTTCCTGATCTTAGAGGAAATGCTTTCAGTTTTTCACCATTGAGAATGATGCTTGTTGTGGGTTTGTCGTATATGGCCTTTATTATGTTGAGGTAGGTTCCCTCTATGCCCACTTTCTGGGGAGTTTTTATCATAAATCGGTGTTGAATTTTTTCAAAAGCTTTTCCTGCATCTGTTGAGATGATAATATGGTTTTTATTCTTCAATTTGTTTATAGGGTGTATCACATTGCTTGATCTGCATATATTGAAGAATCCTTGCATCCCTGGGATAAATCCCACTTGATTATGGTGTATGATCCTTTTAATGTGTTGTTGGATTCTGTTTCCTAGTATTTTGTTGAGGACTTTTGCATCTATATTCATCAGTGATATTGGTCTGCAATTTTCTTTCTTTGTAGTATCTTTGTCTGGTTTTGTTATCAGGGTGATTGTGGCCTCATAGAATGAGTTCGGGAGTGTTCCTTCCTCTGCAATTTTTTGGAAGAGTTTGAGAAGGATGGGTGTTAACTGTTCTCTAGATGTTTGATAGAATACCCCTGTGAAGCCATCTGGTCCTGGACTTTTGTTTGTTGGAAGATTTTTAATCACAGTTTCAATTTCATTACTTGTGATTGGTCTGCTCATATTTTCTTTTTCTTCCTGGTTCCGTCTTGGAAGGTTACACCTTTCTAAGAACTTGTCCATTTCTTCCAGGTTGTCCATTTTATTGTCATAGACTTGCTTGTAGTGTCTCTTAGGATGCTTTGTATTTCTGCAGTGTCTGTTGTAACTTCTCTAATTTTATTGATTTGAGTTACCTCCCTCTTTTTCTTGATGAGTCTGGCTAACAGTTTATCAATTGTGTTTATCTTCTCAAAGAACCAGCTTTTAGTTTTATTGATCTCTGTTATTGTTTTCTTTGTTTCTATTTCATTTATTTCTGCTCTGATCTTTATGATTTCTTTCCTTCTGCTAACTTTGGGTTTTGTTTGTTCTTCTTTCTCTAGTTCCTTTAGGTGTAATGTTTGATTGTTTATTTGAGATGCTTCTTATTTCTTGAGGTAGGCTTGTATAGCTATATACTTCCCTCTTAGAACTGCTTTTGCTGCATCCCATCCCGATGGGATGCAGCAAAAGCAAAAACACGATCCCATCATCGTGTTTTCATTTTCATTTGTCTCTAGGTATTTTTTGATTTTCTCTTTGATTTCTTCGGTGATCTCTTGGTTATTTAGTAACGTATTGTTTAGCCTCCATGTGTTTGTGACTTTTTTCCCTCTAATTGATTTCTAATCTCATAGCATTGTTGTCAGAAAAGATGCTTGATATGATTTCAGTTTTCTTAAATTTACTGAGGCTTGATTTGTGACCCAAGACGTGATCTGTCCTGGAGAATGTTCTGAGCGCAGTTGAGAAGAAAGTGATCTGCTGTTTTTGGATGGAATGTCCTATAAATATCAATTAAATCTATCCAGTCTATTGTGTCACTTAAAGCTTGTGTTTCCTTATTAATTTTCTGTTTGGATGATCTGTCCATTGGTGTAAATGAGGTGTTAAAGTCCCCCACTATTATTGTGTTACTGTCGATTTCCTCTTTTAGAGATGTTAGCAGTTGCCTTATGTATTGAGGTGCTCCTATGTTGGGTGCATATATATTTATAATTGTTATATCTTCTTCTTGGATAGATCCCTTGATCATTATGTAGTGTCCTTCCTTGTCTCTTATAACATTCTTTATTTTAAAGTCTATTTTATATGATATAAGTATTGCTCCTCCAGCTTTCTTTTGATTTCCATGTGCATGGAATATCTTTTTCCATTCCCTCACTTTCAGTCTGAATGTGTCCCTAGGTCTGAATTGGGTCTCTTGCAGACATCATATATATGGGTCTTGTTTTTTTATCCATTCAGCAAGCCTGTGTCTTTTGGTTGGAGCATGTAATCCATTCATGTTTCAGGTAATTGTTGATATATATATGTTCCTGTTACCATTTTCTTAATTGTTTTGGGTTTGTTTTTATAGGTCCTTTTCTCCTCTTGTGTTTCCCACTTAGAGAAGTTCCTTTAGCATTTGTTGTAGAGCTGGTTTGGTGGTGCTGAATTCTCTTAGCTTTTGCTCGTCTGTAAAGCTTTTGATTTCTCCATCGAATCTGAATGAGATCCTTGCTGGTTAGAGTAATCTGGTTGTAGGTTCTTCCCTTTCATCACTTTAAGTGTATCATGCCACTCCTTTCTGGCTTGTAGAGTTTCTGCTGAGAAATCAGCTTTTAACCTTATGGGAGTTCCCTTGTATGTTATATGTCATTTTTCCCTTGTTGCTTTCAATAATTTTTCTTTGTCTTTAATTTTTGCCAATTTTATTACTATGTGTCTTGGTGTGTTTCTCCTTGGGTTTATCCTGTATGGGACTCTCAGCACTTCCTGGACTTGGGTGGCGATTTCCTTTCCCATGTCAGGGAATTTTTTGACTATAATCTCTTCAAATATTTTCTTGGATACTTTCTCTCTCTCTTCTCCTTCTGGGACACCTATAATGCGAATGTTGATGCATTTAATGTTGTCCCAGAGGTCTCTTAGGCTGTCTTCATTTCTTTTCATTTTTAAAATTTATTCTGTTCCGCAGCAGTGAATTCCACCATTCTGTCTTCCAGGTCACTTATCCGTTCTTCTGCCTCAGTTATTCTGCTATTGATTCCTTCTAGTGTAGTTTTCATTTCAATTATTGTGTTGTTCATCTCTGTTTGTTTGTTCTTTTATTCTTCTAGGTCTTTGTTAAACATTTCTTACATCTTCTTGATCTTTGCCTCCACTCTTTTTCCGAAGTCCTGAATCATCTTCTCTATCATTATTCTGAATTCTTTTCCTGGAAGGTTTCCTATCTCCACTTCATTTAGTTGTTTTTCTGTGGTTTTATCTTGTTCCTTCATCTGGTACATAGCCCTCTGCTTTTCATCTTGTCTATCTTTCTGTGAATGTGGTTTTTGTTCCACAGGCTGCAGGACTGTAGTTCTTCTTACTTCTGCTGTCTGCCCTCTACGACTAGACTTTTAAAATTGAAGTATAGTTGGTTTACTATATTGTGTTAGTTTCAAGTATACAACAAAGTGATTCAGTTACATATTTTTTCAGATTATTTTCCATTATAGGTTATTAGAAAATATTGAATATAGTTCCCTCTGCTTTAGAATAAATCTTGCTGCTTACATATTTTATGTATAGTTGTTTGTATCTCTTAATCCCATACTCTTAATTTATCCCTCTCCCCCATTTCCCCTTTGGTAACCATAAGTTTGTTTTCTATGTCTGTGCGTCTGTTTTGTATACAGATTCATTTGTATTTTTTTTTAGATTTCACATATAAGTGATATCATGTAATACTTGTCTTTGTCTGACTTACTTCACTTAGTATGGTAATCTCCAGGTTCATCCATTTTTGTGCAAATGTCATTATTTCATTCTTTCTGTGGTCGAGTAATATTCTATTTTATATATTTACCACATCTTCTTCATCCATTCATCTGTAGATGGACATTTAGGTTGTTTCCATGTCTTGGCTCTTGTAAATACTGCTGTTATGAGCATTGAGAGGCATGCATATTTTCAAATTAGAGATTTCTCTTTTCTGGATATATGCTCAGAAATGGGGTTGCTGAATCATATGGTAACTCTATTTTTAGTTTTTTAAAGGAACCTCCATACTGTTCTCTATATGCTCCAATTTACACTCCTACCAACAATGTAGGGTGTGTAGTTTTCTCCACACCCTCTCCGGTATTTATCATTTATAGCTTTTTGATGTTGGCCATTTTGACCGGTGTGGGGTGATACCTCATTGTGGTTTTGATTAGCATTTCTCTAATAATTAGCAATGTTGAGTATCTTTTCTTATGCCTGTTGACCATCTGTATGTCTTCTTTGAAGAAATGTCTATTTAGGTCTTCTGCTCATTTTTTGATTGGGTTTTTTTTTTTTTTATATTGAGTTGTATGAGTTGCTTTGCATATTTTGCCTATTAAGCCCTTGTTGGTCCCATTTTTGTGAAATATTTTCTCCCACTTCATAGGTTGGCTTTTCATTTTGTTGATGGTTTCATTTGCTGTGCAAAAGCTTTTAAGTTTGACTAGGTCCCATTTGTTTTAGATTTTTTAAAAAAAATTTTGTGTCTTACTTGCTTGGGGCATTTTTATATTAATTGCAAGTACAGACTACTACATTTCCAATAAAATAATAATGGTGTTTTATCACTCATGCACTACCAGTGGCCAGGTATTGTGCTAATTAATTTGTATACAGCATATTATTCAATCATCACCCAAACTCAAGTGAGGGGGTTGTTACACCCCAGACACAGGTGAGGATGTAAGGTGTCTCAGCAGGGTCGCAGAACTTGCTCAGGATTGAAAGCTAGTGAGTGTCAGGATGTGCAGCCAGAATCTAGGCTCCAGCGTCAGAGCCTAAACCACAAAATGGTCCTTCCCATTCCTGTTGCTGCACATCCTACAGTGATGACCTTCACAGTCATGGGGGTGCTCAACTAATGGGTCCTTATAAAGTTCACTGACTGGGGACATTGTGCTTTTTATCTTCTCTACTTCAGGGAAGTTTTAATGTTTGTTGTGCCAATTTCTGTTTTTTCCCACATGAATGTCTCTTGTGCTGCACTGTAATTGTGCTAGTTTTTCTATGCAGCATTTCACTAGTATTAAGTTGTTCCTGATGTTTCTATTTGCAAACTGGCCCTTCTGTCAAACTTAAGATTTTAAAGAGATTGTAAACTTTAATTATGTCTTCTTAAAGATAGTTTAGATTTACTTTTGCTTTTCCACATTTAATATCTAACGGCACAGTAAATATGAAAAGATTTACAACAACTGCTACCTCTGAGCAGAGTAATAAAGAAAGGTGAGATTGAACTCATAGACTGCTTATTCCCAGGGAATCTCTGAGGTTCAGTGACTGTTCAGGATAAACACAGCACAGAATGCAGATGGTCTCTGAGCAGCTGCACACAGATGCTTTTCACTAGTGGAGGTTAATAATGGATTCATATACTTAAATAGAGTCTCTGGCAAAAGTTTGCCATCCTGGAAGCTTATGTTATTTACCTATTTGTGAACATTCTCTGGTAACAGCTTCTCTGAATTATGATTTCCATAGCAAGTGTGACAGCAGATGTTAGAAAGCATTTTTTGCTTTGAATTTTCATGTGACATATTTATACTGTTAGAGTTTATGTACGAATTTCATTCTGAAAATTAGATGGTAATTTCAATTGGGAAATATATTTTAAAAAATTTCATAGCACTGTTTAAAGTCATCCATAAATGAGTATCTTAGAACGAGCATGATGGCTTTCTCATTTATATGATTATTATTATGCAGAGTTACTATTGTTACATTATTATAATACACAGTTGCTTAAACTTCTATTATTATACATAGTTGCTTAAACTTCCTGTTCCTCTTTTTTTTTTTTTTTTTTTTTTTTTTGCGTTACTTGGGCCTCTCACTGTTGTGGCCTCTCCCGTTGCGGAGCACAGGCTCCGGACGCGCAGGCTCAGCGGCCACGGCTCACGGGCCCAGCCGCTCCGCGGCATGTGGGATCCTCCCGGACCGGGGCACGAACTCGCGTCCCCTGCATCGGCAGGCGGACTCTCAACCACTGCGCCACCAGGGAAGCCCTGTTCCTCTTTTTTTAATAAAAAGCTGTTTCAGCTCCCAGTATTACCTTCCTTTCTTCAGGACTGCCATAAAAATTACCCATATATGTATGCATAAAATATTTGGACATACATATATAATATTTGTATATATATATATATATGTTTATACATGTAAAACCCACAGATTGATAAGTGATAGATAGATAGATAACCCAAATATATATAAACCTTAAGAGAGGTTTGGAAAACACAGAAGGTTTTCATTAGTAACCCAAATTCCTGAGGCATTTTTGGATAATTATAAGCAGATAAGCTTTTATTCATGCAACAGCAACACTCTGAAACAGTTTGAGATTCAATACAGGTAAAGGACGTATTTTCCTGGGAAGTTAGTGCTTGAGTTTCCCAACAACCATAAAATCATAGGAAAATTAATGGTAAGACATCAGGGCCTGACCCAGTGTCTTGTGTGCGGGAACTGAGAGCGTCCTTCGTACCCAGGCTTCACAAAGTTCCTTAGTGATCACTCCCTTCATAATCTTCTATCAGAGGACAGAGATGCAGAGAGAAGGGAGCAGTGTCTCAGCTCATTTCAAGCTGCCACAACAAACACAGGTGTAGTGGAGGGAAACATATTTAAACTCATAAATGCCTCTCGAGGATGAAGCCTCCTGTTCAAGTAGCCAGTTAGAGGTGACCTCAGGGTTTCTGCTGGTTCTTTATGTTTCTGACACTATGGCTAAATGGTATTTTTGTTCTGCTGAGTGCATCGAGGGATTTAGATAAGGCAGTGTGGTCCTGAAGGTGTAAGATAATTTCTCTTGCATAACAGAAGGTGAAGTATTGGTGTGGAGGTGGTGGACCAACTAGAGAGGACGAGAAGGAGAAGGAAAAAAAAAATCAGAGAGGAGAGAAACGGGCAAGGAAAGCCTGCAATACGCTAAGAGATCAGTGGGGTCACACCTGGGCTGGCACCACCAGGAAAAGCTCTGCGTTCTGGTGGTTGGAAGGGCTGTAAAGGGAGGAGAGCGTGATATCTAAGATGCTTCTCTTGCTGCTGTGTAAGTTCACACCAAGTCCTGAAACTTTCAAAGAAAATGTTACTTTCTCAAATGCTTAGCATGGGTGTTTATGGTGCTATGTATTGCTTGTTTCTTTTTCCATTTAATAAAATCAAGGAAAGGGGCCTAGTTTCCACACTTGGGCCCTGGCTCAGGAAGCAAGACCTAAGAGATGAGTCTCCTGGGTAGTGAGGAGGTCCTTCAGCTTTAACAAATCATAAAATGTGGATCAAGCTGAGATTTTTCTAGATATTAGGTGACAAGGGTGACATTTGGGTTACCCAGAGCAGGGGAAAATGACTCAGCATAATAGTAAATCCAGGAAAGACACACTCTGGCTTTCAGGAAGGAAGCCTTTTTCTACATCCCACTAACAGCTACTCATCTTGACAGAAGCTGCCCAACTTCAAAAGTTATGAGAAAACTTAAGAGATAGAGAGAGGGGTTATACTTAAATAATTCAGAGGACATAGGGGCCCGCTTAGAGTCAGAAGGCTGCTCACACACAGGTGCGCTGGCTTTCAGCCCAGACCTCGTGTGGTGCAGGCTGCAAACTGGAAGTGGTGGGAAACTTGCCCGACTGTCACACAGACAATGGCCTCTCTGAAGCCCAAGTCCTCGGCTGGCTCCATTCAAGGGTCATGCAGTGAAGTTTTCCTGAGCCCTGTCCTTCCTCCTGCAGCTTTTGGGTTGGGGATACAGCCACTGTGTTGTGTGTTTATGTAGATGCTAAGATTGGCTCCTTTGGGTCTTAGTCAACATTTTTGCTCCCACTCTCTTCTCCTACAAGAAATCTGGGGAGAAATGTGTGTAATAAATGCAATGCTTAGAAAGAAAGTACACCAAGCACCTGCTGATTTCCTCTCCCTGGCTGCCTCCCCACCCCTCCACCAAGATATTTAACAAATGCTCTGACCTTGAAGTGGGCTTCCTTCCCAGGTGGGCAAGTGGTAGATTCCACATACAAAGAGCTATAAGAATAAATCTATGGAAGAAACTATTTCATACAAGGACTTCCCTGGTGGTCCAGTGGTTTAGACTCCCCACTTCCACTGCAGGGCGTGGGGGTTTGATTCCTGGTCAGGGAACTAAGAGACCACATGCCACACGGCATGGCCAAAAGACCAGAAACACACAAAACACAAAAAACCCCACATACTGGTATAGGTCATGTGTCCAAACTATACCTTAAGCCTCAACAGTAAGAAATCAAACAACCCGATTGAAACATGGGCAAAAGATCTGAATATGCACCTCAACAGAGAAGGTGCAGAGGTGGTATATATGAAAAGATGCTCTACATCATTTCTCATTAGGAAATCCCTGAAATACCACTACATACCTATTTAAATGACTGAAATAGGTGAGGCAACCCCTGAAATAGCAATGTGGGTGACAGGAATTCTAATTCACTGCTGGCTCGAATGCACTGGTATGGTCACTTCGGAAAGCAGTTTGGTGTTTGCTTACAAAACTAAGTATAGCCTTACCCTGCAATCTGGTAACCACATCCCCCAGACATTTACCCAATTAATTAAAAAATATATGCCCACACCTAAACCCAAATGTGAGTATTTAAAAAAAAAAATGTGAGGGTTTATAATAGTTTAGTTCATAATCTCCAAAAGCTAGAAGTAAAAAAGATGTCATCCTACAGGTGAACGGGTAAACAAAGTGTGATACATTGGGCTTCCCTGGTGGCGCAGTGGTTGGGAGTCCGCCTGCCGATGCAGAGGACGCGGGTTCGTGCCCCGGTGCGGGAGGATCCCACATGCCGCGGAGCGGCTGGGCCCGTGAGCCGTGGCCGCTGAGCCTGCGCGTCCGGAGCCTGTGCTCCGCAACGGGAGAGGCCGCAGCGGTGAGAGGCCCGCAAACCACCAAAAAAAAAAAAAAGTGTGATACATTGACATAGTGAGAGACTACTCAGCAATAAAAGAGGAGTGAGCTAGCAAGCCACACAAAGGCATGGATAGATTACAAAAGCACATTGTTAAGTGAAATAAATCAACCTGAAAAAGTTAATTATGGTATGATTCCATTTTTAACACTTTTGGAAAAGGCAAATAAAGGCAAATAAACCAGTGGTTGCTATGGATCCAGGGCAGGGAAGTGGTTGAATAGTGAAGTGCACAGGACTGTTTTCTTTTTTTTTGGTGAAGAAAGTATTCTGTATTATACTTCATTGGTGGATACATGCCACTGTGCATCTGTCAAAAGCCATCAAACCTCATAGCACAAAGAGTAAAGCTTAATATGTGCAAATTTTTTCAAAAAGCATTTAGGAGGATGGGGAATCTCAGGATGGAATGCAGAATGTGACAAAACCATTTAACTGAATTAGAAAGCTATGACAAAACCTCACTGAAGGGGCTTCCCTGGTGGCGCAGTGGTTGAGAATCCGCCTGCCGATGCAGAGGACACGGGTTCGTGCCCCGGTCCGGGAAGATCCCACATGCCGTGGAGCGGCTGGGCCCGTGAGCCATGGCCGCTGAGCCTGCGCGTCCGGAGCCTGTGCTCCGCAAAGGGAGAGGCCACAGCAGTGAGAGGCCCACGTACCACCAAAAAAAACCAAAAAACAAAAAAAAAACCTCACTGAAGGGCGAGGGAAGGGACATGTGGACCTAGGTAACTTCGGAAATATGAGTAGTGCCTGTAAGACTAAAGACGAAAGGAATTATGTGTAAGCACTGTAGTCCAGTGGATAAAGTTGTTTCCCACAAAGGTACGAGTTAACAATTCTGAAACCACTGTACATAGTGGAATTGAACCATCAGATAAATAGATGGTGGATGTCTGGGGTCAGAATTCTCACCGTTAGAGTGGAAAGTTACAGAGAGGTAAGGGGAGGAGGCTAGAATGATCTATGTGGTAATGTTAGAATTGGAGACATCAGTGTCAACTGAGGCTTAGCTTCATGTAGATACAGATGGTTACATACAGCAAGATTTATAGAGTTGTGTATACACTTGGATTAACATACACACATATATTTCCTTGCTTCCTCAAGGTGGAGGGCACAGAAGCAATGACACCTTGAAAGCCTCAAGCACACCCAGCACCTGAACCAGAGTTTCTAATTCCATTTTCCAATACAAGGAACCAGAGCTTCTTGGAAAGGTGGCTGAGTCTAAGGCTGGGGCAGGGAATATGCAATATGAGATTGGAGCATCCTGCAGACTAGAAAATGAAGCTGTGCTCAAAACAGAAAGCAAAGCCCCACATTGATGGGAGTGTGTGACAAGGACACAAGAGTCAGCTTCAGTTTGTTCCCGGTAGCGACCAAAGTTGAAAGAATTTGAACTAAAGAAATAATGTAGCATTGAGTCATAACCCAATATATAAATTAACATCCAGGAGTACAAACTGATATAGAGAACTGATTGTGTCACTAAATAATGGATAAGAATAGATACAGTTCCTGCTCAGAATTCTAAATGATTTATGTAGAGAGATCATCGTCAATCAGATAGAGCATAACTCCCCACTCCTTCAGTGTGGGCTACGCATAGTGTCTTCTTTCCAAAGAATGACTAATGGAAAGGGAGTAATAAGAGTAATTTACAGTGGAGGAACCTGACAAACCTACCTCGGCCAGGTGATCAAGGTGAAAAGCAACAGTTATAAACCAAGTTGATAGTATATAAACTTGATATGATGTCAAAAATTGGCATTGTATCTCAGTGGTCTTCTTTGCCCAAATCCATAACCTCAGTCTAATCATGAGAAAAACATCAGACAATTCCTAGTAGTGGGACGTCCTGCAAAACCCCTGACCAGCACTCCTCTGAACTGTCCAGGTTGGCAAAACAAGGGAAGTCTACAAAACTGCCACAGACAAGAAGACATGACACATGATGGATAAATGTAATGTGGTCCCTGCATGGGATTCCAGAGCACAAAAAAAGACTAAGAAATGAATATAGACTTTTATAATAATGTAATCTGCTCACTGAAGTGAGATGTTAATAGAGAAAACTAGATGTAGGGTATATGGGAACTCTTTGTCCTATCTTTGTAAATTTTCTGTAAATGGTTAAAGTATTCTAAAATTTAAAAAATTAAAATATACAAACCCACTATAATATTTTACTTAAAATTAATATTTTATCACTATATATATACTTGTGTATGCCTATACAGACAAATGATCATTTTCCTCCAAAAAAAACCCCCAAACGTATGAAAGCTAATTCCCCCAAACACATTGCCAGATAAATACTTCGGCAGTAGCCCTCTTCCAGATAGTATCCCTAACTGCTCCCAGCTCTGGATTCCTTTCTCCACGTCCGGATTCAATCACTGTCCCAATCACTCACCTTGCAGGTTCACTGCACTGCCTCCTGCATGACATGTGTTCCCAAATGACTGTGTGCCCTGGGCCCGTGAGGGTCTTATCTCCCTCCAGGTCCATTCAGTCCTTAGCTCAGTGATAAGGAAAACTTACTGGATACACATGTATTCTTTTGGTTGGTCACAGGGTTGGTTTGTTTGTTTTTGTTGCTTGTTTTTTTTTTGTTTGTTTGTTTTCTCTGCAAGTGTCTTCTCCAAGGTCTCGGCCATCAGGTAGCCAGAGATGCTCCAGGCAAGCGCACACATTGCACGTTGTAGGGACCAGTGTGTGAGCAGGCTTCATGCTCTCTTTGTCTTCAGAAAACTGGGTAAAGCTAGTTTATCCATAACTTCATATAAATTTCAAATCAGTGACATCCACTAGGGCACACCTTTCTCCTACAGACTGTTGGAAATAGCTTTCTTTTTTCTCTCCCAACGTAATACCGAGCTCTAAATATAACCTTAACATACCTTTGGAATTGACCCTTGACATATGAATAGCTGCATTGGAGCCCAGCGGGCGTGTCTGTAGGAGTGGCAGAGAACTTTGCACTGAGCCAACCTCTGCATTTTGAGGCTTTTTTTTTTTTTTTTTTAAACATCTTTATTGGAGTATAATTGCTTTACAATGTGAACCTAGGGGCAGGACAGGAATAAAGGCTGTTTGTTTTGATGCATGTTTTTCTTTATCACACTTTATCACAACATTCTTTATCCAGAATGTTGCTCCTTATGGCTTTTCTCTCAGGGTTTTAAAATATCTACTATGGCTCCACTCGAATGTAACACTTTAAAGACTAAGTGCTAGCTACACTCTATACTGAAACATTCTAAATATAGGGTCCAGGTCATGTGAGAGGACTTTTTTTCATTTCATCATTTTTAGATGCGGTATTTACAAAGCCATGCCATAATTTCAGTTAATTGTGTGCTTCTATCAGACTAGGAGAGAAGACCATCTACATTTCTGGAACAGGTTTAGGTTAGACTATGACATGAGTGGTCATGAAACATTTTAATGGCAAAACGTCAACATCTTACACCCTGGAAAAAGGAGAAAAGGAGTATGAGGGAATAAGGGTATTTGGTTCTAGATGTATTCAGAAAATTTTTAGAAATGATGTAAGATTTTGAGCTACAGATCCTCAAAGAATTTGCATTCCTTATTCTAAAAGAATAACTTAGAAAATGCAACCAAATGCAACTGCTATTGAGGATAAAAAAAAAAATGTTATTAACAAATAACCCCAAGTAGTTTCATTAAGAACATAAAGGATTATAACATATGCGTGGATTTTTCTGATGCTGACTTGAAAACAAAAATGATTAGAACTATTATAATAAAATACTGAAATTCGAGAATAATAATAATAAAATACTAAGCTGGGGAATTAAGTCTGACAAATGACCACTTGTAGACATTTAGCCCTGATTTAAAACAATTTTTATGTTTAGCACATTTTTTCATTTAAATTGTAGTAAATGCTTAGTTCATTTTCTTGGTTTTCCAGGGAAACAATGACATTTTTGAATCTATCATTTTCCCATTCTTTCTGTAATAGTTATACATCTTATATTCATTCATATTTTATTGTCTATATATATTTCAGAATCATTTAAAATAATAATGATGTTAATAATAACTACTGGTGCTAAATTTTAAAAGTATTATCTCCAGGATTTTGCCAAAGAAAATAATAATGATTAGAGATATACATATTCCTTGTTATAAAAAGGAATTATCTTTGTGTTCCACCCTTGAAAGATTGCTGTTTATTACTTTTTTAATCAGGGAGTATATTTCATTGAGTTGAATAACTTCTGAGGTAATGAAATATGTCTGTTAGTTTATTGTACTACAGAAATAGATTCCCAAATATAGTGTTAGCCTTGCATTCTTGGCCTAAATCCTATTTAGTCTTGGTATTATTTTTTAATATACCATCAAATTTAATTATCGTATTTTAATTTATTTTTTTTAACAATTGTAATCCTAATTGGATTGGTTCATCATTTTCTATTTTTGTGCTTTCCTGATCAGGGATTAAAATTGAGCATTATTATATTATTAATATACCGCTCCTAGTAAAACTAAAAGCCAAAATCAAAGCAAGCCCCAAATTATATTTGCCTCATATTTTATAGGTCTTAACTTTCCCTAATATTCAGCAAATTTAGCGCTGGAAAAAATGAGAGCATGTCTCCTACTTGGATCTTGGCAGTGTGAACGCCTGCTTGATTCTGCAAAGACGTACATCGACCACATCTTCTTTTTATTATTTTTTTTTTAAATGTACACTGAGGTCACCGCTGCATAAAGTGCACCATCAAACATCACCGGATGAACCTGTCATGAAAAGCAAAGCTCCTATTCTATTTCTTTCAAGATTTATCACACTCTGCAGAGGCCACACTTTTAAATTATCTTTTTAGGTCTAAAGTATATATCCCTGTAGCTCTAAAAAATAACACTTTACCACTATACAGGAAGTCTGTTATGTCTTCTCCCTTGCCGCAGTTTTAGGACCTACTTCTCTATCCTAGAGGTGATCCCAGAGAGCTGGGGTGCAAAGGATGGTCCCGGACAAAGCACCACAACACCACAGAAGTGTCGTTGCTCATCTGACTCCAAGTCTGTCACAGTCATGTTAGAGAGGCTGTTATGGCGGACGGTAGAGAGAAGATGTCTCCCCGTCTGCCCTCGGCAACTACAAGGACCACATTACCTGCATCGGCTCAGGGCCACGGTTCTCAACACACAGAGTATGAGTCAGCAGGTACCGGCAACACAGCAGTGTCTGGCTCAAGACATCGGCTTTCACAGTCCCCTTGGTCCCTGACGACGTCCTGTGAGCATTCAGAGACGCTGAGACAAGAAACTAGAAAGTCTCCGGTCTTCTCCGTTACTGAGACCAAAAAGTCTCATTTTGCATAAGCTAGTCTGTCATGGACTTCCCTGGCTTGCAACTGAAAAACTCCAAGCTAAGCAGAGACTCGACCTACCACTGGGTTTGCAAATGACAGAAAGTTGTTTGGGACTGACTTCCCTGCGGTAGGACACGGCAAAGAGGAGCCTCCGAAGAGAATTAGCTGTTTAATATTGCCTTTTGGGACAGGGGTCTACCAAGGCTGAAGCTTTAGGAATGTAATAGGGAAAATATCAGATTGCTGGAGTAGCTGTCTATTTGTTGCAGACTTGGACAGCGTCTTGTAAGACAGAGGCAAGTTTTAAGGAAGGCTGAGCCATCTGAATTGACTACATCTGCATGTAACCAGACATCGAAGATGAATCTTTGGTTGTTACAGGAGCCAAATCTTGGCCTTCAGCTGAGGTTGACGTAAGCAAGTGCAGGAAGGGGGTACATGGAGGTTAGCTGAGACCCTGAGAGTAATAAATAAACTCTTTCTCCCAACACTGCCCCTGCACCCCATCACTGACCTCTAGACCCTGCTTGACTAGAAAACAGTAACCCCCTCTTAACAAAGAGGCCACACTAGCCCTGGCTCCTGTCTGCAGGCTTTATTTATTTATTTATTTAAAGTATTTATTTTTATTGAATTTGTTACAGTATTGCTTCTGGGTTGTGTTTTTTTTTTTTTTTTTTTTTTTTTTTTTTTTTTTTTTTTTTTTTTTTTTTTTTTTTTTGCGGCACGCGGGCCTCTCACTGCTGCGGCCTCTCCCGTTGCAGAGCACAGGCTCCGGACGCGCAGGCTCAGCGGCCACGGCTCACGGGCCCAGCCGCTCCGCGGCACGTGGGATCCTCCCGGACCGGGGCAGGAACCCGCGTCCCCCGCATCGGCAGGCGGACCCTCAACCGCTGCGCCACCAGGGAAGCCCGTTTTGTTTTGTTTTTTTTTTGCCACGAGGCATGTGGGATCTCCCTGGCTAGTGATCGAACCCTGCGCTGCAAGGTGGAGTCTTCACCACCGGACCGCCAGGGAAACCCCCAGTCTCTTTTCCAACAGAAGAAAATGGAGAACTAGGAGCATCAACAGGGTCAAGGTGTATTTTTCTCAGTAACTGAAACCAAAAGCCTGGGATCCAGATGTAATGGACTACAATTTGACTATTTGTTTGAACTTTAATTTTTCATAAACTCTAAAGAAAACATATGTGTTTTCAGCACACACTTACCAGCAAAACCCTATCCCTTCCAGGCACACCTGGGCTGATGAATGCCCAGTCCCCAGGTGATCTGTGGGCCCCTCGGGTAAGCAACAGGGAGTCGCCATAAAGGGCTCCTCTGCCCCTTGAATGATCTGCTGATCTTCACTGTCCTTCATCTATTGATTGGGTCTTTGTCTTTTCCATAGTTAAATGTGTTCCTGCAGTTTCTGGTGTGTGTTTAGCCTCTCACTGTTGTGGCCTCTCCCGTTGCGGAGCACAGGCTCCAGACGCGCAGGCCTAGTGGCCATGGCTCACGGGCTCAGTTGCTCCGCGGCATGTGGGATCTTCCCGGACCAGGGCACGAACCCGTGTCTCCTGCATCAGCAGGCGGATTCTCAACCACTGCGCCACCAGGGAAGCCCTCAGGAGTTCTTGGTTGGTTTTCTGCTGGGTCTTTCCCTAGATTGAGAAGGCTCACAGAGATCCCTGTGGGTGTGGGCATGGCTCGTTGATTGGCTTGGCTCTGACTTCACCAAATGTCTCAGGGGAGAGGGTTTTATACTGGAGAGATCACTCACCTTTAGCAGTTATATTTCTACCTGGATGGATCCCATTTATTTAGCCTGGAGACTTCAGGGCTCTCCTAAGTTCTATCAGGCAGATGGCTCCCACTTTCCTGTGCCCTTATTCATATATGCTGAGCTGTGTTTTTTTGTTTGTTTCTGATGAGTATTATGTTTCAGTTCGGAAGGAAGGCTGGAAAGATCCTTCCAGGGAGAGTGAACAATTACAAAATTGAACATGAAATTTTCTAGGAGCAAAGAAGTCAGTGTGTTTGCGGTTCTGAGTGTGAGGCAAAGCATGGTGCATGGTGAATCAGACAGGGAGAAACAGAGGTTGGCCCTAGACAGTGCAGGGCCCTGTAGACTAGGATGATGATGTTGGTATCTACCTTACAACCCTGGGAAAGGCAATTCCTTATCAAAAATACCAACTAACTAGATTGTGGAGAAGAAGATTATGAATGGAGGGCTTCCCTGGTGGCGCAGTGGTTGAGAATCTGCCTGCTAATGCAGGGGACACAGGTTCGAGCCCTGGTCCGGGAAGATCCCACATGCCGCGGAGCAACTAGGCCCGTGAGCCACAACTACTGAGCCTGCGCGCCTGGAGCCTGTGCTCCGCAACCAGAGAGACCGCGATAGTGAGAGGCCCACGCACCGTGGTGAAGAGTGGCCCCCGCTCACCACAACTAGAGAAAGCCCTCGCGCATCTCGCACAGAAACGAAGACCCAACGCAGGAAAAATAAATTAATTAATTAATAAACTCCTACCCCCAACATCTTCTTTAAAAAAAAAAAAAGATTATGAATGGAAAAGAGGCATCGAGAGGAAAATTTGTGATATTTACAATTCATGATAACTCGCGAATGGTTGTGAGGAAGGTGAGAATAAGTGGGAAAATTAGAGAATATTTAGCAGACCAAATAAACAAGACTTCATAAAGGCTTGAATGTAAAGAATCGGGATAGTTTCCATGTGGATCCTCAGCTTTCTAGTTTGTCTGGCTGGTGTGTCATCAGCTGAGATGTGGAATCTTGGAATGACACACTGTGCATGTAAGATTTGTGTCTGTTAGATATATCACACTTCAGTAAGATTTTGTTCAAAAGTCTCTGTTAAAGAAGAAATCTGCCTATTTGGATCAAAAGCAAAAACCCAAAGACATAAATTAGAAAATCCTTCCAGGGCTGAGAAAAAATAAAACGCCCATCTTCCCCCAGCAGCATGTACATAAAGAGAACTATGTGGATTTGGAGGCCCAGACAGTCATGACAATGCTTTTACCCATGAAATGCATCTTCTTTAGTTAATAAAAAAATCCCTTAATGGGATACCATACAAAGTTTTAAAGCTCTATACTTAATTATATATTTTAAAATAGTTAAAAATATCATAACTGCTTTTGAAAGAAAAGTCAGTAGAGAAATATACCACATTTTATATGACTTGGAAAATGTATCTTAAAAATGTCTCTTTTGGGCTCCCCTGGTGGCGCAGTGGTTAAGAGTCCGCCTGCCGATGTAGGGGACATGGGTTCGTGCCCCGGTCAGGGAGGATCCCACATGCCACGGAGCGGCTGGGCCCGTGAGCCGTGGCCGCTGAGCCTGCGCGTCCGGAGCCTGTGCTCCGCAACCGGAGAGGCCGCAACAGTGCGCGTACAGCAAAAAAAAAAAAAAAAAAAAAAAAAGTCTCTTTCATTTGAACCACGTTAGCAGTCCTTACTGGCCCTTTACAAGTGCGGAAGTTTGAGAATTGGAAAAGCACGCCGTTAGAATGATTCCAAAGTAGCCAGAAGAAGAAAGATGTATGTCTCTACTTCCTATTTTTATCAAAAGTATTACAATTAGCATAATTTTGTATTTCATCCCAGCATGTGCTTTATCCCATAGATAATTTCTTGCAATAAAAATTATGAAACGTTATACATTTTAACCTTCATAATTTACTAAATTATTTTATGTTTTATTTCTTTTTTTTTTCAACTAAGAGTGGGGGTATTTTCACATTTATTAGTAATTAATTGATTCTTTTTAAAAATAATTAAGGCAAGATTAGGATAGAAATTTCAAAAGTTACAAAACTATGCACAGGAGAAAGCAGAGTTAGCTTCTCCTTATGTTACTTGCCTTTATTTTCCTCTTTGGAAGTTACTAGTTTCTTATGTAGCCTGCAGAGTAGAATGCATGTAAGTATTATTTTAATGCAAATATTAATATATAAGCTCTTTACAATGCTGAATATTGTATTGGGATGTACCATAATTTAACCAGGCTATTTGATGAGTATTTATGGCATTATAATTAAGGAATTTATAAGGAATTATATATATATAAGGAATTAATTATAAATAAGGAATTATAATTATAAATAAGGAATTTATAAATAAGGAATAAATTATAAATAAGGAATATTTAATTATAATTATAATAAGGAATAAAAATAAGGAATTATAAATAAGGAATAAAAATAAGTTTTATACATGCAACCTTGATTTTTATTTGTAAGATACTTTGAGATAGAATTAATGGGGGCCTAAGAATGTGTGTATTTGGAATTTTGGACCCCAGAAGCAGGCCCTAATTTTCTTTCCTTGTGCCTATTGGTATATTTATTTTTCATATAAAATTTGCAAATTATGATTAGTTTTATAAATGAGTTATTTTATGTGATTATCAAATTATTCTTCATAGGCTGTATTCCAAATTGCACTCTCAAATGATAGATGTAAAACTGACTGCTTATATAGTAACCAACAAAGGGTGTTATCAGACTTTATGACATTGGCTAATATTGTAGGTGAAAAAAGTGTATGTCAGCTACATTTAATGTGTGTTACAACTTTGTGTAATAAACAAAGCTGAGTAATGTTTAAGAGACATTCATGGTTACTATTCTGTGAATGTATGTTCTTATCTTTTATTTTCTAATCTTTTGGCCGTGCCGCAGGGTATGCCTGATTCTAGCTCCCCGACCAGGGATGGAACCCACGCCCACTGCGTTAGCAGTGCAGATTCTTAACCACTGAACCCCCAGGTAAGTCCCTGGTCTTACTCTTTATTCATATTTTCTTTGGGGTTATTTTTTCTTTTCAGGAAGTTAATTATATATGACAGAAATGAGAATTTTGAACTTTTTGGAATTCAGTGCGGTATGACAAGTGTCACGTGAGTCTAATTTGTTAGGTTTTAATCTTGGCACAAGGTTGATCCGGTCCCTTTTACTAAGTAAAAGCAGAAATTACCAAAATTGAGAACACTCTTCACAGATGTCATGATTTCTCTTGATGTTTCAGTAATTGCATGTTTTATTGGAATTTTTACATTCATATGTATTTTCAAATATAATGGATTTTTCCATAGTGTCTTCCTCTTTTTTTTTTTATATATGATTAATGTCTGTAGGATCTTTAACGATATTTGTATTTTGCCCCCAGTTTTGGTACTTTGTACTTTCTTTGTGATTAGTTTTACTAGAGGTCTATAGTCACTTCAACAACCTTATCGAAGGATAAATTTTGGTTACTTTGTATGTTTGTTTTATTAAAAGTTTATATTTGTCTACCCATAGTTTCCTTCATCACTCATTCTTTGAGTCAATTTTATGTTCTTATTCTAATTTCTTTAATTAGATACTTAGGACATATATTTTTGAACAAATCAAATTTATTCTAAGAAAATGTTTAACTTATGGTCCATGGAACTGATATGATATTGTTTCACTATGATTCATTTAAAAATATTTTCTAACTTCCTTTATTATTTCCTTTGTGATCTATAGGTTATTTTGAAAAGTATTACTTAACTTACAAATAAAAAAGTTGAAGATTTTCTAAGTTATATTTATGTTATGGATTTTTATCTGAATACAGCTGTGTTAGAGAAAATGTGGTATATTATTTCAATTTTTTGTGTGATGAGACAATGACAATATATGTAAAACATTTGTATTTGTATGCACTATAGAATAATGTATATTCTATCATTATTGGGTACAATGTATATTCTCTCAATCAGACATAATATTTTTATTTTTATTTTTTTTTTATTTTTTTGCGGTATGCGGGCCTCTCACTGTTGTGGCCTCTCCCGTTGCGGAGCACAGGCTCCGGACGCGCAGGCCTAGTGGCCATGGCTCACGGGCTTAGTTGCTCCGCGGCATGTGGGATCTTCCCGGACCAGGGCACGAACCCGTGTCTCCTGCATCGGCAGGCGGATTCTCAACCGCTGCGCCACCAGGGAAGCCCGGACATAATATTTTTAAATGGGTTGTTCAGATTTTAATACTTTGTCTGCTTCTTTTGGCACTGATGAAGGTGTATGTGCTAAAATCTCCAATATGACTGTGAATTTGTGTATTTTATTTCAAATCATTTTTTGCTTTAGTGTTTTAAAAATTAACTGTGGTAAAATATACGTAACTAAGATATACCATTTTAGTGTACAGTTCAGTAGAATTAAGTATATTACATTGTTAAGTACATTAAATTGCAACCATCACTACCATCCATCCACAGAACTTTTTCCATCTTTCAAAAGAGAAACTCTCTACCCATTCATCAATAACTCCCCACTGCCTCTTCCCCCAGGCCCCTGCAATCAACCTGTCTCTAACTATTTCATATGAGTGGAATCATACAGTAGATGTCTTTTTTGATTCGCTTATGTCATTTGGCATGTTTTCAAGGTTCAACCATGTTGTAGCATGTGTCTAAATTTATTTCCTTTGAGAAGCTGAATAATATTCTATTGGATGTATATATCACATTTTATTTATCTATTAATAGTCACTTGGGTTGCTTCCACTTTTTGTCTATGGTGAACAATGTTGCTATAAACATGGGTGTACAAATATCTCTTTGAGACCCTGATTTCAGTTATTTTGGTTATATACCCAGAAGTTGAATTGCTGAATCATAGGGTAATTCTATGTTTTTTAAAATTTTTTGAGGAACCACCATATTGTTTTCGATAGTGGCTGCACTATTTTACATCCAATCCACCATGCACAGGGTTCCAACTTCTCCACATCTTTGCAAACATTTGTTATTTATCTCCTTCCTTCCTTCCTTCCATTTTTTTTTTTTGTCCTGTAGTCCTTACATATTTTTTAAAATAATACCCATCTTAATGATGTGAAGTGTTATCTCATTGTGGTTTTGATCTGCACTTCCCTAATGATTAGTGGTTTGAGTATCTTTGCATGTGATTACTGGCCATTTGTATATACTATTTGGAGAAATGTTCTTTCAAATCCTTTGGCCATTTTTGGATTTGTTGTTGTTGTTGAGTTTTACGAGTTTTTTATATATTCTGCATATTAATCCTTCATCAGATAAGTGATTTTCAAACATTTTTCTCCCATTCTGAGGGTGGCTTTAGGTATTTTGAATCCGTTTTCATGGTTGAATGTATAACTTGAATTGTTACACCATAGTGGTTAAGACTTCTCAAATAAGCATTCATATAAATGCATACAATTATTATCTGATAATAAGTTAAAAGTGTTATAATTTGGTTCCAGATGTAAAAGTTTAATAGTTTATTTTTTCAGGTTTTATATATCAAATAGAGGGGTTTTTTTGCAGTGATAATCAAAAATATTAAATATTTACCTCCAGTTATTTTTATGTAGTTTCTATATTTATTTTCTCATTGCCTGAAATTTTTCCTCAAGTAGTTTAATATTAGATTTCAAATATACGACTACTTTTTGGAACATAAATAGTATCATTTAGAAGCTCAATATTTTCTCCACATTGTTGGTGCCAGATTCCTTTTTTTCATTATTTTGGAAGTAAAATGATAGCACCGTGCACTGAGTTTATGTGAATAGATGATAAGAACATAATGTAAGGCTCAGTTATTTTTAACTTGACAAATCCTTCAGCGGAAAAGAATATGTTAAGAATATATTAAGAAATCATAGCTCATAATAAAATCCACTGAGGAATTCATTAGAGCACTTTTCTTCTTCTTCATGATATATACGATTTGGTATCATGAGACAATGATACAGTGGGAGAGCAGAGAGGATTTAGCAAGTGAAAATTAACAAATGGAGAAACAAAGTAGCTTATGATAGACTAAAATGCATTTTGTTAGAAAAATCATGAACTACTTCAAATTAGCTCTATAAAACTGAGATTTGGAAGCTTTATGTCTTGTGTCTGGCATGTCACACATTCATATCTCTTCTTCTAAATGAACATGCTTTTCCATTTAATATGTGGTATATCAGTCTGTTTAGGAATTTCAATGCAAAATCTAACAATTTAATTTTGTTAATGGGAGAAAAAGAAAAGTAGAGCTGACCCTGCCAGGAACCGCTGTGGTCACATGTTGTGTAGTTCTGTGACTACAGGGGGACTTGGTCTCTCTCATTGTCCACTCCATTCACTGGTGACAATGTCTGAATTCCCACTCTTCAGCAACTCCTTGATGTCTGAGTCTCTTCATCTTCAAGTATGTACTAGTAAAATGAACTTATGCAAGTTATAAGATTGACTTCTGGCATTATAGTGTGAGAAGCTCTGCTGATTCCCTCCCTAATGAAATTAGTAAGAACTATTTTTTTTAAATACACTAGTCACTGAAAACATCTTGAAATTTTCCTAAGAGCAAGCAGCAAATAAACATCTATTCATGAAAATTTGGCAAGAAAGGTGAGTATCTGTGATGTTTGAACCAAGACCACTCTCTCCCTAGGCCCTCCCGGCTCATGAACTGGACATTCCACTCTAGAATGCTGTAGCCAAGGTCAGAGGCTCCCTCTTTCACATTCCATTTGGAAGGCTGTCTTCCCAGGAAGAGCAGGACTTCAGGGCTTCTCATCCTGTCCTAGCTGCCTGTTACTGAGGCTATAGCCTGAGCAGTGCAGTTGAGAGATACGAGTTTCTTCCACACACCTTCAGGAACAAGACAAGGATGCCCAATCTTACCATTTCAACATAGTATTGGAAGTCCTAGCCACAGCAATTAAACAAGAAAAAGAAGAAGAAATAAATGTATCCAACTTGGAAGGGAAGAGGTAAAACTATCACTATTTTTTACTTTTGTCACTTTTTCATTGGCCACCCAAATGGAGAAAAAAGGTAATGATTTTCCTTTTTCCCCTAACTCTGAGACAGGAAAGAGGAGGGAAGGGAGTGAGAGAGAGGGAGAGACAGTTTTGATGTTCACCCAAAACCATCATGATTATGAAATACTGATAACAGAAAAAGCATATTTTAGAATATGAAGTTTTCATTCTTACACTTTATGTGTCCTAGTGTTAGTAATCATCTTTGAGAATCTGGTCATTTATCTTTTTAAAGAACTTATCATGAATTAGTTCTCAAACACTCCCCCAGTTCCCCAACTATGATGTCCTCTATAGATATACTCGACTACACCAAACTATTTATTATTTTCCTCCACTTGATAAAATTTCTCCCAGTGCATTCTGACCTGCTCCAATCAGGACATAATTTTCTTCAGACCTGCACATATATATATATATGCTTTTTCATTCTGGTTGAAAAATCACTTCCATTGGCTTCCTGAAAAGGAAACAACATTTCTGAGACCTTTCATTTATGAAAATATCTTAATTCCGCCCTGATCACTTTGTGATAGTTTTGTTAGGTGTAAAAAACAAATTTGCACATCATTTTCCTAAAGAATTTGAAGACAAATTATCTGAAGTAGCTTCCTGAGCTGCACTGGGGATGTGTAATTTGATTTCAAATTTTGATTTTTGTTATGCAGCTTGCTTTTGTTTCTTTTCTTCTTTCTCTGAAAGTTTCTACTTCTGAGTTCCTTCTGCTCTGAGTTTTCACAATGATGTGCCATAATCATTTATCTTAATCCCTTTGTGGTCACCCAATGGACATTTAAGATTATTTTCAAAGACAAAGTTTTGAGTCACAGATAAATTTCTTCCAAATCGTAGTGTTGTAATCACAATTATTTTGCATGTAAACCTCCTTTACTTATTTTTACAGGAATGAAGACTGAATTTAGTCAGTTTCCAAAAACTTTTGGAAGGATTTTTTTAAAATTTATATTTTACATCCAAGATTTACCTCTGTTCTCTTTTTTAAGAAAACCACCTGATTGAGATATGGTTCACATGTAAAAATTACATGTAATATATTTAATGTATACAATACTATGTTTAGGTATAAGTATACACTAATGAAACCATCACTACCATCAAGGCCATAAACATATTTATCACCTCCTGAAATTTCCCCTGTCCCCTTTATTATTATTATTATTTTGTGGTAAGAATGTTTAAAGTAAGTTCTATCTTTTCAGCAAAATTTAAGTATGTCATTAAAAATATAGCCTGCATATTTCTGTATGTGATTTCATCTATTATTAATGTTATCTGAAACATAGCTAGGGTTATGCCTGCTTTCTCAATTTCAAAACTATCTTCTATTTTATATTTAAGATTTCTTTTCTATTTTCCAGTTTCATTTGCATAATGAATTGTTCATGTATTATTCTCGTGTATCTATTTATCTATCTAGCTTCATCATCATCATAATCATCTATCTAATCATCTTAATTTTTAATTTTATTTTTCTCTTCGTTCTGGTTTACCTTCTCAAACAGATTCTCCACATATTTTATTTTCCTTCAGCATCATTTCTATAATTTGTTTTCATGCTTGAAAACAATGTGGATTAAAAGTCTGGCTTCTGTTTATCTCATCTTGATTTTTTTTTTACCTATCTAAATCTTTTTCTCATTTTTGTTTTCTTATTATTCTCATTTTAATTTTTACCTCATTTTCAGTTTATTTGTTTTTACCTTCCTTGTATTTTATCATGACCATGAATCCTTACTTTTTATAGATATCATTATTCTGAAAGTTCCTTCCTATAGGAGTTTATATTTTTGTCATTAGACTCTTCTGATTATCTTAGTTCCATTCATTTTATTATTTAGAAGCTCAATTCATTTTATTATTTAGAAGGTTAACTTTCTTTAACCTTCAGAAAAGTCTGTATTTTCACAGATTTGGAATGTGCTAATAAAAGAAATCCATTTATTGTTTCTTCTTGTTGTTTTACTTCATGTGGGGATCAGATACTCTGCTCTGATATGATACAGAAACAGAAAGATGATGTACGTACACTGTGCTTAAATAAATTTGTCTCACATGATTTTACTTTGTGAAACTAGCATTATTTTTTTCTTTTTGAAAAAGCACAAGCAGATAGCAGTTACATAAATACTAACAATTTGTAGAGCTTTTTACTGCTGTCATGGTTTGTGCCAAGGTGTACTAATCACCCACCATTGCTTTGTTAACATCAGAGAAAAAGCATATATGCCAAACAAAGCCCTAGTATTGATATAAAAATAATTTGCATACTGTGAACTCTCTGAAGGGTCTTGGGACCCTCAGGTGTCTGAGGGTACATTTTGAGTACTACTGATATTGACCTTAAATTTCATAATCAGTGCATTCATGATGAATATATACAAATAATTTTATGACTATCATTTTTTCTCTCAAGTGTATTTTTCACAAATTGAAGCCTGAACAAAGTTTTATTAATATATTTCCATCTACTTTATAAATAATGTTTATTTATCCCAGATATCTTCAGTCCAAATATACAAGTTTGTTAGCTTTTACATCTTTTTAAAGATGTTTTCCTGGCTGTTTAAAGCCATGGAATGGAAACATTTACCCAGGTGTCAGTGTGAGGCAGAAGTGATTGACTTTAGAGTGACAACACTGGTTCTGCACTACAGCACGTAGGAACATAGGTTCTGACATGCAAGCAAATCTTGACCAAGTGGAATAGAGCCTCAACTATATTCAGTACTCTTGAAGACGTTTTGATAAAAATACCTCTTCACAGATTTGTTTTTTTTTTTTTCTTGTTTCAGATGTTGAACTGGAACATGGTCATACATCCAGAAGCAATGGAGGCTGTATGCTCTAGTTCAATAGAAGAGTGTCCACAGGGACAAAGGAAAGGACACACAATCAGAGAAGCAGGCAGTTTGCAGTTTGCATCAGCTGAGATGCTTGTAGCTTAATATATTTTTAATCTACTGCCTGGCCTTTTTCTCTCACACTTGAAATAATCCAAAACCTCAGTAAATATATTTTAATATGTAAAACTATAATAAGCAGAAATGGGTTTTAAAAGGCTTAATGATACTTAAACTAATTATTTAGAAGTGCAAATTTCCACATTTATCCAAGATCATCAAGCCTCCAGGAATGACTGATTGGGCTACCCTATGTGCAGTGCCATTTAAGTGCAATAACTTGGAAATATTCACTGAAATATTGTCTTTTCTCTTTGCAATCTATAATTAAAATGCCAATTTTATCTCAGCAATCTATGTAAATTTACATTTAGAATGAGCAAATTAAGTTCTTAATATAGCCTGGAGTATTTATTGTTCCTTTTTATGTTTGGGCATTTTTAAGGGAAGGAGAAAGAGCATTACACGAGAAAAGCATTTGAAAATTTACCCTTGTGAATTGGTAATGATATAGCAAGTATAGCTTTGTGAGATGACCTGTAGGTAGTTATGCAAAAACCCTCACAATATTAGATGCAAGATGGCTTGTTTAAACATGGGAAAGCCAATAGCATTATGAGTGAATATACCTTTTCAATGGTCATCATTTACACACTATAAAGCAGCATCTAAGAAAATGTGTTAGTGTAAACTACAGACAGCTAGTCAGAAGATAAAATCAGCACAGGTTTCCAAAGTAACTCTATCTTCCTATTTAAGGATATTTTGCTCATGATAACAGCTGGGAAAACTCATTAAATTACTGGAAATGAGCCTGGCTTTGCTTTTATTATCAGTTCTGTGATAAAGCCTCCTGGACAGCATGAAAGAACTGTTAAAGAAAGGGTTTTGCAGCACTCATTTTTTAGAGAGTTGCATATTTTTGCAATAACAAATGTAGTTGTAAAACACAAGATGTTTTTCATCCCCAAACGGATTGGGGGGAGGGTCTTGGAAAAGGATTTATGTTTGGTGCAATTTGCATATTTTAGGAAGATGTTTTACATATTTATATTCTCTCTTCTGCTGGTTGCCGACTACAGTTGTTGCCAAGTCTCTTTGCCCAGTGGTAGGACTGACTGGAGGTGGAGGATGGGAAGGGAGTGAGTGGTCCTTAAATCAGAGGTAAACCATTTTCCCCATAATGCAACAGAAAACTCATGGTGAGAGGATGGTTTGGGGAAAGGAAACATTGCTATATGCAAAGTGTTTTAAATTATTCTTATTGTAAAAATGAAGAAATTGAACTGAAGGGTATCATAAAATATCTATAAGCATCAATGAAGCTGGATTCAAGTTCAGATCCCTCTGATTCTGAAGTCCACATTTTTGGCATTGCTTCACATGCACCAACTTTCTTTCTCTGTCCACAAATATCCCCAAATCCCCCTGTCACCCTGCTCCCTAACTTCCTCCTTACAAGAATGGAAATTTTTATCCTAGTTATTAATGTTACTAACTGCAGAGTCTTCATGTTACAGGTGAATTATCTTAGGATTCTTTATGGGGATACAATATTCAATAAAAATATAGGAGTTTTACAGTTATTGCCCAAATATGTTTTAAAATAACATATTAAAACTGCTATTTAAAAATATCTCTGTAAATTCTCTAAAATAGAGATATCACTAGGGGAACTTATCATAAATTACTCAAGAATTACTAAATTCTCCCAATGTTGGAAACCATATGGAAAATGCAAAAATGAATGTGTAGGAGTTCAAAAAGCAATATAAATGTCTCCCTGGCCCAAGAAGGATATAAGAAGGACTACAATTACAGAAGAGGCTTATTATTATTATTATTATTATTATTGAGGAGATAAGATTTCTGTTTCTAGTAAATATGAAGTAGGCTTATTTCTCCCAGATCCTCCCTGTTATAAAGTAAAAATCCCTGAACATAACACAATAATCAGACGTGGGAAGATTCTGAAGGGTGGAAAAGAGAAGATGGCTGCTTAGGACCCTCAGGACTAGAGGAAAAATACAAAGCTGTGTTCACTGGGTTATCATTTTTCCTTCCATAGATATCTAACACGGTGCCTCAGAAGCCTCCGAATTGGAATTGCCAACAGGTGCAGAAAAACAAACAAACAAACAAACAAACAAGGTTTCGAGGAAAGTTCATTCCCCATGGACAAAGGATTTAGAGAGAGTGGTCTAACAGGACAGATAGATTTTTGTCAATATCTACCTGATTCTATCTAAACACCAATGGAAAACTGCCCTCCACCACAACCGTGGTTTCAGCAGAACTGAGTGAGAGCTAATTTTCACCCCAGCACCATGAGCCGTGGGGCAGGCAGCATCCTGAGTTCTCCCTGCGGTGATATCAGCTGGAAGGAGCGGGCTGCTGTTCATTCCTTCCCCAGTCGCTGGAAGCCAGCAGTGCTCCAATCCTCCGTAAGAGCAGCATCAGCAGAGCTGAACAGAGAGCTGCTCTTCCTTTCCCTGCCCAGTGGAACTCGCTGAATTCGTGTCAATAGGGTTGACTAGGGAGCTGGTATCCCACCCACGCGTGGCAGAGGCAGTCAGTGGTCTGATTACCCCACCTGTAGGGTCAGCAGAGCCCGATGGCAGCCTGAGCTTCCACCCCCACCTGGCAGTGGTGAGACCTCACAATACAAGGCAAAGCTCCTCAACATGAGGTTCACTAACATCCCGCGTGTCCTCGGGGCTCGGTGGGAGCTGCTCTTCTTCATCCCAACCAGCAGCATGAGGAGGGGATAATCAGCACTGTCTCCTCTCCTGGCGTCAGCAGGGGGCTCTGAAAAGTCAGTCCCCAGACCCACCTGGAAATCAAAGGGATGGCAGAGGTCATGGGAGGCGGGGCTGGCTGGCAACACACTCCTGCTTCCCCTCTTCTCTGGTATCAGTGGGGGTCCGGGGGGCTCTGAGCATTTTCCCCCACCCTGCAGCAATAGGAAGTCTGAGTCAGCCCTCCATGTTCCTCTCCCTGCTGTGAATGGGGCCAAGAGGGGAGACTCACATCCACCCCACTCATCTACAGGAAGCGATTTGAGTCAGTGCCCCACTTTTGCTGGGGTAGTTTTGGCAGACCTAGCAGAAAGCTAAACATAGATAAGCACCTGTCCCTCATGCTACACCTGAGCAGGAAACTGCTAAATATGAAGATTATATAGGGTCTGCATTTTATAATAATATGATATCCAAGATGTTCAGAATATAATAAAAAATTACTTTCAGGGAGAGACAGATAGAGGGAAAAAGTAACTATTTCAAAATACTCCAGAGCATTCTGTTTTTAACAAAATCTGCCTTCAAGAGAAACTATTTTACAAGAGCCTAATCTGCTGGGGTTTTATCAGAGCCTAATTCACCTGGAGGAAGGGAGATACTCAACAATAGCTCCTTCTCGTCATCTTGTCCCACTTAAGGTGTGGAAAAAGAATTCTGTAACTAACTAGTAACTACAGCAAAGATGTAGGATACAAGGATACAAAAGTCAATCTCTTTCTAATATACCAGAAATGAAAAGGTAGAATTTGAAATCTGAAACACATTATAACTTACATTAGCACCGAAGAATGGAATGCTTAGGCATAAATCTGACAAATTATATCCAAGATTTGTAGGAGAAGAAGTACAAATTCTGATGAAAGAAATCAAAGAAACAAATAAATAGAGAGATAGCCCATGTTCATAGATAGGAAGAATCAATATTGTCAAGATGTAAGTTCTTCCCAACTTCATCTGTAAGATTAAATGAAATCCCAATAAGTTATTTTGTGAAAAATAGCAAATTGTTTATGCAATTTGTACAGAGAGGCAAAAGACCCAGAATAACCAACACAATATTGAAGGAGAAGACAATCAGAGCATTGGCACTACCTGCCCTCAAAACTTACTACAAAAGTGCAATAATCAAAGAAGAGTGGTATTGGTGAAAGAATAGACAGATGGATTAATTTAACAGAATGGAAAGCCTGGAAATAGGTCCTATCCCCATAAATATAGTCTGATGATCTTTGACAAAAAAGCAAATGCATTATTATAGAACAAAGGTTGTCTTTTCAAGAAACAGTGCTGGAACAATGAGATATCCACATGCAAAAAAAGAAAAAAAATCTAAACACAAACATTACATCTTTTACAAAAATTTATTACAAATGGATCAAAGATCTAATATAAATGCTAAATTATAAAACATTTGGAAGATAACATAGGAGAAAACCTATCTGGCCTTGAGTTCAGTGATGATTTTTTAGATATCACACCAAAGGGACAGTCCATTAAGGAAATAATTGAAAAGTTGGACTTCATTCAAATTAAAGCCATAGCCTGTTTTATGCAGTTGTTCAACAAGGATTCAGATTACAGGAGACCAGGAGGGAGCACCAGTATAATTAGCTGGTGCATGCTGATGCCAGGTTAAATCATGCTTTCCATTTTTCTTTGTAGGATGACGTCTATGAGAAATTTTTAAACCACAACTATTAATTCTAGGAAAATGTCACCTTGTGGCTTGTTGGTGCACACACCTTTGTGAGCTAGTTCAGCAATGGAAGGTTCCTAATCCATTACCCAGCAAGTTTTCCTGAGATTTTCTGAATTTAGAATTGAATTCACAATATTAACCATTGTGTTATTGAAATATCTTGTAAACATTTAGCTAATATTGGAGGCTTTCAGTTGAATAAATAAGTTGCATCTCTTACATCAAGAAGAAAACATTTGCAGTTGTACAATGGATTGATTTATGATCATTTACCAATAATAATGGACATTAATTAAAAAAAACCAAAAACCAAAAAATACTTCTGCTCTGTGTAAAACAATGTCAAGAAAATGAGAAGACAAGCCACAGACTAGGAAAATATATATTTGCAGAAGTACATCTGATACAATTATTTTATTTCTATATAACAGAAAACATTGTTGAAAATAACTTTCTAAAATTGATATCTTTGCCAAAGCACAAACCATGTCAATGATTTAGGAAGAAATCTATCAAACAGGATAGTATTTCTTTACATAATGGTAACAAACATCATTGGGAAATCACAAATGCTTGGTAACTAGTGGACAAAGACACAATTATGTATTGGATACAATTTATTTTTAAAACAAATTTTTTAAGTCCTTACTGAATTTGATACAATATTGCATCTGTTTTATGTTTTGTTTTTTTGGCCCCGAGGCATGTGGGATCTTAGCTCCTCCACAGGGGATTGAACCCACACCCCCTGCATTGGAAGGCGAAGTCTTAACCACTGACCTCCAGGGAAGTCCCATGGCTACAATTTATATTCTCATCATTTTGGAAGGATTGTTTGGCACTATCGATGTAGTTGATATACACACACCCAGTGAGTCAGTAATTCCACTTCTAGGTATGTATCCAATAGAAATGCGTGCAGCATATGTGTACCAAAATGCAGGGACATAAATGCTCATAGCAGCATTATAATAGCCCCAAACTGGAAATACCCTAAGGCATTTCCAAAGTTGAGTGGATACATAATGGTTGTAATGATGCTACAAAAATACAGTATATAGCTGTAAAAAGAAATGAATCAGAGTTATATATACAAAGACAAAAATAAATTTCACAAACATAACATTGAATAAAAGTCAAACAATGCATACTCTAGTTTTCCACATATATAAAACTTACAAAAATAAGATATGATCTACATTTTATAAATCTAGGATAATGAGTGCCTTTGGGGAAGAGGGTGAGTATGTTATTAGGAGGGGACACAAGCAGGAGAAGTGGCATTTGTTCTATTTCTTGATTTTGTTGCTGCTTCGCTATATTCATTTTGTGAGATTTCATTTTTGTGAGCTGAACTTTCTGGTTCATGAACTTTTCAGTATGTGTTGTTATACACCAATAAAGATGTTCAAAATAAGTAGAATGCAAACCTTAGTGTTTATATACTTAATGAAACTCATAAATACATATAACAAAGTCTTTGTTTAAGCCTGCAGGGTTAAGAAATGAAGATTTTTTTCTCAAACTGAATGACTTGAAGAAAGAATTGGAAAACTTCTAAGATGTTGTCCAGTCTTTTCTGAAGCTGAGAGGATTCCTCAACCACTTGTGTGTTTCGAGGATGTGTAAGTGAACAGATGGAAAAAATTGTTACTTTTTCATAGATTCAGGTCTTTGTACATAGATTCTTATGTACTTAGTAATTTAGAAAATGATTGAAGTTTCAAAAAATACTTGAAATTATTAGGGCTAAGAAATATCTCCAAGTAATTTTTATTGGCTTTGACCAAAGAAAAAAAGAAAAATTAAGGTATTTTACTGAAAAAAGGTTTTAGTAAGTTTAAAATGAGCAATGGCTTAAAACTATTTGCTCTGTCTTTTAATTTTCTCTTTTAAGTCTGCTGCCTGACTGGTTGTAATTTGGAATAGAGTTGTACTTTTATAAAGAGTTGTCATTCAGGCAGTAAATCTCAGTATCTCTAGAATAATTTAAGAAAAAAGAGAGAGACAAGTCATGCTACTGATTCTTTTACAAAAATTAGCTCTGTCTCATCCCATAGCATTCCAGAGGTGCTCAGCAAGCTGTGGTTGTAAAGTCCTGGAGAGAAGAAGATCCTCCCTTGAACTTGGTTCTTCCTTTTTACCCTGTTGTCTCTCTGTTAACTGCCAATCATACGAACCAAATCCCCTTCTCTTGAGAAATTTTGAAATTTAATATTTGGCTGTGGAAAACTATGGGGGACATTAAGAGGACAAGATAAAGCAGAGTTAGTCTGCACTTCATGTATCTCTATAATTGTTCAAATATTTTTGAGAAGTTTTTAATAGAAAAATAGAAAGAAGATCCTTGTAGACAACAACCCATTTAGATAGATGGATAGATAGATAGGTCAATAGATTACATCTTGTAACCAGAAAGACTTGAATTGAAATCTCCATTCTGCCATTTTCTATTTGTCAGTTTTGGACAAGTTACATAATCTCTGTTCTCTTTCTTTTTCTAGATAGATAGGTAGATAGATAGATGATCAAGATGTATGTATATATGTATATGTGTATATATAGATATATGTATATATATACATAGTTGGGTTGACTAAATAGTAGATAGAGAAGCCTTTAAAGTTTTGATCAGTTAAGTCTAGATTACATCCAGCTGCATGAAAACTTTCATGCCCAGTGCTTTAGATTCAGTCCTCTGATAGTGGTATAGATAGCTGCATTTTAAAGATGAATGAGTTTATCTGATTTGATATATAACTTCACTGACACACAGGAAGTAAGGGGCAGAGTAAGGAACCAGACTCAGGGCTTGCTGCGTGTACATTACACTGTTTCCATTAAACCACTGACTCTGAAACTTATTCTGAAGGTCAAGTATATGTCTTGTTTTTGCTATTCTTTCACCTATCTCTCTTAACCTCCATGAGGACTCTATGTGGAAAATAGTATTTTAACAACTTTCCAGAAATCACTACTCAAAAGCATTTACTAAACATTTGTAATATCATAGAGAGACCTCTCTTTAAACCTAGGTTTGCTGAAACCCTCGTTAAACCTGACCTTTGGCAAAAGAATATCAAAGAAAACTGATTCACAGGACAAGAGTGGACAAATCTACAGTCCTGGGTAAACTCCTTAACTCCCAGCCCCTGCATGTGTCAAATATATAGGCAAAGTTCGACAATAAGCAAAAAAAATTTACAACAATGTCTCCAATAATAGCATCAGGTCTCTGCAAAAGAAAAAAGATTTATGGGCTTCCCTGGTGGCGCAGTGGTTGAGAGTCCGCCTGCCGATACAGGGCACACGGGTTCGTGCCCCGGTCCAGGAGGACCCCACATGCGGCGGAGCGGCTGGGCCCGTGAGCCGTGGCCGCTGCGCCTGCGCGTCCGGAGCCTGTGCTCCGCAATGGGAGAGGCCACGGCAGTGAGAGGCCCGCATACCGCAAAAAAAAAAAAAAAAAAAAAAAAAAAAAAAAAGATTTATGATCACTTTTTAGCTGACCAGAATATTTGGTAATAAAAAAGATTCTGAAGTGAGGAAAAACATAAGGAAGTAAATATAAATTGTAAAATATTTACCCCCCCAAAAATAAATAAATAAAAGAAAGGAAAGAAGCGTTATCATGTAATTCTGATAACTCAGACACAATTGTTAAATGGCCCATGATTTCTTTCCGTTAGTCTTGTGATGTGATTAGGTACACAACATTCTTTGAATTTTACCCCTTATTATTATTATTATTATTATTTTTTTTTTTTTTGCGGTATGCGGGCCTCTCACTGTTGTGGCCTCTCCCGTTGCGGAGCACAGGCTCCGGACGCGCAGGCGCAGCGGCCATGGCTCACGGGCTCAGTCGCTCCGCGGCACGTGGGATCTTCCCGGACCAGGGCACGAACCCGTGTCCCCTGCATTGGCAGGCGGACTCCCAACCACTGCGCCACCAGGGAAGCCCTACCCCTTATTATTTTGAATTCATTTTCTTATCTCTTCAGCAAGTCACTCTTTGTTTAATGAATATTATGAGTGTTCTGACATGTACCATTAGAACTTATTTTGTACTATCATTAGATGAAGGCTTAAATCTCGTGGCTTAATAACCCAAACAGGCATTGATACGAGCTTTCACCGCAATTATATTTCTCTCAGTTATGAACAGTGAAGCATCTGTGTACCACCTGTTCAGGAAAATGTTGAAAGGTGTGTGTGGACATATCCTTCTCTCGTCCATCAAGCCATATCTTTCAGGAAGAAAAACAAACAAAAATCGCCATTGAATCTAGAGTCGGTTGTGCCCAGCACTGGTGACTGATGCCCAGTCGAGGTCTTGAGCCACTAGTGAGATTCGCTTCCTCCTCACGCCTTTGGATTTCAATTTTTTTCTGACAATTGTAATCGAGCTGCATGTAGACACAAAGCCATGTAATTAAGAAATAATTTCCTTTCAGTGAGGTCACACAGCACAGTGCAAAGGGCCCTGATTTTATAGTCTGTGGAGCCTAGTTTGGAAAGTGGCCATTTTCACACATTAGGTATGTGACCTGTGATTTAACCTACCTGTACCTCGGCCAATTCACTCAACTCAACAGACACCTAATGACAGCCTAAGGTGGTCTTACCTGTGATAGATATCAGAGAACCAAAGAAGAGCGTAGAGTAGTCCCTGCTCTGAAAGGCCTCCAACATCAGTAGGAGAGGTTAGATTTTTAAAGAGAAATGTGCCATGCATTGTAAAAGTTAATACTGCATAATTGTGTATAGAGAGGTTTAGCAGAATTTAGGAATGTGTCTACCCAAAAGAATGAAGAGAATTTTCACAGATTTATGACCACTTGAACTAAATGATGAAACTGAATGTGGGGTGGACTCAGGAAAGAAGGCAGCGTGCACAGAGAAATTGTATGCCGAGACATCTTTAAGGAGATTGGTTTGGCTGGAGGATGGGGTCCTTTGGGAATGGAGGAGGGGGAGGAAGGAGACAGGGTGTGTGAGAGGGGCAGGAATGGGACGATGGAAGACTTGCCATGTCAGACTCAAGAGGGGGTGTGACAGGTTGCTCTATAGGCTTTCAGGAGCCAGAGAAGACATGGGTGGGTTCATGCATGAAGACATAGTGTTCTTGAACAGGAAATGGGCACCTTTCTTTGAGAATAGAGAGGAAGTGAAAGGGGTAACTGTAGCTGCTAGAACATCTATATACATGCTTAGGGATAGGAGGTTGAGGGAACTTAGACATATTGGCTCCAATTTCCTCTGTGAAAGAGATGGCATGACCAGTATCCAGAAACAGAGACAGAGAGAAACGGGGGGTGCACATAGGGTTGATTGAGAAAAAGAATTAAAGCTCAGGATGGTACGATCGGGAACAGCAAACTAGTGCTGTTCACTGTCTAAAGGCATCCAGGGCCAGCTGAGGGTGCTGATAAAGGACTGATGATGGTAATGATCTATATAGTTTCCTCCAGCAGTGATCGGACACCAAGCTTTAGGAAGGAAGGGGCATTTTCAATGCATCCAAAGCTGCCTTGAATGGCTCCAGCTTAATAGAAGTATTTTCTTCCTGTTAGTTATTTCTGTTTGTAGGTTTGAATAATTCTGTGCTTATTCTTGAAGTTCAGTGGACAGCTCATAGTATTAACTATTGAAATGGTTGATCAGGGAATAGATGGATGTACTTTAAATTTTAGATCAAACTATTCTTTTGTTTTAGCAGAAAAATTCTGTAGTATGCTTTAAAAATTCTGTAGTATGCTTTAATAATACATATTATCTTGTATTCATTGGTTTTGTTATTTCAAAACTTAAATTTAACCTGGATTGGCCTTACACTCCATTTAAAATAGTCTCTCCTTTTTTTTTTCACCTTTTGTTTATTTCTCTTATTCAACAAAATTAACTCAAGTCATGAGAGTCGAGTTTCAGCTTTTGTCTAGTTTGTCTCCTAATGTTTCTAAGTTATTTCTACTCATGGTTTGCTTAGTTCCCAAATTATTTTCTTACCAATATAATTTCCTTTTAAATTTTCTTAGGATGTTTTACCTTTTCATCTTTGTTTTTACCTAATTCTTGTCTTTGAAAGTACTTCTAAATTGAAAAGGACTTACTCAGACTCTTCTTTTACTTGGAACGTATTTTTTAAAGAATGGATCCATTAATTTTTGTGTGCCTGTTTATCTGCTTTCATTTATGGCTGTAATATATGTGCATAATTAAGAAGCTGCTTCTTTTAATCTTGTTCAAACTTAATGTTGGCAGCTCCTTCTTGACATTTTATATACTTTTATAAGCTCTCTCCTCATTTTGCTGAGTCCTGTTCTACTTCCAACTGCAATTCGACAGTTAGGCGCCAATTCTAAGGGCTGATATTTGTCAAGAATGGGTGGAAGGGTGGGTAGTTCCCTGCCGCTGTCTTTGCCATTTGTTTGAAAAATGGGTTTGGAATCCTCTGGAGATTTAGATAAATGTCCTGCCTCACAGTGACTTCATCTCCTTATGGAACATCCTCTTCCTGCAAAAGGTTGCTTTGGACCTTGAGTCATTTCAATCACTTAATATATAAATAAAGCTCAGTCATCTTTCTGAGTGTTTCCAAGGTTTGTTTGTGCTTTGATCTTGGATAAGCTTTCCCTGATCTGCACACTTTCCCCTCTGTTTGCTTCTCTTCCTATAGAAGAAGAATAAAGACATCTTGAGAACTGTCCCAAGAACAGTAACTGGAGACATGGGGACAAGCTTTTGCCTGAATCTTTTGCTTGTCTCCTCAGCTAAAAATTTTCATTTCGTACCAGAGCTGCCTTTGGGCTGGAGGTTGAGGATGTTAGGAATAAATGTCATTGCTGGACTTGCCTATGAATTGTGAGTTCTGTTTTGTGTTTGAGATGAAGCAGGAAGGATCTCGACGGTTGAGGAAGCTCCCTTTGAGAAGAGTTTTCTGTGTTAGAGTACTGTCTGCATTCCTGGATCCTTTATTTTTTTTTTTTGAGGAATCTGTTGTCAGTTCAATTGTGTCCCTCCAAAAAGATACGTTGAAGTCCTAACCTCCTGTACCTGTGACTATGACTTTGTTTGGAAATAGGGTCTTTGCAGATCATCAAGCAAACAAGTTAAGATGAGCTCACACTGGATTAGGGTGGCCCAGAGTCCAGTAAGTGATGTGCTCACAATGAGAGAGAGATTTGGAGAACACAGGGATAAGACAACCATGGAAAATGGAGCCCCAAATTGGAGTGATGCTACCATAAACCAAGAAACTCATGGAGCCACCAGAAAGTGGGAGAAGCAAGGAAGGATTCTTCCTTAGAAGCCTTCAGAGGGAACATGGCCTTGCCAACATTTTGATTTTGGACTTCTAGCCTTCAGAACTGTGAGAAAATGAATTACTGTTGGTTTTTTTCCCCCTTGTTAATGATCATTGTTATAGCAGCCTTTGGAAACCAACGTGATCCAGGGGGTTTCCCAGGAGTGGGACACAACACCTGTCACGTTGAAAAGCTTGAGCTCAGTAACATCAACACCAATGTTTCAAGTCTGACCCTGTAATCTCCTCACTGTGGATGAACTTGAATACCTAATATGACTCCATTAAGGCTGTTTCTATAAAATGGAAATATCCCTCCCAGGTCATAAATATTAAGAGAATGAATGTAAAGTGATGAGGACTATGCCTGATTTCCTCAAGAATTCACTACATAAAAGGCCCACAGCTTCAGATGGGATTAACAAGGCCTCATCCCCCAAATATTATGAAAATTCAATGAAATAAATGCTGAGAATACTCCTGTCACATAGTAGTTCCTTAGTTTCCCTGAATTTTAGCCTTAAAATTACAATTACAATCTCTAAAATTATAATTACAGGACATTTCTGCATTTATTAAACACTTATGTAATGTGTATCTACCATGTGTCAGACACAATACTCTGCACAGGTAAAGCACTAGTAGATTTAACAAACTTAGCCTCTGACCTTATGAAGTTTGCACTCTGTGGGGGTGACAGACAATAGAAATAATACAAACAAAAAAAGCACACATATTTTCATAAAAACTTGTGAAATATACTCCTCACCCTCTCTTTTGTAGAGGGTCTACAAAAGAAAATGGGAGGGTCTATATTGGCAAAAGAGCTTCCTGATAATGCAGCATTTGAGCCAGTTTCTGAAAGAGGAGAGGGAATGGACCTTGAGAAGGCCATGGATGAATGTTCCACACAAAATAATGGTGTGCATGAAAGCTTTGAACTGAGAGGGAAGATGCTTCCCCAAGCAGGGCACATGGCAAGAACCTAGCAGGTGAGGAGAAGTGGGCTGGATGAGCTTATGGAGTTCATCAAAGGTCAAAGCACACAGGAAATTCCAAGGCTCAACAAAGACTTTGGATTTTATTAAAGAATTATGTCCCTTGAACCATTTAAGTAGAAGCATCATGCTCAATTTATGAACCCGTGTTTTTTTTCAAGGGTCAACAGTCTTGATTAAAATAATTGCTGTTGCTACATTGTCTAAGTGAAGAGTAGATTTGAGGAAGAAAGGAGAGGAAATTGAGACTTCAATAAGAGGCTACTGTAGCCACTCACCAAGAAATGGTGGTATATATGGAAAATATGGTGGCAGATGGATTTAAATAAAAACAGATAAGAGATCCTCAAGATGTCAAGATGACTGGGCTCGTTGAAGATCTGACTGAGAGAAAGAGAGTCTTGAAGGATTACTTCTCTGTTTGGGACTTAGATAGCTGAGTGGTTGGGGCTTTCATCTCCTAAGAATTAGGTGAGAGGCGATCGGGATGAGAATGGGTTCAGAATTGAGGGTGGGATGTGGAGAGTTATCTTTGGGGCATGTTATTTTGGGCTGTCCAAGAGGACGTCCTGGACATAGACAAGACAGAGGATCAGGACACCAACATGAGATAGCAAATAGGGCAAGAAAAGGGCTGAGATGAACCAGGGGGAGAATAGAAAGAGAAAGGAGTTGAAGGCGCTGGGTTGAGAATGGTAATGGCTAACATTTAGCTGTGGGATAAAGAAAAGAGAAGAGCAGGGGCTGGAGGAAAACCAAGAGAATGCATCGTCAGATAATCCAGCAGAGTTGACTGTTATGGAAAAGAGCACAGATGTCAAATCTGTTGAAGCTGCAAGTTTCAGTAGATGAACAGAGAGGAGTATTTTATGCTACAGTATTTTATGCTACAGAAGAAAAGGGAAGCCCCCTGCACTGTTGATGGGAATGTAAACTGCTGCAGCCACTATGGAGAACAGTATGGAAGTTCCTTAAAGAAACTAAAAACAGAGCTACCATATGATTCTGCAAACCGACTCCTGGGCATATATCTGGAGAAAACTTTAATTTGAAAAGGTACATGCACGCTATGTTCATAGCAGCACTATTTACAATAGCCAAGATGGAAACAACCTAAACGTCCATCAACAGATGAACGGATAAAGAAGATGTGGTACCTATATACAATGGAATGTTACTCAGCCATAGAAAAGAATGAAATAATGCCATTTGCAGCAACATGGATGCAACTAAAGATTATCAAACTAAGCAAAGTAAGTCAGAAAGAGAAAGACAAATACCATACGATATCACTTATATGTGGAATCTAAAATAGGACACAAATGAACTTACCTACAAAATAAAAACAGATTCACGGACATAGAGAACAGACTTGTGGTTGCCAAGGGGGAGGGGTGTGAGGGAGGAAAAGACTAGGAGTTTGGGATTAGCAGATGTAAACTATTATATATAGAATGGATAAACAACAAGGTCCTACTGTATAGCACAGGGAACTATATTTAATATCCTGTGATAAACGATAATGGAAAAGAATATGAAATAGAATATATATATATATATATATATATATATATATATATATGAATCACTTTGCTGTGCACCAGAAACTAATGCAACATTGTAAATCAACTATACTGCAATAAAAAATAAAGTCAGGGATGAAGGCCCCCGAAGAGGAGAGAGGAGTATTTTAAACCTGGCAACATGGAGGTTGTTGGTGATACGGAAAAAGGAGTTTTGGTAAAGTGGGGAGAGAGAAGGCATAGGCACATTCACTCTATACTCATCCACCAAGCTTGACACCTGTGAATCTATACTTTTCTGTATGTCTATGTAATACTTGAATACATGTCCTAAGAATTAGGAATGAAACTGGGGGAGAAAATCTACAGGCTGCTCAGTGTGCTACCTTCAGAACGCTGGGCTGATGTGAACACCACCACTCAGAGCTCTATCCCAAAGCAAAGCTCCAACACCCCACTCTAGGCTGACATTTGATGGGTGATGGGACTCTGAGAGCCAGAACGGCCCCTTTATGTTTCCAGGAAAGCAGCAAACCCCATCAGGCAAAAGATTTAAAGCTGCAACAACTCCAGAGTGCTGACATCCATTTGTACCTCTTAATCCTCTACTCCTATTTTTCTCCCCCCGCCTTCCCTCAGGTAACCACTTGTTTGTTCTTAGTAACTATGAATCCGTTTATTTTTTGTTATATTCGTTTGTTTTACTTTTTAGATTCCACACATATGTGAAGATACACAGTTTTTGTCTTTGTCTGACTTACTTCACTAAGTATAATACCTTCCAGGCCCAACCATGTTGTTGAAAATGACAATATTTCATTCTTTTTCATGGCCGAGTAATAGTCCATCACACACACACACACACACACACACACACACACACACACAGAGTTTGCTTCCATATCTTGGCTAATATAAATAATGCTGCTATGAAAATTAGGGTGCATGTATCTTTTCTAATTAGTGTTTTCATTTTCTTTGGATATATATACCCAGGAGTGGAATTGCTAGATCATACGGTAGTTCTATTTTTAATTTTTTGAGGAAGCTCTGTACCGCCTTCTATGGTGGCTGCACCAATGTACATTTCCACCAACACCGCACAAGGATTCCCTTTTCTCCACACCCTCACCAACACTGATTTTGCTTACTCTGTGTCTCTAGCACTTAAAATGACATCTGGCACAAACAGATACTTAATAAATACCTTTCAATAAATAAATAAATGCAGAAGAGAGAGGATAAAATTGTTGGAATGATGTCATCAAGGAGCAAGAGGAAGGGTGATGTTTCACAGCGGCATGCCTAATTTTAGGTAAGAACAAGGGAAAGCGGGAGGGGGTGAAGAATGCGCGTAGAGTCCATGGTTTTATCACCCAATTTGTTCAGGATGTTGATGTAAAAGTGGTATTTATTTATTCGGCCCCTCGAAGGCCCCCCCCAATATTGGGGACATGCTCTGGCAACATCAAGAAGTAAAACAGAATATAAAGAGTGAAAATAATACATGAGGCTGTTGAGACTTTGCTGTGCTCAGGTCGTTGGGTCTTTGACTCAGTGCATAAGTGGGACATTTTACCATGGGTCATTGTGTGCAGGGGCAAATCGAGGCCTGGGGTCACTGCTTTAGTCTAGGCAGGAGACCGCATGCCCTAAGACACGTGGGTGAATGACCTTGATTGATGGCTACAGCTCTGCCCAAAGACAAGTGATCGTTTTTTAGTTGTCAATGCCATATTCAAGCAAAAGTGTGTAAGGGGTGAGCTTCAGGCCTTGCTGGAAGTTAAGAGTTAGAGGCCTCTGCAGAGACACAGGTCAAGAGGGCCTTAGTTAATGTAAGCCTGTGGGCGACTTCCACAAATGCTAGCTTTGCAGGCATCCTGGCAGGCAACACCAAGGCAGGACTTGGGTCTCTGTGAGCTGTGACTATTGAGCAGGATGAGGCCTTGACCACACTGGGTCTACAGACGTAGAGACCTCAGAATTCAAGCTACTAAACTTCCCAGGCAGAGGCAGCCTTACTCAGGCAGGCTTGTCACAGGCGGAGGTTAGGCTGTAGGCAAAGGGTACTTTCTTCTAGCAGCCTCATCCACATTAAGAAGAAGAAGGATTTATCCTGTTTTCAAACTCAAAGGCACCAAGTAAAGTCTTCTGTGCACTTATTACTTCTCAGCCTACACAAGCAGCTGAAGACCAGCCAACTCAAACTCCAACTGGTGGCTACACCAAAGAGGAAAATATGAGGGGCTAACATGGGGTCCCTGTGACCTGTCCACGGGTCCAAATGACACCCTCTACCTAGACCGCATGGTCCCCAGTTATTTCTGGATTGCTTAAGGACATGGGGTGGTGGGGATAAACAGTCCTTAGTAGGCAGGTAGCCTAGCTCTAGACTATTCCATGGCAATCCCCTAGACAAATTTATAGCAAGAGTCCCATGACACAGCACTCGTGTCCCAAAGGAGGTCTTCATACTTTGTTAATAATTCAGAAAAAAACCTGCCTGGAAGTAGAGGTGACAATTAGCTGGTCTTGAATATATTAGAGAAAGAGGCAACTCAAACAAAACCTGCTGTCACTTTGCATATTTATCAATATTCAAATAAAACATTGAGACCAACGTCTCTGCTGTAGAAAGGAGATGGCAGGTAGGCATGTCTGCCTCCCAGAGAGAGTAAGTTCTGAGGCCAGCATTAACCACTTGCTGAGTCTTTGCTGCACAGCTTCTCAGATACCTGCAAGCTCTGTATCAAAACGTACTGTTAGGTAAGGAAGTACCAGAAGGTGTTCTATTGAATCTACCAGATTCGAAACATAATTTAATAGCAATTCAATCTTCTTCTGGTAATTAATATAAATGAACATATCCTTCCACTCAAAGTGGACCGCTGAATTTGTCACCCCAAACCCTGCCTGCTGAGCAAATTTACCACTGGGTACGGTTGAAAGTCTGTGGCAGGTGCTGGCCTAGTTGCTGTCTGCAGCCCTGGGGACCCAGCTCCAGGCCTGCTCCGTCCTTGGCTGACAGCTGCAGGGCCTCCCCAGGAGGCCGCAGGGTGGGCACACATGAGGAGCAAAGCCATGGGAGCAGGTACGCAGAGTCTAAACAACCTCCTCGTGCAGCAGGACTTTCTATATGCCTTTAACAATTTTTATACGGTATGTGGCTATGAAATTCCTATTATACAGCTTGTTGTTTCAAGTCACATCTATTTCCTTATGACAGCTTGGGTCCTGGAATGTTTTGGCATTCCATGGTCAGTCTCTATTATGGCCTGAGTAACAAGGTAAAACTGCTTTTTTTTTTTTTTTTTTTTTTTTTTTTACAAATAGATAACTTAGTTTATTAATTCATGGTATCTTTTTTTTTCCCTGGACTTCTCTATTCATCTCTTTATTTTAAAAAATTTTTTAAACGCCTTTATTGGAGTTTAACTGTTTTACAATGGTGTGTTAGTTTCTGCTCTACAACAAAGTGAATCAGTTATACATATACATATGTTCCCATATCTCTTCCCTCTTGCATCACCCTCCCTCCCACCCTCCCTATAAAAGCTGCTTTTTAATGAGAGAACGTCTGTCAGCATAGAAAGCCAGAGCCTTACTCCGAAAATCCTTGTTGTCTGCACTTTTTTTTCTCCTTCTGGCATTTTTCAGAGACCCCTACACAGTACTTCTGCCTGCCCCAGACACCACTAACCCTCTCAGTGCTGCTGGGTCCTCAGGCCCAAGTGCCAGGGCATTTTCCAGCCCCCTGGACTTGCTGTGGAGAGATTTCATGCCTCTGATCTTTCACAGTCAAAACTGCCAGGCTCGAGGCTTACAAGGTAAAATGGGCCAGAGCAGCACATCCCAACCCCCACCAAGGGCTGCGTGTCTTTACATTTTGCAGAGGGCACCTGTGCATCTTTATATTTCGCCTCTCATTTGATTAGAGTCAATATCCTAACACTCCCCTGCCTACAGTATCTCCACAGACTTTACCAATATGGCAGGTTCTGAACGGTCACAGGCCTTATTTCTCACCTCTTATTAAAGTATCTGAGTGCTTATTACTTCCTATTCTCTGGGTCAATGTCATCAAAGTAATGAACCAGCAAGAAATGAAATAGGACGTCGTCGAGCTGATCAAGATCTCTCTGGCCCATAGTTTGGCAAGAGCAAGAGAGGGGACACGGACTTGAAAAGAGACAATGAGGAGGTTCTGCTGCCTACGCCATTGCAAATTGTCTCTGAATTCCCTTCCTGTTAAGAATTTCCAGGGCCATAGCTATGTCTAGTGTCAGAGGCTAAGGTGATTTTCTCCAGGAAATGGGGATGTGGTAGAATTAGTCTTCAGTGTAACAATAATTCCTGGAAATTCCCCAGGGACGCAGTCATGCTCTGGGTTCATATGTGGATGTGCAGAGCGTTCATCTGAGGGGCTTCCATTTGACTTTTCTTACCACAACAACCTTTCCTCCACGGAACTGAGAAAAAAACCGCACTGTGGACCCACGGTCCAACTGGAACCCATTCTTAGACAGAAGAGGTCAAGGCCCTATTCTAAACAATGAACCACTGTTTCCTTGCAGGTATCTGGAAGTCAGCATAAGTGGATGTGAAGCAGCACTTTAATAGATTGACAATTACTTTTACTTCAAGAGGTATTATTCTCATTTGTTAGGGAACAATTGACCAAACCCACCCTTGCCCTGGCCAGGCACGATAATGATGTCTGTATAAGTTACAGCACAACAGGAGGTCCCCATGAGAAACACAGAACTAACAAGCTACCACCCGTCCAGTTGGAGGAATTCAGGAGGGGCCAAAAGGAAGAGGGAGACACCAGCCCATAATATGTCCTGCCAACCTCCCAGAGACCTTCGCGCTGGAATCCATCTTGGCTGAGAGATGCACGCACCACCAGGAAGGACCCTGAGTCAGACCAAATATGGACACGAGCAAGACGATTGGCTAGAGATCACCCGGAAACTAACCGCATCACCATAAAGCCTGAGACTGTGTGCCACATGGAAGAGAAGTCCTCCTGGGTTCCCTTACCCTGCTGCTGTCTGCCCGCACACCCCTGCCCACTGAAGTCTTTTGCTTTGTCAGTACGTGTGTCTCCTCAGACATTTCAGTTACAAGAGACTATTCTAAGGCCCTGGAAGGGGTCCCCTTCCAGTAACAATTTTGCTGTTGCCACAGATCTAGGGTGGCCAGATAAAATACAGGATGACCAGTTACATTCCAATTTCAGATAAACACATAGTTTTTAGTTAAGTATTGCACGAAACATACTTCTACTTAAAAGTGTGTTGTTGGCCTGAAATTCAAATTGGGCTGGACACCCTGTGCTCTTTTCCCTTAAATCTGACAACCCTGAACAAACCTCTGTTGTTGTGAAAACTGTGATTAACAATGTGGATTATTTTGGTAAATTTTCCCACCTTGTCTCTGATGGTTCAGTGTGGACCCCGGGCCTTCACTGTCCTGGGCTCCTAATATGGCCATCAGGATCATGGAATCAAATCCCTTTGCAGGATGCAGAGGAGTTCTTTCTGTCTGAGGCCTCCATGACACACAGTGTGGGACTCTGTGCTGATATATTTGCCGGGGGCTCTTGTGTGGGCTGTTGACCTAAAGCCAAGAGACTGACAGTAATTCTTCCGGCAAAAGTAGCTTTAATTGAGATAAGAAAGAATTGCAATTCAGGGTCTACAACACCACAAGGAGAGGAGAACTCTTTTAAAGAGGGAAAGAGGGAAAGTGGGAGGGCTGTGGTCAATAGAGTCCACTGGAGGAAGTGAGAATATCAAGTAGAGAGGCTTCTCACTGGCTGGGCTGTGACCGTCTCTCGTTGGCCGTGCTCTCGCCAGGCAGTAACACGAGTCTCTCTTCTTCCCGCTGGGCTCTGCTGTCATCATGGGGCATGAGAGCTTTCCCTTCTGACCCCCGACTCCACTTCAATTAATGTTTCTGCTTATTAATGTGTACAGTGCCTACCTACAATTTCTTGTGAGTTCACACAGTATGAGGCCACCCTTAGCAATGGAGGCTGGGAGCTGGTATCTAAACGTTCCATCTTTTCAACCCTTGAGTGCAAAACTTCTATATGCCCATGAGATGAAGCTTCAGTTCTCAATGGTGACAACTGTGTCATGCACGTCTCTGTGGCTTTCCCTCGTTCCATGCTTCAGTCTCCCCTCTCCCCTTCTCTTGCCTTTGGGAGGGTGTTATTGCTGAAATGAACTGTCTGCACAAAAGCCCTGGTCACAGGCTCTGTCTGCTTTTTGAGTAAAGACAAAACCTTGTTTAAAACACCTTACAATCCGCTCATGGGCTTGTTCCCCTGCTACATCCACCTGTGACTTCTTCAAAGCCACTTGGAGATGCGGGACTTCTTCTAAGTTGTCATGAGAGCCTTTGGGTTTTCCTCAAGCTGCCTCAGGTGCCTGTTCAGAATTTTCCATTTCTCTTTTTCTCTATGTATGCTGCCTTTTTCTCCTCAGCAACTAAATATCACAGCTATTTGACCTACTGTCACCTTGACCTCCAACTGCTCTTCACCTCATGCTATTACAGTGAAAATTAGCATGAAATATGCTCATCACATGGCATAAATCACCCACTTTGCATCCTCCCACACAGAGATTATGCCTCATTTTATATAAGGTTTCCTTATATAAGCCTTTTATTATACATGATTATATATCTGTGCAATCCAGTCTCAGAATTTTATTTCCAGTGTCCATATCCTGGGCTCCAATCTAATACCAATAATACCAATAATTATATTTGTGAGAGGTTTGATTAAAAAAAAACAAAAAACAGTACATGTAAAATACAACAATTCCAGGAGGATTTGCATGTATAGTGAATTCTTGCAAAGGCTGGAATATAGTGGAACACAAGTGGTCATGCAACAACTTAGAACTGGTAGTGGCCAAGCTGTCGTACCTGAACCCAAAGACATGACAGGATGCAGTGGTTACTGGAACCAGCGGGAAAGACAGTGTTCTCATTAATTTTCTACGTAACTTGTCCAGGCCATGGTGCCCAGTTTTTGTTCCAACACAAGTCTAGATGTCATTGCAAAGGTGTCCTTTTGCTGAGGTTAACATTTAAGTCAGTAAACTGTGAGGAAAGCAGATGACCCTCCATAATGTGAATAAGCTTCTTCCAATCAGTAAAGTCTTCGGTGAAAAGATGGCCATCCTGTGGGGAGAAAGGGAATCTGTCTCCAGTGGCCTTCAGATATGAGGATACAACATCATTGCTTCACTGGGTGTCCAGCTGGCCCACCGCCCTGCAGATCTTAGACTCTCCAGCCTCCAAATCATGCGAGCCAGTTCCTTGACATCTTTCTCTGTCTTCTCTCATTCATAGATATAAAGGATACAGATATAGATATAGTACATATAGATATACATACAGTACATTCCTGTTGGTTCTGGTCTCTGGAGAACCTGACTAAAGCAATTGTGTTCAATTAATCAGCTCATGAAGAAGAGCGGTGACCTCCAGGGAAGTGACTCAACGTGCCCGAGCTGACCATTCAGGGAGGAAGTCCACGAAATGAAGACCCACACCTATCTCTATTCCCTCTTTGAATTGCTCCTAGGGCTCCTCATTGGCTAAACCCAATGGAAAAAAAAATCTCACTCAATCTTTTCGGCTCAGTCCCCCAGGGTGAACAGTGGGGAGAAAGGGAAGAAGGGACCCGCAGGGGTGCACCTATGACAGCAGCAGCATCACTTCTTTTCCATTCTGCACTTGCTTCACCCCTGCGTTTCCTGGAAGAGAGCAGCATCCCTGGAGCAGGATTCCTCTGCTCCTTTGTGCCTGAATATGCTTGTGTCGCAAAGCTGAAACATCAGCACAGCTATTACGATACTAATGGTGTTATTTTGAACTCCCTGGTCAATGAGCCTGGCTTATTTCTCAATGTATTTACAATCTGCATAGAAAAAAGGGTCCTATTAATAATAATAATAATAATAGCAAGATACTGGTCATTCCATTACTCTATCAAAAAATTATTTATTTAATTGTTCAACAACTCTACATGTTTGAATTCTTCCCATTTGACTGATGATAAGTTGAGGTGCAGTGATGAATATTGCACTAGAATATTGCAGTGATTGAATATTGACTAGAATCCATTACTTTCTAATTCTAAAGCCACGCTTCTTCCGTGATACAGCACTCCCTCAATTTAGAACGCAAAAGCAAATGTTCCAGCAAGGAAATAAAATAAAGCATATTTAGAAATTACATCACTTATTGAGATTTCTAAATTGAATCAAGTACATTCTACCATGTTCCTTTAAATAAAAGCTTCCAACAAATGTGACCTATATTTTACATAGAGATGATAGCAATAACACTCTGATGAGCTGTGAGTTTAAGACAGAATTGGGTCTATGTTGATGCCGTGTCCACATTAAATTTCAATTCCAGTGGAAGACTCTCGATCCATTTATTATCTTCACATACCATTTTTCAGAAGGAAAACACTGATTGACATTCCAGGGAAGCATGAAAACCGAAGTGATGTGCTGAACTCAGTGCACAATGACAAAACAGGAAAATGATTTTACTTGGGGACCTGATATTTTTTACATAAATTGCTCTCCATCTCATACTTCCTTCATTCGGGGTCAATAAAGCATATGCTGATTTTCCTGAAGTAAAGTAACTGCACAGGACAAAGACACATCCTGGATTTCCGATTATTTCTTTAAACTGATTTCCCTGTTCATCTGAATGCTTTGGCTAAGCCCCCGAGAGGTGAGTGGTAAAGACCAGATGGCAACACCATGAGATAATCAAGGGACACAAGTCTTGGGAAGGAGTCCAAGGGAATGAGGTCAGTAACAGGACAAATTCCAAACTACAGGGTACTGGGGTGCCATTATCCCCAATTATATTTAGGTCCCTGCTTCAGAGAAGATCTCTGAATGTTGAGGTCTTTCCTATAAACACCCAATCTGTTTATTTGCCCTCATAGCTTCCACGAAGTAAGGCAGAACCAGGCATAGATGTTGGCTTCCTTGGAGAGATGAGTGTGCGACCACGATGGGGAAAAAGATGGTGTCTGAACTCCTAAATCTCTCTCCTCAGTGCCCATATGGAGTCCTGAGTTTGATGTTTCAAATACCTAAAATATGGGACCCTTCGAATGAAAAGAATCACGAGGAAGGTGAACGCAGGGGCTCTCTCCAAGACATTCTCACCCCTCTCCCCTCCTCCAGAACAAAATAAAAGGGAGCTTGAGTCCTGATATGATGAACAGGGAGATCTCTTCAATTTTTAATATGTGATTTAATGCCTTGTTAGGATCCAAAAATATAATTTAGCTGATGAGACCTAGAATTCAAACTGCCTTACAGAAACAAATCATAAATCACAGAATAGCAGGACAGGAAAATTGATTAATCAATCTGTTGTTGAAAACAGCAAACAAGCTCCCTCAAAAATATTCCCTAAAGTTCCAATGAAACAAAAAGTGTGATGCATGTATTATGTTCACTCACTCAATTTGAAGGAAGGAAAGGACTGACTGCCTTCGAGACAAATGAAGAAGCTTGAGAAGACAGGAGAAGCAAAATGCAAAGACCCTTCAAAGGATGGATTTCATGATTTTCTGGTCAATCTAAATGCTGGCCATGACCAGAGAAACCTTTCTCAGTGAAGTGGGGAGAAAGTCTTAAGATCACTAACGCCACTGCTTACACCTTTGGCTTCCAAGGTGAGTATAACTGGAAAGGATGTACCAGGCACGACCCCATCTTTCTTCCAGGTGAGGGACTCATTGTGTGTCTTGATGTCCATTGCATTGTTTGATGTTCTTGTCATTATTACTTGATCTTATTTCTTATTTCTCAACTGCCACATGAGTTGTTCAAAATATCTAGTTATGTCTTCTTTGATTTTAATTACAACATTGAGAAAAGAGTAGGGGCCACCCTTTAAAACTGCATGACATTTTCTAGAAGCAGATTCTGTGCGAATACGCCATTGCCATTTGGCCAGTTATACTCAGGGCTTTGGAGTTTGGGGTTTTATAACTCAAGATGGTTATCTGTTTTTCTGGACCCAGTTGCTTGCAGCTGTTTTCTAGAATACTGGCATTCAAGGATGAACAAGGCAAGTCAGAACACTAGTGATATTGATAAAAATACCTCGATAAAGTGATCTATCTTTTAAAAAAGATAGATAGATTAAAAAAGACAGAAAGAAGATAGATCCTGCTGCATTAACAGTATCATAAGTTAAGTGGTCACACGGCTAGCATTGCTGTTGCTAGTAATCTACAGTGACAGTTGACTAACAGCCTCACGCCAAGCCCCTTGTTTAACGATGGACGATGGATTCCCAGGATGCAGCCCATGAATCCTGTCTATGTCAGCTGTCACATGTTGTTAAAATAATGCTGCATTTAATCAACTGAAACTGACACCAGCAAGTGAAGAGAGTTGCAACCTCCCGATCCTAAGACGGAACAGAGCAGAAAGAGAGGTTTCTCAGCAGCATGCCAGGATTCGTGGTATCAAAGAACAACTGTGAAGAACGAAGAACATAGGGTGCTGGGAGACGGGGGAAGCTGGGGACGTGCAGCAGGGGCGATGCTTACATTATAAACAGCCTTGCTTGCAGCTTCGCCTTTCATCTGAGGAAGCTGAGTCGCTAACTAGGGGTGAGTTACAGTCTGTTCATTCCTTTGGACGTTTCCCTCCTGGAGGAGGGTCTCTGCACTTTTCATGATGCAGCCTGGGCTTGTTTCTTCTCATTATATCGTTTCTGTGAGATTTACTGCCATTTTGCTTGTCAGCCCTGGGTCCTGTTATTAAAGTGCTGAAGAAATGAGAATGATTTCCTTCCATACCCTTAACTCAAGGTCTTGGTGCATTTGTTTAGGCTACAGTATGTAATCAGCTAAATATTCTCTCCGGAAATGGAGAAACAACTTGAATTTTAACCCATTTGTCAAGTGTCACGGATTTTTAAAAGGCTGTATTTAGTGTGCAAGCCTGCTAACCTTCTCACCAGAATATGACAGTGGTGAGAAGCAAATGTGATACAGAAAACCCTGAGGGAGTGCCAGAAAGTGTCCAGAAGTTTCCTAAATGTGGAGGGAAACAATTTGGGGTTGGCAGTCATTTTAATGTCATTACAGGGCATCGCAGCTGTTGAGATGCATTTAAGACGAGCATCTGATGGGGGTGAAATGTCACACTGCTGTGTTTCTCCCCCTCGCCTGACAGAGAGCATCACCTTCAAGAGAACACTCGCCCTACACAGAGCAGATGGGATTCGGGTAACTGAGACCTCCTGAAGTGACGTCAAGGGCAGCTATCAGCCAAAGCACATTCCTATTGATAGTACCCGGCTCCTGCTTCACCATTTCTTGCCCAGAAAAATACAATTGCCTCCTTTCTTTTTATGTTTTGCCTTCAAACAAAAGATCCTAGATGTCCCTCCTTCTGTTGTAATGACTTGCAGTTCCTCATTACCTTGAGGAGAAGAGTAAACATGTTTCCCGGCTCAATATTTTAGAGGTTACTATTAATTTAACACACTATTTTTATTTAACGCTTGAAATTACCTTGAAAGATAATACGTAAGTTATTACTCTATCCCACATGAAAAACCTATGTTCAGGGATATATAGTTTTTTACTTGACCCTGGACGGATAGTGGATAAATAATATGTGCTTTTTAAATTGTGTGTGTTACAGGATGAAGATGGCGGAAGAGTAAGACGCGGAGCTCACCTTCCTCCCCACAGATACATCAGAAATACATCTACACGTGGAACTTCTCCTACAGAACACCCACTGAATGCTGGCAGAAGACCTCAGACCTTCCAGAAGGGAAGAAGCTCCCCACGTACCTGGGTAGCGCAAAAGAAAAAACAGTGCCCAAAGGGACGGGCCCTGCACCAGTGGGAGGGAGCCGTGTAGGAGGAAAGGTTTCCACACACTAGAAGCCCCTTCGCAGGCGGAGACTGTGGGCGGCGGAGGGGGGAAGCTCCGGAGCCGCGGAGGAGAGCGCAACCACAGGGTGTGGAGGGCAAAGCGGAGACGTTCCCGCAGAGGATCGGTGCCGACCGGCGCTCACCAGCCCGAGAGGCCTGTCTGCTCACCCGCCGGGGCGGGCGGGGGCTGGGAGCTGAGGCTCGGGCTTCGGTCGGAAGCAGGGAGAGGCCTGGGGTTGGCGGCGTGAACACAGCCTGAAGGGGTTAGTGCGCCACAGCTGCCGGGAGGGAGTCCGGGAAAAAGTCTGGAGCTGCCGAAGAGGCAAGAGACCATTGTTTCGGGGTGCACGAGGAGAGGGGATTCAGAGCACCGCCTAAACGAGCTCCAGAGACGGGCGCGAGCCGCGGTTATCAGCGCAGACCCCAGAGACGGACATGAGACGCTAAGGCCGCCGCTGCAGCCACCAAGAAGCCTGTGTGCGAGCACAGGTCACTCTCCACACCGGCCCTCCCGGGAGCCTGTGCAGCCCGCCACCGCCAGGGCCCCGGGATCCAGGAACAACGTCCCCGGGAGAACGCACGGCGCGCTTCGGGCTGGTGCAACGTCACGCCGCCTCTGACGCCGCAGGCGCGCCCCGCCTCCTACCCCTCCCTTCCCCCCGCGGCCTGAGTGAGCCAGAGCCCGCGAATCAGCTGCTCTTTTAACCCCGTCCTGTCTGAGCGAAGAGCAGACGCCCTCAGGTGACCTACATGCAGAGGCGGGGCCAAATCCAAAGCTGAACCCCGGGAGCTGTGCAAACAAAGAAGAGAAAGGGAAATCTCTCCCAGCAGCCTCAGAAGCAAAGGATTAAATCTCCACAATCAACTTGATGTATCCTGCATCTGTGGAATACATGAATAGACAACGAATCATCCCAAATTGAGGAGGTTGACTTTGAGAGCAAGATATATTATTTTTTCCACTTTTCCTCTTTTTGTAAATGTGTATGTGTATTCTTCTGTGTGAGATTTTGTCTGTATACCTTTGCTTTCACCATTTGTCCAAGGGTTCTGACCGTCTGTTTTTTTTTTCCTTTGGTTTTACTTAAAAAAATTTTTTTTCTTAATAATTATTTTAATAACTTTATTGTGTCTTACTTCATTTCTTTCTCCTTTCTTTCTTTCCTTCCTTCTCTCTTTCTTTTCTTCCTTTCTTCCTTTCTTTCTTCCTTCCTTCCTTCCTTTCTTTCTTTCTTTTTCTCCCTCCCTTTTATTCTAAGCCGTGTGGATGAAAGGCTCTTGGTGCTGCAGCCACGAGTCAGTGCACACCAGTCCACAAGAGACCTTCCGGCTCCACATAATACCAAACGGCAAAAATCTCCCAGAGATCTCCATCTCACCACCAAGACCCAGTTTCACTCAACGACCATCAAGCTACAGTGCTGGACACCCTATGCCAAACAACTAGCAAGACAGGAAGACAGCCCCATCCATTAGCAGAGAGGCTGCCTAAAATCATAATAAGGCTACAGACACCCCAAAACACACCACCAGATGGGGACCTGCCCACCAGAAAGACAAGATCCAGCCTCATCCACCAGAACACAGGCACTAGTCCCCTCTGCCAGGAAACCTACTCAACACACTGAACCAACCTTAGCCACTGGGAACAGACACCAAAAACAACAGGAACTACAAACCTGCAGCCTGGGAAAAGGAGACCCCAAAGACAGTAAGATAAGCAAAATGAAAAGATAGAAAAACAAACAGCAGATGAAGGAGCAAGGTAAAAACCAACCAGACCTAACAAATGAATAGGAAATACGCAGTCTACCTGAGAAAGAATTCAGAATAATGATAGTAAAGATTATCCGAAATCTTGGAAATAGAAGAGAGAAAATGCAAGAAACATTTAACAAGAACCTAGAAGAACTAAAAAGGAAACAAGCAATGATGAACAACACAAGAAATGAAATTAAAAATACTCTAGAAGGGGGCTTCCCTGGTGGCGCAGTGGTTGGGAGTCTGCCTGCTGGTGCGGGGGACGTGGGTTCGAACCCTGGTCTGGGATAATCCCGCATGCTGCGGAGCGGCTGGGCCCGTGGGCTACGGCTACTGGGCGTGCGCGTCTGGAGCCTGTGCTCCGCAACAGGAGAGGCCGCGATAGTGAGAGGACCTTGCACCGCGATGAAGAGTGGACCCCGCTTGGCACAACTAGAGAAAGCCCTCGCACAGAAACAAAAGCCCAACACAGCAATAATAATAAATTAATAAATTAATAAACTCCTACCCCCAGCATCTAAAAAAAAAAATGTACCTTTAAAAAACATATTCTAGAAGGGATCAATAGCAGAATAACTGAGGCAGAAGAATGGATAAGTGACCTGGAAGATAAAATAGTGGAAATAACTACTGCAGAGCAGAACAAAGAAAGAAAAATGAAAAGAACTGAGGACACTCTCAGAGACCTCTGGGACAACATTAAACACACCAACATTCCAATTATAGGGGTCCCAGAAGAAGAGAAAAGGAAAGGGACTGAGAAAATCTTTGAAGAGATTATAGTTGAAAACTTCCCTAATATGGGAAAGGAAATAGTGAATCAAGTCCAGGAAGCACATAGAGTCCCATATAGGATAAATCCAAGGGGAAACACACCAAGACACATATTAATCAAACTATCAAAAATTAAATACAAAGAAAACATATTAAAAGTAGCAAGGGAAAAACAACAAATAACACACAAGGGAATCCCCATAAGGTTAACAGCTAATCTTTCAGCAGAAACTCTGCAAGCCAGAAGGGAGTGGCAGGACATATTTAAAGTGATGAAGGAGAAAAACCTACAACCAAGATTACTCTACCCAGCAAGGATCTCATTCAGATTTGATGGAGAAATTAAAACCTTTACAGACAAGCAAAAGTTGAGAGAGTTCAGCACCACCAAACCAGCTTTACAACAAATGCTAAAGGAACTTCCCTAGACAAGAAACACAAGAGAAGGAAAAGAGCTACAATAAGAAACTCAAAGGGCTTCCCTGGTGGCGCAGTGGTTGAGAGTCCGCCTGCTGATGCAGGAGACACGGGTTCATGCCCCGGTCCGGGAGGGTCCCACATGCCGCGGAGCAACTAAGCCCGTGAGCCATGGCCGCTAGGCCTGCGCGTCCGGAGCCTGTGCTCCGCAATGGGAGAGGCCACAACAGTGAGAGGCCCACGTACCACACACACAAAAAAAGAAACCCAAAACAATTAATTAAATGGGAATAGGAACATACATATCGATAATTATCTTAAATGTAATTGGATTAAATGCTCTACCAAAAGACACAGACTGGCTGAATGGACACAAAAACAAGACCCGTATATATGCTGTCGAAAACATACCCAATTCAGACCTAGGGACACATACAGACTGAAAGTGAGGGGATGGAAAAAGATATTCCATGGAAATGGAAATCAGAAGAAAGCTGGAGTAGCAATCGTCATATCAGACAAAATAGACTTTAAAATAAAGACTATTACAAGGGACAAAGAAGGACACTACATAATGATCAAGGGATCGATCCAAGAAGAAGATATAACACTTGTAAATATTTATGCACCCAACATAGGAGCACCTCAATACATAACACAAATACTAACAGTCATAAAGGGGAAATCAACAGTAACACAATCATAGTAGGGGACTTTAACACCCCACTTTCACCAATGGACAGATCATCCAAAATGAAAATAAATAAGGAAACACAAGCTTTAAATGATACATTAAACAAGATGGACTTAATTGATATTTATAGGACATTCCATCTAAAAACAACAGAATACACATTCTTCTCAAGTGCTCATGGAACATTCTCCAGGATAGATCATATCTTGGGTCACAAATCTAGCCTTGGCAAATTTAAGAAAATTGAAATCATATCAAGTATCTCTTCCGACCACAATGCTATAAGACTAGATATCAATTACAGGAAAAGATCTGTAAGAAATACAAACACATGGAGGCTAAACAATACACTACATAATAACGAAGTGATCACTGAAGAAATCAAAGAGGAAATCAAAATATACCTAGAAACAAATGACAATGGAGACATGATGACCCAAAACCTATGGGATGCAGCAAAAGCAGTTCTAAGAGGGAAGTTTATAGCAATACAATCCTACCTTAAGAAACAGGAAACATCTCAAATAAACAACCTAACCTTGTACCTAAAGCAAAAAAACCCCAAAGTTAGCAGAAGGAAAGAAATCATAAAGATCAGATCAGAAATAAATGAAAAAGAAATGAAGGAAACGATAGCAAAGATCAATAAAACTAAAAGCTGGTTCTTTGAGAAGATAAACAAAATTGATAAACCACTAGCCAGACTCATCAAGAAAAAAAGGGAGAAGACTCAAATCAATAGAATTAGAAATGAAAAAGGAGAAGTAACAACTGACACTGCAGAAATACAAAGGACCGTGAGAGATTACTACAAGCAACTCTATGCCAATAAAATGGACAACCTGAAAGAAATGCACAACCTGCCGAGACTGAACCAGGAAGAAATAGAAAATATGAACACACCTATCACACGCACTGAAATTGAAACTGTGATTTAAAATCTTCCAACAAACAAAAGCCCAGGACCACATGGCTTCACAGGCAAATTCTATCAAACATTTAGAGAAGAGCTAACACCTATCCTTCTCAAACTCTTCCAAAAGATAGCAGAGGGAGGAACACTCCCAAACTCATTCTATGAGTCCACCATCACCCTGAAATGAAAACCAGACAAAGATGTCACAAAGAAAGAAAACTACAGGCCAATATCACTGATGAACATAGATGCAAAAATCCTCAACAAAATACTAGCAAACAGAATCAATAAATGCCGGAGAGGGTGTGGAGAAAAGGGAACACTCTTGCACAGTTGGTGGGAACATAAATTGATACAGCCACTATAGAGAACAGTATGGAGGTTCCTTAAAAATTAAAAATAGAACTACCATACAACACAGCAATCCCACTACTGGGCATATACCCTGAGAAAACCGTAATTCAAATAGAGTCATGTACCAAAATATTCATTGCAGCTCTATTTACAATAGCCAGGACATGGAAGCAACCTAAGTGTCCATCAACAGATGAATGGATAAAGATGTGGCACATATATACAATGGAATATTACTCAGCCATAAAAAGAAATGAATTTGAATTATTTGTACCGAGGTGGATAGACCTAGAGTCTGTCATACAGAGTGAAGTAAGTCAGAAGGAGAAAAACAAATACCATATGCTAACAGATATATATGGAATCTAAGAAAAACACAAAAGTCATGAAAAACCTAGGGGTAAGTGGGAATAAAGACACAGACCTACTAGAGAATGGACTTGAGGATATGGGGAGGGGGAAGGGTAAGCTGTGACAAAGTGAGAGAGTGGCAGGGACATATATACACTACCAAACGTAAAACAGATAGCTAGTGGGAAGCAGCCGCATAGCACAGGGAGATCAGCTCGGTGCTTTGTGACCACCTAGAGGGGTGGGATACAGAGGGTGGGAGGGAGGGAGACGCAAGAGGGAAGAGGTATGGGAACATATGTATACGTATAACTGATTTACTTTGTTATAAAGCAGAAACTAACACACCATTGTAAAGCAATTATACTGCAATAAAGATGTTAAAAATAATAAAATAAAATAAATTGTGTTTGTTTTAGAAAATTCTAGATGAGACAGTAAAATGAATATATACATATAAGCTAATTGAGTGCATATATGTGTATAATACATACACACATATATATATACTATATATATATATACACACACTAATTGAGATGGTTTAGTTTTGTGGGTGTGAAAGTAAGTCACCTCTGACAAAACTGGGTGTTTGTCTATTTTCAGTAATGTTTTGGGAAGTCAATTGCCATTGTTTTTATTCTTTTTTTTTTAAAGGATGCGTGAAGTACACAGCCTCCTTTAAAAGTGCTTCTAAATTTTCCGAAAGCCAGTTATGTCCCAAATTACTGGAAGAGTATTTCTTGAAGCTGAACCCAGGCAGTGACAAAGGGTGAGATCTTATCAATGAATTTGATGGTCTCCTGTTCTTCAAGATTTTTTTTAATGTCCATGTTCAGATGCCATCATAAATGTATTTTCTGGAATCTCTCATAAGTATGAAAGAGAGCACGCTTCACCGAAGGGTGCAATTCAGAAGGAAGATACCTGACAAGTCCTCAGAGCTCCCTTTCAGCTCGTTAACTCTTAACCTATCTGGAAAAGGTTGTGTCCACCCCTCAGTCAGTGGATGCAGGACTGGTAGAAGGCTGAACCCCTTTGGTTGGCCAATACAGACAAGAAGGAATTAGAAGGGACTTCTCCGATCTCCCCCAGGACTCTCCCTCAATGGAAAGGTGGTCTAAGCCCCACACAAATGAAAGTCATTCTGTATTTTCATTCAGTTCAGCCCAATGGGTTTTCATAAGCATGGGGTGTCTCCGGCCTTGGGATCCAGTGATGCCGGCTGCATGCCCCTTTCCTATCTTACCCCCAACGAGCTCCCCGCTGGGTCACGCCAGTGAGAGAAGTCTCGGCCTGCATGTCCACAAGGGATTCTTTCCTAGTTCAATCCTCATAACCTAAGCGAACAGTCACCTGCAGTAGTTGTTAAAACACTTGTCTGCTAGTTATTTCATGGTTAATGACAACCACTGAATGCGCTAGGAGGTGCCCGTGCCCCTGCCTGCCCCTGTAGTGCTGGCTGACTCAGTCCTGGTGAGACCCAGCTGGGTACCACAGAGTTGCTATCTGGGCAACCACTAGGCTGCTGGCCAACTATCTGGTCAGCTGGCCAGCCTGAAACAGTTCTTGTTAACTGGCCCTGTCCCCACGTGTTCCCAACTGCTAACACAGAGCTAACCTAGACATGCTCACAGGGTAAGACCCCATCCTTTGCACCAGCATCCCAGGGGCAAATGGTCACCTGCTGCTAGATGGTCCTTCCCAAATTGCCCCTGGCACAGCTGAGATTTCTTCTCTGCCTTCCACACTGCGAGAGACCACCTAAACGAGCCATACATTATGTCCAGGCTTTTAAAACAAAAGCACAGGTAATACTAGCAGAGATGGGGAAAAAGCCTTTCTCTTTTCGCCTGCAAACTATTGATTCTGCAGGAGTGACTTTGCATGGAACGGGCCTCCCCGACTTGAATATCCGATGCAGAAAGAGTGATGGGAAACCATGCACTGTTCTCTGCAGGTCGGCGCTGCCTGCCTGTGGAGAGGCTTACGGCTATTTGCCTCATGTGATATTCAGCAGCAGTGGAGATTTGTGAATATTTTACGTTTGTGGAGATCACGCATATCTCATGATCACTGCTAAGTTGATGCTTACATTTAAGAAATGCCTAAAATATATCAAGCTGATTCTATGCAAATAGGATACATCAATCAAGCAAAACTAATGAAACAACTGCTTTTATGTAGCACATACCCTCGTGTGAGACAGAGAAAACAAGCAGATAAATAAGTCATATATATATATATATATACATATATACATGTATATATATATGTGTATATATATATGCACACACACACACACACACAGAGTTAATTGTATGCTATAAAGGGCTACGTAGAAAAATAAACCTGATAAAAAAATGAAGAAGGTGGGGAGGTAAAGTTTCACTAATAAAGCTTATTTATGGAAAGGCCTGGAGGAGGCGAGGGAAGTGTTACTGCCTGGGGGGACTTGAGAGTGAGTTCAGGGTTCTGAGAAGGGAGCATGACTAGCGTTTGGAAGGAGAAGCAAGGAGGTTATCTTGGCTGAACTTGAGCTTAGCGAGGAACTGGGAAGGGAGGTTAGACCATGAGGTCTTACAGCTTTTGTAGGGCTTTGGTAATTACCCTGAGCATGATAGGAAGCCATTGAGGAGTTGTGGTCTGCAAACGGATGTGATACAACTATTTTTAAAGGATTACACTGAATGCCATTTGAAAATAGACAGTAAAATTACATGGGTAAAATCAGAGACCATTGAGCAGTCGACCCCAACAATCCGGTACAGGATGAAGGTGACTTACGCCAGGTGGCAGCAGTGGCGGTGATAACTGATCCGCTTCTGTATATGTTTTGAAGGTAGAACAGAAGGTATTTTATTAGTGGGAACAAATGGAGTATGTGAGAGACACAGGGAACTAAAGATGGCTCCTACGGGCAAGACTCCATGATTGGAATATGGCATTGCTATCAAGTGAGATAGGCTCCATGGAAGGAGAAGGGATTTGGGGGTAGGCTGGGGGTAGGGGGAAGAGCAGGAGTTTAGCTTGGGACATGTTGAGTTTGAGGTACTTGTCACCATCTGAATGGAAGTATCAAGGAAGCAGGTGGGTAAACAAGACCAGAGTTCAAGGGCAAGTTCAGCGCTTCAGACAGGCACACGGGATCATCGGCACCTAATTAGATGCATACAACGCCTAAGCATGTAGTCCAGGGATCGAACTCTTGGGTATTCCAACTCCTGGGAGACCCTGGGAGATGTGCAAATGCAAATAATAAATGGAAAAGTAACATGTCATCAGCTAGGAAGAAACCCAGCAGAGCAGAGTGCCTTAGAAGAAAAGTCGGAGGGATATTTCCAGAAGGATGGAGTGAATCACTGTGATAAGCCTACTGACACTCAGTGGAGGAGTATGGGGACCAGTCACTGGGCCCTCGGTTTGACAATGCGGACGTCACTAGGTATCTTGCCAAGAGCACCCTTTAGTTTGATTATCTAATTGATAATGCTAAAAACAAACCGGAAAACCAAACGAAATCAAACAAAAATAAAGCAAAAACAAAAAGCAAAAAGTCTACAAATAATGAATATCATCTAGTATATATGAAAATCGAAGGCATTACAGCTTTCTATTTCATCACAAAGGAGTTAGCTAACAGAAGCTGCATCCAGGAAGGATTTCCATTTGCCCAAGTGGGTGCTCTCGTCTTCTGTGTGTGGTTCCTTGCTTCTTTCTTTACGGGACTTTCACTCAGCTTTCCTCATCTCACCAAAGGCCAGTTCTGACTCCACTTAAAGATTGTAGTTTGTAGGGTGCACTCAGTGATCAAGGAGTTGCTAATGCTTACCCACTGTCATATCACTATTGTATAAAAATGTATTCACTGAGACAGCTCTAGGAAAACATTCCCTGTTCTTGCTCCTGTTGTACCCTCCAGTGAGAACCCCACCCCTCACAGAAGGTGCACCAGCCTCTCTTACTGAGAAAGTGGGTTACAATCCAGCCCAGAATTCTGGTACATTGTTTTCTCTATTTAACCGAAGTATCTTGTCATGTCCTAGAACAGAAGTGAATCAAAATTACCTTTTTTTTTTTTTTCACAGCTTTCTCTCAGAACCCATCATTAAGGAGGCATAGTGCATAGTGGACAACATGCCTCGTGATCATTCTTACCTCCAGGGATTCATACCTGCATGTCCCTCTCCTTCAGGGAATAGAGTTGACCTGAGAAAGCCATAGGATAGAGCAAAAATGACAACGCTTGATACCAAGATGTATTCGTTGCCCATTGCTGCATAACAAATCTCCCTAAAATACACATTTATTATCTCCTAGTGTCTGTGGGTCTGAACTCAGGCGTGGTTATCCAGGACCTATGGCTTTGGTTCTCTCATAAGGCTGTAATCACCTTAAGGCTTGACTAAGGGTGGGTTTATTTCCAAGCCCACCGCAGTGTTTCTTGACAGTATTCAGCTCTTCGTCAGCTGTTTGACTGAGGGCCTCAGTCTCTCCCTCTCTGTTGGTCAGAGGCTGTCCTTAGTTCCTCGTCCTGTGATCCACTCCACAGGGAGGCTCACAGCACGGCAGCCTGCTCCATCCAAACAGGCAAGTGGGAAGGAGAAGGAGACAGAGATGGAGAAAGAAGATGATAGATAGATAGGTAAATAGATAGATAGATAGATAGGCAAAGGATGTGTTTGAGCAAGACAAAAGTCAGGGTGTTTTATAACCTAACCCCAGAAGTGACATCACAACACTCTTGCCATATCCTATTCACTAAAGCAAGTTGCAAGGTCCAACCCACGCATAGGAGAATGGATTGCAGTCGGCATAAATACTAGCAGTGGGGATCACAGGAGCCCTTGGGGAAGCTGAGCACCCCCTGATTAGGTCACGGAGAACATTGCAGCTTCCAGCTTGCTCCCTAGGAGAGCATAACGTAGCTCCATGGAGACGTCCATGTGACACGGAGCAAATTCCTGCATGAACTTGCCAGGCACGGAAATGCAGTACCTTAGAGGTAGACCCTTCAGGCTCAGTCAAACCTTCAGATGACTACTGGCCCGGCCGACACCCACCCTGAAACCTTCCGAGAGACACCGAGTCAGAACCACCCAGTTAAACTGCTTCCCACAGAATCGGAGTGAGTAACTCGGAGGTCATCTGCTGTGTGGTGATTGATAACTAACACATGAAAACATTTGTAACTTTTCCTCAAGGGGCCTCTCCAGAGACCTTTCTGAGAGTGTCTGGATCAGAAATGCTTCCGTGAATAATCCACCAACCAGGTCTTTAAGTATCACTGAGGGCCTTTCATGCTCCATGTGAAAAATTATGGAAAGAGCTGATTTCAGTTGCCATCATTACAAGCAACTGAGATTTGAGAACTGATTTTTTTTTTTTCAACTGAAACAAACTTTTTAACAATAAATGCTATGCAATTTAGAATCTTGTGAAAAATCAAACATTTTCTAGAAAATATCTAGCACTTTTTGCTAAAGTTGCACCATTTATGTTTTGAAGTTGATTGACTGAAACCTGACAGCATGTCAGAAATTTTGCTCAGTTTTAAGTTGGGGTACTGTGGGAAAAAGCAGAACTTTAGATCTCTGCAGCAGTGTGCCAGTTTTTAGCGACTGGGAAAAACCCTGGATCACTCCTTTGCTAAGGAGCTGACTTAATTAGCAGGTCACCAGAACTGGATGGGAGTGAAGCTCAACATTAAAATTCAAAGGTGTCTCCAAACTGCTCATCCTTTAAGAAGTGATTTTCATTTTCAGGCATGTTAGTGACCCCCTGGAGAGAGTGACAAAGGTGATCTGGGGTCTGGAACCTTCCTGAGGACCCCTTGCTAACTCCCAGCGCCCTGAGGTTCCATGCAATACACCTTAGGACCTCTGCTTGCCCGCTGCCTTTCCCCTAAACATAGACATACAATTCCCACCCACCAATCCGTGAGACACACACATATGCTCACACGTGCACACATGCACACACAAACATACAGACGAAGAGAATGAAGTCCTGTCTGGTCCTTTCAGCCTGCTTTGGTGATTTTTATTTACACACCATATTATAGCCTTTGCTCATTCCATTTAGAGAACATACATATATCTTAACCTCACGGTACCAACAGACAGCTCTTCTTTCTTGAATGTCCCATTTATTTTATCATCGAACATCAAAGCTCTCCCTAAGGCATATACACACATTTCGGTGATTTCATCAGAAGAAAATAAAAGTTAGTCATATTGACCCTCAGATTCGAATCCCCCTTATTCCCTAAACTGGGGGAATGACTTTCTCATTTTATTCACCTCAAGTTCGAGTTCTGCACTGAATTCCTAGTTGGACTCTCCATAGCCATAACATTTCTGCATATCTTCAGGGAAGTCAAGTGGTATAAAAATACTTCAGTAGCTGGCTCTCCAGTCTCTGATTTAACTTGTACTTAAATTTAGCTTCTTAAGTGTCTTCTTAAGGAAAAGTAGTTCAGCAGGGGCCAAGTAAAATTGAAGTGCCTATCCTCATTGGAATGTAAGATCATCTAGTCTCCATTTCTTTCCCTAAATCCTTCTTTTCCTTTCTCATGGGTCTTAATTCTTTTTTAATCTGGATCCCCTAGGAAATCAGAGCAGTCTCGGCCAGATGCCATATTCTCTTCTATGATAGATTTTGCTTCGATTTTCATCACCATATTATAAATGAGAAAATGAAGCATTTTTTGAACATGACATCTATGCCTAGCTCATGCAACTCATCAGGTTGAATAACGGGCTCTATCCTTAGGGTCATTACAATCTGTTGGGAAGGTAAAAAATATCACCATCATCAATGCTAACATTTGTTAGCTGGACACTGTTTTCAGTGCTTTGTTTAGAATAACTTACTTATCATTACAAAAATGTTAGGAAGCAGACAGTATTATTAGCCTCTTCTGCAGGTGTGGAGACTGAGGTATAAGAGGTTAAGTCCCTTATCCAAGGTAACCAGGCTAGCAGGGGGCAGGCTGGGACAAGAAGCCATGGGGTCTAGCTGCAGAACCCTGACTCTTAGCCATTATACTAAACTGCCTCTCCAAGAGCACTGAGGACTGTGCGATGTCTCCACTGACCCTGACAACAAGATTTTAGGGAAAGGCACGCCAGTGTTCACTTGCCAGTGCACAGCTGCGGAGGGATGAGGGTTAATACTCTCCACTAACTCTTTCTCTCCTTAACCTTCCCAGTAGCCAGTGGAGAGCAGGTCCTCGCTGTTATTGGAATGTCTCCCCTCTGCATGGCTTTGCTGAGGCCCTTCACAGGCAGCTAGCTCCCTCCCCGCAAGCCGTGGACCCACCTATGGTTGCAGCAGATATACCCGTTCCACCTTCATGCATCTCCTCTACCTCACTCACAGGGGAGCACTCTCTCATTTTCCCTTGCAGCAAATCTTTCTAACATCATTCAGATCCATTTGCCTTGAACCGATAGGTATTTTGACATAAGACAGGGGTGTATAGAAGACTTAAAATCAGGGTGGCTATGTTTAAGTTTAATCATCTATTTAATAGAACAGTTTTCCTAGGGTCATGGGAACTGTCAGTGACATTAAAAACTGTTTAACCGTTTAAGGGCCATTCATCTGGAAGGGTATGCACACTGGATTTCAGGGACAGACTAAATTAAATTAGAGTTGCATTGTTAAGGCTATGTAAGAGAATACAATTAAGGCAAAAATGAAGAAGCATGTACTAACATCTACAAAAATAAGGAAGAACAGTTGGTCTGTAGGGACTGATAAAATGAACACAGACAGAAAAAGATCATGTGTAGAATCTTTTAATTTCAAGCAAACATCTGCAAAATATCTATTTTCCTGGGACCTCACAAGCTTAGCTCTGAGGGAAAGCTGATGCATTTATGGACTTCCATAGTTCTATATTGAATCTCACTCTTAGTGTCTTTCTTTGCAGAGAGCTTTGTACCAAACTGTTTTACAACCATTTCTCTGGATAGATTCTTGTTCCATGGGGACAGGTTCCCATGTCTTCCCCATGGCCAGAGAGGTGAGGTGCATGGCAAGGAAGGATGTATGCCATCTTCAGACCTCTTCCCAGCTCTTATTTTCCACCTTGGGGATTGAGTAGCACACTGAATATTTGAGAATAGGCTTCAACCCCTAATAGGGAAAGAGTGAACAAGTGAAAAGTTCAGGACAAGAACAGGGAGAAGAGATCAAGGAGCAAATGGAAAGGGTCTGTTCCCCAGATAAAATCGCAGCAAGGCTGAGAGACCCTGTGTAGAGACGAACAGCTATTAGTGAGTTTACACAGAGAAGATCTCACACACCTTACAGTATAATTTCCACATTGGCACTTAAGGCTAGTACACGGTCAGGTGAGGATAAGCTATGTCTTGAAGAGTAGGAAAAACCAGAGGCATCAAAGACCAGATAGGAAATGTGTATGTTACAAAGCATTGTAAGATACTTGTGTTGCCTTCTACGTTTGAGGAAGGATTCCAACTCCCATCTGCAATATTCTGGAAATTAGACAAACCCAGTGTAATCTGGAGAGGTTGGAAAGCTTCTGCTCCATTCCTAAGAATAGGCTTACAACTACTCTGGAGAAATGCAAATTCAAAATACAAATGCAGTTTAATCTTAGAAAAATAAAATTAGATTTTCCAAACCTAAGTGGTTAACAGAATTTCACAACTACTCTGTGCAGAAACACTCAAAGAAGAAACTAAATAGGACTGTTAGTTCCACAATCCAAAGTTAACCACTGTTATCATATTCTTTCCAATTTAACTTCCTCAGGCATATATTTATATGCTAACAATGAAACCAAACAAAGGGACAAAGTAACAGCACTGATCCTTAGTCGTCTCAGCGGAGCCTAACGCACCCTTATGCAAATATTTGGCTACAGTGCACATTCTAAAAGGTGAGGAAAGAACAAAGAAGGTTGAGTTAATTGGATTTTCTAGCACAGATTTGAGAGTAAAAGAGATATATCAAAAACAACAAAAATGAAAGAAGTGTGGTTTCATTAATGCTCTTAACTGATAGGGAATTCCCACTGTCAGGGATTTTTTCAAGGAAATTTCAGGGAGTTCATATGTGGTACACAATTTTAACTGGCTTTAACTTTTGCTTCACTCCATCCTCTCTAGTACATAACATAATCTATGAAAGTTTGTTTCTTGTGTGATAACTTGTGTTCATTTAACTTTGGGGAACTCTCTTCCAGAAAAGGGTTGATCAAAGCTCAGAGAGAAAAGAGCTGTACAGGATCAGTCAATGGTGAAAAACACACCCAGTGGGTAGTGTCTGTTGCTGGCCCACTTAGCATCTAATATTCTCTCTTTTTTTTTTTTTTTTTTGGCAAGGAAACCCCAGTTTGTTCTTTAATGCGTACCCCAAACACAATCATCTCAGCTAGGTGCTGACTCCAGGTGGGCTGAGGAGATTTCCACCAATTCTAGTAATTATTAGGTCAGAGTGGACATTTTGACTCAATTTTGACCAATTGGAAGTGAGGAGAGGTTTGCTGGAAGCTTCTTAAAGTGTTCTTCAATCACAGCTGCCAGTGAGAGGTTGTCAACTTCCCTCTCCTCCCGGACATCAAAAGAGAAAAGTGTCTGTCTCCCCAGTGGCTCCTGGCATCCATTTTCCATCAGTGAAGACCAGACTTAGCCTAAATCTACCTGTAGACAGCAGAGGAGGACATGGCAAACACCTGCTTCTCTACTGTCATCCTTGAGCTGCACACCTGTCCACCTGGAGCTTCCCAAGAACTGGACCAGCCCTGATGCATTAATCTTCAATGTGTACTGGGAATTACATGCTAAGATGGCATTTAGTCTCTTTGCTTCTATGTTCACGAAGGGGCTGATGAGCACTCTTTTTCCTGGTATCTCTGTTTGACAGATGTTACTTGTGAAATATTTCGAACGTGGCATTTTTAGAGTTAAGTTGTGGACATGTTTTATACATTTCCATGGTTATTGGTATAATTGGGTTTATTCTTTTTGATGCTAATTTAATGAAATTAATTGCCCAGAAAATCGTCTATTATATAATTTATTGGCAAATACCGCTGTATAAAAATCTATTAACTTTTAATTCTGTCTACATATTTGGTTATATTCTCTTTCTCATTTGATGTTTTGTATATTTGCTTATTATTTCTGATTAGATTTATTTAATGTTTACCCACTTTATCTTTATTTTTAAAGATTAGCCTCTGGTTTTAATTTTAAATTTTCATGTCCATTTTTTTCTAAAAGAAGTTGTCCTTTTGGTCTCCTTTATTTATCCTGTTCTCCTTTAGTGTTTCATTTTAGTTTTTTTTTTTAACATCGTCCTTTGAATAATTTACTTCATCTTTTATTATTTTATTTATTTTTTAAAAATATCTAAGATTTTGGATTTTTGGTTTTACTCTTTGTGATTTTTGGTTTACTTTTGGCTCTTTTCATTGTCATTACTTTTCAATACTATTTATTTTAACCAAGAAGAGGGGGTATAAGCCCAGAAACATGGGCCCCATTAGCACCTGGATCTTATGGTCTCAGCTACTTTCTATCCCATATTCACACTCTGCTGCAAATTACATTCTCTGACCTCTTCCTTCCCCAGCACTGTTGCATTGTGATGAAACTTTGTCTTAGAATAAATGAAGGAAAATAATTCTATTGGAATAGATAATCTTGTCAAATAAAATTGGTCTCATTCATGAATTATTTCTGCAGGCTTCAAATGGGCACAGACATTGCTTCTCTGCAGTGCAGAGAGACAGCAGCTGGGGGAATGGTTGACTTAAAAACAAAAAAACAAACAAAAAAAACCTCCAGTGAAGAAACTAGTTTAATTCCCTACAGTCCAGTTTAGTTTCTAAAACTAACCTGTGCACTGATGAGGGAAAAGATTTTATGTCTGCATATCTATAAAGTTGTTCAGATAAAAGGCAGTGCAGAATGTCACCTGGAATGTTATACTGAATAAAGGCATTATCTACAAGTGAAAAAGAGAGGAATGTGCCTTTCCCTTCAGGGAGGCATCTCAGTGTCCATCCAAATGACCTCTCTGGGTATTCAAATGGGGTCCGATTTGGTTTTCAATTCTTTTGAATATTTCCTTTTTTAAGCTTCCTGAAAATCATCAATTGATGTTGATTTTCTCAGGGCTTTATAGAGCTGTAGGACTTTTCTGCCAAATGCAAATCCCCCCAAGAAGAGATTACTTCACCTGTTCATGAGTCATGAGTAGACAAGCCCTTTGTCAAAGGCATTCCAAGGTACTGTCACCCAGGCAGGAAACTGGGCAGGGGTTCAGAGCACACACTAAAACAAAGGAAATCTGGAGTGCCAAGTGCTGCTTCAGAGAGCCTGCCTTCTGGCAGCCTGGTCTGGTGAGCATGAGGTCAAGCTGTGGGCAAAAGCCGGCCTCAACCACAAGTTCATGAACACCAAGCAGAGGACTCGGCTGCTTCACGATTTTGCCAAAAGCAAGCTCTGCTCAGGTGCCCACAGGGGAGGGGCTGAGTCTCATGTTGGTACTTCTTATTTATTGTGTCCCTCTGTTCATGGGCTCTGGATAAATATAGGATTTTTGTTGCACGGGCTATTATTGATCCTTTCAAGCATCATAATTTCTCCCCAAGGAAAGAAACAAATCTGAGAAAATAAACTAAGTTTACTTTCTATTTATAATCTAAAAAGACAAAAGCCTATATATTTTAGAAGCAGGAGAGCACAGTATATCTTACTATAAAATACTTGGAAAGTTATTTTTGTTTTTGTGTTAAAACATATCTTTTAACTCTTACAACCAAACACTAATTAGATTCTTAAGATTTTGAAAACTTCCCTGTTTACACTTTCTATTACCTGAAATGTACGGATAAATGTTTTTCTTAAAAGATGAGATTGCAAATCTACATCTTCTCAAAGTGCCATCATTATCAAAGCCATAAGATAACATTATTTCAACAGTAAAACATGGCATTTGGTATTTTCCTGGATATTGGACAGCATGTAGAAAGCATATGCTTAGTAGTAAAAGACTACACATTTTCACTTATATCAAGTTGGGGATTCTGACAAAAGTTTTCACTATTATTATTTTAAAAATACTTCGAAATACTTTTTACTTGTAAAAAATGATATATTACTGCAGTGAGCTGTTATGGCTTCCCAAGATCCATTGGGGAATGGCCACCATTATTGGTGTTCTGTAGAAGACCATATTTTAACATGTATTCGTGTAAATATGCTATTGATGAAGCTCTCTGTCCCATGCCTGTAAAATGTCACACAAAATAATGAAGCACATGGCAGTGGGTCCCATGCCTCATTTCAGTGAGTCGCCTAAGGCCATATCTTAGGTCATTGTAATTAAGCCACATAGTTTGACTTTGTGCTGGAAATGTGAGGAAGGGTAGGAAAACGGAATACAAATTAAAACTCAGGTGCTGATATTTTTAAAATCCAAGTTAGAGATTGTATTTATATAGGTTCTTGTAATGATCACATCCCAATGAGATGAGGCTCTATTATTTAAGCACTGTGGAAGAATGTGTTGTAAAACTTGAGGCTTGCCTTTCATTTATTATGATATGATCATATTAAGCTAAATTAATGAAGATCATTTTCTTTATAAATTCCATTAATTAACCATGAAAAAGACAACATGGCTACCAGTATCTTTGTGATTAAATAAATCATAGTAATTTTTTTTAGCTCTTCTATTTCTTTTCCCTTTTCTCCCCCCACCCCTCTTTTTCTCTTTCTGTCTTTTTTTTTTCCTGGTTTAAAATCAATTTTTAGATTCTTTTTAGAGTAAAATGGGATCTTCATGTTTCTGAGTTGCAAAAATTCTCTCTACACATTTTTCCCTCTGTTACCATGTTTTTCAATCAATCCTGGCTGCCACTGTCAGGCAGACAGAAAGCCCAAGGACACTTTTTCTTACATCTGTAGAGAAACCTGAGCAGCAGACATGGAGCAGCAGGCTGTTCAGGCCTGTGAGATAGATGTACCAGCCCACCTGTTTCTCAAATCCGGATTTTTATGCTACACACCTTTGTCACCAAATGCTATATCAGGAGAGTATAATTGTCATATGTATATCTCTTAAGCTTATCATAACCAAGAGTCATATACTATGCTCCTTTGTTTCCCTTCTAAGCCCAGCAAAATGATGGGTACAGAAAAGGTACGTAAATAGTTGCTGAATTAATAAATAGGGGAAGTCTTTACCTGATCAAAATATTACCCCACTGGAAGTTTGATTTCATACACCTAAAACATCTCTGATCATTCAGCATGATTGCTTTAGCTTCTTCTGTTATGTCATTATTAATTCAGACTCTAGGTAAATTGTGAAACATCACAAATATCTGGAAAGCAAAGGATAATTTACAAGACTACCATTTTTCACTTATACTTATTTACTATTCTAGTAAAATACAACTAAATCCAAGTATCTTATGGTTGAACATGCCTAAAAACTGCACAGAGAAAATAGAGTGTATCTAGTCCAATTATTACTTTGATAAAATATAATCCTGTAATATTTCCTATTTTATGTTCAAAAGAGCTAAACTTACCTTGGTCAAAATCAGAATAATCTCAACCTTGTAAAAATATTTCTAAAAAAAGCTTTACGTAACTTAAAAAAGATAGTGGCACAAGACATACGGAGCCATAGATATTAAAACAAAACAATTTTTAAACCTTTGAAAAGAATGTTAACCTTTTTAAAACTAGGTCTAGAGCAATTTATTTTGCTTTGTAGGAACAAGGGTACAAAGTAGCCAAAGTCATGAAGCTAAACATGTGTTTACCTGATATGAGTCTGGTTTAAGAGTGTATGGTCTTTGTCTCTAAAGAGACACAGGGTTACTTATCCAAAATACGTGATTCTCCACAAAAGGTAACTGGCAAACTGGCAAGTAGGGTTGTGGAGTCGGCCCACAATTTCATTAGGTGATCGATACTACCCATGCCACGGGGCCACATTTACTGGCAGGTTGCTTTACTTTCCCCAAATCATAGAATAATGATAGATTTTAAAACAGAGAAGCATGGTTCTGCAAAAGTCCCACTGCTGTTTCAGTAGCAAAAGCTTTCAAATTGGTGTCATTTTGCCTTGGCTATCCCACCTGTGCCTAGGAACATACACTACCTCTTTCCCAGAACATAAAGTGTAACAGCTTCTGCAGAGTGCAGAGCTCAGACCTGCTCTGGTGTTGCGGATGTGATTAGTATTCTGAACGTCTGGTTGACATACAGCAGACAGCTCTGCAGCCCTCAGACTGTCAGTGCGGATCAGGAATGATGCTGTTAATATTTAGTTTGGGAAACTGATGTTTGGTTAGAGGGAAGGTATGAAGGGGATGTGGGCATAAATAATGAAAATACAATTTAGGGAGGAGCTTCAAGAAGGCGGAAGAGTAAGATGCGGAGATCACCTTCCTCCCCACAAATACATCTACACGTGCAACAGCTCCTACAGAACACCCACTGAACGCTGGCAGAAGACCTCAGACCTCCCAGAAGGGAAGAAACTCCCCACGTACCTGGGTAGCGCAAAAGAGAAAACAGCGACAAAAGGGACGGGCCCTGCACCAGTGGGAGGGAGCCGTGAAGGAGGAAAGGTTTCCACACACTAGGAGCCCCTTCGCGGGCGGAGACTGCGGGTGGCCGAGGGGGGAAGTCGGAGCCGCGGAGGAGAGCGCAGCCACAGGGTGCGGAGGGCAAAGCGGAGAGATTCCCGCAGAGGATCGGTGCCGACCGGCACTCACCAGCCCGAGAGGCTCGTCTGCTCACCCGCCGGGGTGGGCGGGGCTGGGAGCTGAGCCTCGGGCTTCGGTGGGAAGCAGGAAGAGGCCTGGGGTTGGCAGAGCGGACACAGCCTGAAGGGGTTAGTGCGCCACGGCTGCCGGGAGGGAGTCCTGGAAAACGTCCGGAGCTGCCCAAGAGGCAAGAGACTTTTTCTTACCTCTTTGTTTCCTGGTGCGCGAGGAGATTCACACCGCCGCTTAAAGGAGCTGCAGAGACGGGCGCGAGCCGCGGCTATCAGCGCGGACCCCAGAGACGGGCATGAGACGCTAAGGCCTCTGCTGCCGCCACCAAGAAGCCTGTGTGCGAGCACAGGTCACCGTCCACACCGCACCTCCCCGGAGCCTGTGCAGCCCGCCACCGCCAGGGCCTCGCGATCCAGGGACAACTTCCCCGGGAGAACGCACGGGCGCGCCTCGAGCTGGTGCAACGTCATGCCGCCTCTGACGCCGCAGGCGCGCCCCGCCTCCTACCCCTCCCTCCCCCCAGGCCTGAGTGAGCCAGAGCCCGCGAATCAGAGGCTCCTTTAACCCTGTCCTGTCTGAGCGAAGAACAGACGCCCTCTGGCGACCTATACACAAAGGCAGGCATGGGACGCTAAGGCTGCTGCTGCAGCTACCAAGAAGCCTGTGTGCAAGCACAGGTCACTGTCCACTTCTGCCCTCCGGGGAGCCTTTGCAGACCACCACTGCCAGGGTCCCGGGATCCAGGGACAACTTCCCCAGAAGAACGCACGGCGCGCCTCACAGTGGTTCAATATCACGCCGGCCTCTGACACCGCAGACTTGCCCCGCACTCCGTACCCCTCCCTCCCCCTGGCCTGAGTGAGCCAGAGCCCCCGAATCAGCTGCTCCTTTAACCCCGTCCTGTCTGAGCGAAGAACAACATGCTCAGGCGACCTACATGCAGAGGCGGGGCCAGATCCAAAGCTGAACCCCAGGAGCTCTGCGAACAAAGAAGAGAAAGGGAAATCTCTCCCAGCAGCCTCAGGAGCAGCTGATTAAATCTCCTCAATCTACTTGATGTAGCCAGCATCTGTGTAATACCTGAATAGACAACGAATCATCCCAAATTGAGGAGGTGGACTTTGGGAGCAACTATATATATATATATATATATATATATATATATATATATATATATATATATATATATACACACATATATATATATTTCCCTTTTCTCTTTTTGTGAGTGTATATGTGTATCCTTCTGTGTGTGATTTTGTCTGTATAGCTTTGCTTTTACCATTTGTCCTAGGGTCTTGTCCATCCGTCTTTTTTTTTACTTAAAAAAAATTTATTTCTTAATAACTATTTTTTATTTTAATAACTATTTTATTTTATCTTCTTCCTTCCTTCCTTCCTTCCTTCCTTCCTTCCTTCCTTCCTTCCTTCCTTTTCTTTTCTCCCTTTTATTCTGAGCCGTGTGGATGACAAGATCTTGGTGCTCCAGCCAGGCGTCAGGGCTGTGCCTCTGAGGTGAGAGAGCCAAGTTCAGGACACTGGTCCACAAGAGACCTCCCTGCTCCACGTAATATCAAACGGTGAAAACCTGCCAGAGATCTCCACTCAACGACCAGAAAGCTAAAAGTGCTGGATGCCCTATTCCAAACAACTAGCAAGACAGGAAGACAGCCCCATCCATTAGCAGAGAGGCTGCCTAAAAAAATAATAAGGCCACAGACACCCCAAAACACACCACCAGACATGGACCTGCCCACCAGAAAGACAAGATCCAGCCTCATCCACCAGAACACAAACACTAGTTCCCTCCATCAGGAAGCCTTCACAACCCACTGAACCAACCTTAGCCACTGGGGACAGACATGAAAAACAACAAGAACTATGAACCTGCAGCCTGCAAAAAGGAGACCCCAAACACAGTAAGTTAAGCAAAATGGGAAGACAGAGAAACGCACAGCAGATGAAGGAGCAAGGTAAAAACCCACCAGACCTAAAGAAATGAAGGGGAAATAGGCAGGCCACCTGAAGAAGAATTCAAAATAATGATAGTAAAGATGATCCAAAATCTTGGAAATAGAGTGGAGAAACTACAAGAAACATTTAACAAGGGCCTAGAAAAACTAAACAGCAAACAACCAGTGACGAGCAACTTAATAGAAGGAATTAAAAATTCTCTAGAAGGGATCAATAGCAGAATAACTGAGGCAGAACGGATAAGTGACCTGGAAGATAAAATAGTGGAAATAACTACAGCAGAGCAGAACAAAGAAAAAAGAATGAAAAGAACTGAGGACAGTCTCAGAGACCTCTGGGACAACATTAAACGCACCAACATTCGAATTATAGGGGTCCCAGAAGAAGAAGAGAAAAAGAAAGGGACTGAGAAAATCTTTGAAGAGATTATAGTGGAAAACTTCCCTAATATGGGAAAGGAAATAGTGAATCAAGTCCAGGAAGCACAGAGAGTCCCATACAGGATAAATCCAAGGAGAAACACGCCAAGACACATGTTAATCAAACCATCAAAAATTAAATACAGAGAAAAATTATTAAAAGCAGCAATGGAAAAACAACAAATAACACACAAGAGAATCCCCATAAGATTAACAACTGATCTTTAAGAAGAAACTCTGCAAGCCAGAAGGGAGTGGCAGGACATATTTAAAGTGATGAAGGAGAAAACCCTACAACCAAGATTACTCTACTCAGAAAGGATCTCATTCAGATTGGACAGAGAAATTAAAACCTTTACAGACAAGCAAAAGCTAAGAGAATTCAGCACCACCAAACCAACTTTACAACAAATGCTAAAGGAACTTTCCTAGGAAGGAAACACAAGAGAAGGAAAAAACATACAATAACAAACCCAAAGCCATTAAAAAAATGGTAATACGAACATACATATCAATAATTACCTTAAGTGTAAATTGATTAAATGGTACAACCAAAAGACATAGATTGGCTGAATGGATACAAAAACAAGACCTGGATATATGCTGTCGACAACATACCCACTTCAGACCTAGGGACACACACAGACAGAAAGTGAAGGGATGGAAAAAGATTTTCCACGCAAATGGAAAACAAAAGAAAGTTAGAGTAGCAATTCTCATAGCAGGCAAAATAGACTTTAAAACAAAGACTATCACAGGAGACAAAGGACACTACATAATGATGAAGGGATCAATCCAAGAAGAAGATATAATAATTGTAAATGTTTATGCACCCAAAACCGGAGGACCTCAATGTATAAGGCAAATACTTACAGCCATAAAAGGGGAAATCGACAGTAACACAATCATAGTAGAGGACTTTAACACCCCATTTTCACCAGTGGACAGATCATCCAAAATGAAAATAAATGAGGAAACAAAAGCTTTAAATGATACATTAAACAAGATGACTTGATTGATATGGGACACTCCATTCAAAAACAACAGAATACACATTCTTAACAAGTGCTCATGGAATATTCTCCAGGATAGATCATATCTTGGGTCACAAATCAAGACTTGGTAAATTTAAGAAAATTGAAGTCATATCAAGAATCTTTTCTGACAACAATGCTATGAGACTAGATATCAATTACAGGAAAAAAAATCTGTAAAAAATACAAATACATGGAGGCTAAACAACACACTACTTAATAACCAAGAGATCACTGAACAAATCAAAGAGGAAATCAAAAAATACCTAGAAACAAATGACATAGAGAACATGATGACCCAATACCTGTTGGATGCAGCAAAAGCAGTTCTAAGAGGGAACTCTATAGCAATATAACCCTACCTGAAGAAACAGGAAACATCTCAATTAAACAATCTAACCGTACACCTAAGGCAATTAGAGAAAGAAGAACAAAAAACCCCAAAAGTTAGCAGAAGGAAAGAAATCATAAAGATCAGATAAGAAATAAATGAAAAAGAAATGAAGGAAACGATAGCAAAGATCAATAAAACTAAATGCTGGTTCTTTGAGAAGATGAACAAAATTGATAAACCATTAGCCAGACTTATCAAGAAAAAAAGGGAGAAGACTCAAATCAATAGAATTAGAAATGAAAAAGGAGAAGTAACTGACACTGCAGAAATAAAAAGGATCATGAGAGATTACTACAATCCACGGTATGCCAATAAAATGGACAACCTGGAAGAAATGGACAAATTCTTAGAAATGCACAACCTGCCGAGACTGAACCAGGAAGAATTAGAAAATATGAATAGACCAATCACAAGCACTGAAATTGAAACTGTGATTAAAAATCTTCCAAAAAACAAAAGCCTAGGACCAGATGGCTTCACAGGCGAATTCTATCAAACATTTAGAGAAGAGCTAACACCTATCCTTCTGAAACTCTTCCAAAATATACCAGAGTGAGGAACACTCCCAAACTCATTCTACGAGGCCACCATCACCCTAAAACCAAAACCAGACAAAGATGTCACAAAGAAAGAAAACTACAGGCCAATATTCCTGATGAACATAGGTGCAAAAATCCTCAACACAATACTAGCAAACAGAACCCAACAGCACATTAAAGGATCATACACCATGATCACGTGGGGTTTATCCCACGAATGAAAGGATTCTTCAATATATGCAAATCAATCAATGTGATACACCATATTAACAAACTGAAGGAGAAAAACCATATGATCATCTCAATAGATGCAGAGAAAGCTTTCGACAAAATTCAACACCCATTTATGATAAAAACCCTCTAGAAAGCAGGCGTAGAGGGAACTTTCCTCAACATAATAAAGGCCATATATTACATACCCACAGCCAACATCGACCTCAATGGTGAAAAGTTGAAACCATTTCCACTAAGATCAGGAACAAGACAAGGTTGATGACTCTCACCACTATTATTCAACATAGTTTTGGAAGTTTTAGCCACAGCAATCAGAGAAGAAAAAGAAATAAAAGGAATCCAAATCAGAAAGGAATAAGTAAATCTGTCAGTTTGCCGATGACATGATACTATACAGAGAGAATCCTACAGATGCTACTAGAAAAGTACTAGAGCTAATCAATGAATTTGGTAAAGTATTAGGATACAAAATTAATGAACAGAAATCTCTTGCATTCCTATACACTAATGATGAAAAATCTGAAATTTAAATTAAGCAAACACTCCCATTTACCATTGCAACAAAAAGAATAAAATATCTAGGAATAAATCTACCTAAGGAGACAAAAGACCTGTATGCAGAAAATTATAAGAAACTGATGAAAGAAATTAAAGATGATACAAATAGACCAAGAGATATACCATGTTCTTGGTTTGGAAGAATCAACATTGTGAAAATGACTCTACCACCCAAAGCAATCTACAGATTCAATGCAATCCCTATCAAACTACCACTGGCATTTTTCACAGAAGTAGAACAAAAATTTTCACAATTTGTATGGAAACCCAAAAAACCCTAAATAGTCAAAGCAATCTTGAGAATGTAAAATGGAGCTGGAGGAATCAGGCTCCCTGACTTCAGGCTATACTACTAAGCTACAGTAATCAAGACAGTATGGTACTGGCACAAACACAGAAATACAGATCAATGGAACAGGATAGAAAGCTCGGAGATAAACCCATACACATATGGTCACCTTATCTTTGATAAAGGAGGCAAGAATATACAGTGGAGAAAAGACACCTATTCAGTAAGTGGTGCTGGGAAAACTTGACAGCTACATGTAAAAGAATGAAATTAGAACATCCCCTAACACCATACACATAAATAAAGTCAAAATGGGTGAAAGACCTAAATGTAAGGCCAGACGCTATCAAATTCTGTGAGGAAAACATAGGAAGAACACTCTAACACATAAATCACAGCAAGATCCTTTTTGACCCCCATCTTAGGGAAATGGAAATAAAAACAAAAATAAACAAATGGGACCTAATGAAACTTTAAAGCTTTTGCACAGAAAAGGAAACCATAAACAAGACCAAAAGACAACCCTCAGAATGGGAGAAAATATTTGCAAATGAAGCAACTGACAAAGGATTAATCTCCAAGATATACAGGCAGCACATGCAGCTCAATAGCATAAAAACAAACAACCCAATCCAAAACTGGGCAGACGACCTAAATAGGCATTTCTCGAAAGAAGATATACAGATTGACAACAAACACATGAAAGAAAGCTCAACATTATTAATCATTAGAGAAATGCAAATCAAAACTACAGTGAGATATCATCTCACGCCAGTCAGAATGACCATCATCAAAAAATCGACAATCAATAAATGCTGGAGAGGGTGTGGAGAAAAGAGAACCCTCTTGCACTCTTGGTGGGAATATAAGTTAATACAGCCACTATGGAGAACAGTATGGAGGTTCCTTAAAAAACAACAAATAGAACTACCATAGCAATCCCACTACTGGGCATATACCCTGAGAAAACCCTAATTCAAAAAGAGTCATGTACCAAAATGTTCATTGCAGCTCTATTTACAATAGCCAGGACATGGAAGCAACCTAAGTGTCCATCAACAGATGAATGGATAAAGAAGATGAGGCATATACAATGGAATATTACTCAGCCATAAAAAGAAATGAAATTGAGTTATTTGTATTGAGATGGCTGGACCTAGAGTCTGTCATACAGAGTGAAGTAAGTCAGAAAGAGAAAAACAAATACTGTATGCTAACACATATATATGGAATAATAAAAAAAAAAAACTGGTCATGAAGAACCTAGGGGCAAAATGGGAATAAAGACGCAGACCTACTAGAGCATGGACTTGAGGACACGGGGAGGGGGAAAGGTAAGCTGGGACAAAATGAGAGAGTGGCATGGACATATATACACTACCAAACGTAAAATAGATAAGTAGTGGGAAGCAGCCGCATAGCACAGGGAGATCAGTTTGGTGCTTTGTGACCACCTAGAGGGGTGGGATAGGGATGGTGGCAGGGCGGGAGACACAGGAGGGAACACATATGGGAACATATGTATATGTATACCTGATTCACTTTGTTATAAAGCAGAAACTAACACACCATTGTAAAGCAATTATATTCCAATAAAGATGTTAAAAAAATTTTAAATTACAATTTAATGTTATTTTTGTGGATATGGACATTCAGACAATCGTTCTGATGTTCCTGAAAGTATTTCTACAGGAGCAGGGCTTCTGGACTGGTGGAATCTGACACTTCCTCACACAGGATGTTTGCTGCCTTTACCATGAGAGATACAAAATAAGTACAAAATAAGAGCTTGCCTCATGTTTTAGTCTCAGATGCCTGGTAAAATAGAAGGCATATGTAATTTCTAAATATAAAGCTATATTAAAATGTAACATATATTTTATATAAAAATTCACATCTTTCTAATTATGTCTGAGGAGTTATTTCATTCAGTAAAGACAATGGGCAACACTAAACTATACATTCATTCATTCGTTCTAAATGTATATTATATGATTACATTGTGCTGACTCATGTAATGTACATACTGGGGGCACAGCAGCCAAATACTCTGCTATGATCCATGCACACATGAAGTCTCAAAACTTGTAGAAAATGCCAGTGATAATAAGTAAAATGAGTTTCAAAAAGCAAAGGGCATGATGATGAAACTCGCCATAATTGTGCATTCTGAGAAGCTGGCAGGTTTTACCAGTCAGGACAGACAGGATACACGTTTTGCTACAGTAACAAATAGTTCCTACTTCCCAGCTGATTAACATAACAGGAGGTTAATGTTCACTCTGTGTGTTCATCCGGCAGGAGTCTCTGTCCCTCATCACCCAAGGACACAGGCTCAAGCTGGAGATGAAAAATATTCAGGGTCTCATACCAGCTATTAAATTCTCTACCTTGGTGAAAACACACTTTGCTTGTCTTCACAAGCCTCTGGCCAGAGCTGGTCCCAGAGCCCCACCAGCCACGAGGGACCAGCACCAGTCTTGAGGCATAGACTGGAGACAAAAGCTAGGTGTTAGGGAGCTGCAGCAATGATGCCATGGAGACCCTGGTCTACATCATCCCAGATGAATTTCCTTGTAACTCACAGTGCTTTTTACCCCTGAGTTCATACATTATTCAAAATCTCCTACAAATGGAAAACATGTCCCCTGAGCCAAGTTGGCGCTTGTTTTTTATCCCTAAAAAAGAAAAACATTTTTGTTTCTTTTTTTCCCTTCACTGTATTTCCAGCGCCTGGCATTCAGTAAATATTTACTAAATGGATTAATATTTGGCACACACTTTGTGCCTGGAAATGATGGAATTCAGTGCTTCCATGAACGTTTCTTAACACTTTAGTAAAATATGTAGCAAACAGTTTTGAAACAAGTTGCGGTATATTGGTTTCCTTAAATATCCATAATGAACACAAGTATATTATGAAATTTAATTTAAAATGGAGTAGTGCTATATAATATAGGGGTTTAAGGAAGAAGTTCAGTAGTCAAGTAGGTTCTTTATTTTTAATCCTACTTCCCCCATTGATTTTAGTAACAGTTTTTAATCTTTCTGGGCCTCAAATTCCTATACCTGTGTAATGGTGACAAAAATGTATATCTTATTGGGTTATTTTTTAGTTAAATTATATGTTATATAAAGCTCCTAGACCAATACCTACATCAGACTAAACAAATGATGGCTATCATTATTATTATTATTATTATTACTGTTTTATAGTATCATAAATCAAGATGAATCTCAAATTGTTCTTGCTAGGAGATCGATACAATTTTTATTAAATTTTAAAGGGAAATAATTATTCACATAGATTTCCATAAAATCTCCTTAATATATTAAGAACTCATAAAATTACATTTCCAAATTTTATATTAATAAAATTCCAGACCCCAATTAATACAATAAATGTTGATACATTTGGCTAAGTATAATTTATAAAAATATACACAAATTCCAAAGATAAGAGCAAAGATGCAAACATTATTGATAACTTAGAGATAATAATTTAAATCTCAATGCACGAAGAACTCTTACAAATTGACTGTAAAATTAACTGTAGCTTAATATAAAAAAGGCAAATGATAGAAGCAGGAATTGCACAGATACAGAAATATAAATATCTAATGCAAATGTAAAGTGCTTAGCCTCCTTCATAAATGACTACACACTAAAACTATAGTGAGGTACCACTTTTTCCCTAGCCCATTGGTTTAAATCTGTGTGCTTCGTGTCCCTTAATAGAATTCTGATATGGTTGCCTGGAGACCCCCCAGTGAGTGTCCCTGAACTTAGAGAGTATATCTTTCACTGGCCACCTGCACAAACAGATTCCTATTTTCTGTACCACAAAATACTTTTATATATTGCCTTCTCATAACTGTCTTTGGGAAGAATTAATTAAAATCACATATGCAAACTGCATGAATACTTAATATAGAAATATTTTCCAAAGTGTGATCCAGAAAGCTTTTATCACTCCCTGGGCTGAAAATAGTGGGATCTGTAAAGAAATAAAAATAAATATAATTCAAAAACTGAAGTACAGAGACCAAGAAATTAGCATTAATAAAAAATTTTCACAAATTCCAAAAAGATAAGATTGAAGTAAGTATTAGTATGCCAATAAATGAAAAGGGATCAACCTCTCCAAATAAAAAGCAGGTAAGATTGTTTTGAAGAGACACGAGTAAAGGCAGCAGAGGAATTCATGATTCATAGCACCATGGATGGTGCAGATGTCAATTACCTGGTGAAAAGTTTCAGTATTGACCAGTAGAGCCACCTTGATGCATGCTGGCTGGGGGCCAGCTCTGTCTAGAACACAACATGACACAGGAGGCGCAAAATCGAGTGATCGGCAAAATTACACAGACAGATGCAAACACAAGGAATGCATATCTTTAAAAAGGAGTAACTTGAGTTTTTACAGAACAGATAATTCACGTACTCAAAATTCATTGATGGTAGGTAGATAGGTTGATAAATATTTGCAAAGATGATAGATAGATAGAAGATAGATTGGGGGATTATAGGAAATACTTCAGCATCAGAAAGCAGTGCAAATTAATGGAATATGGAGGTGGCATTCTTATAAATCAATTAGCCAAATGTTCTAAAATCTACATGTGGTCTTGGGAAAGCTGTGAAGTAATTCACCAAATTTCTCATACCAGGGTTAGAATATCAACTGGGAGAGATTATATAACATAGGTAAATTAATGACTTCCACCTTGGATTTTCCATGACAAATTAAGATAAAAGATAAAGATAAAGATAAAAGATAAAGATAAGATAAAACACTGTATAATAAGAAATTTTACAAGAGCATTTTTGGAACTGTGAGGAATAAAATACTTTTTAATATCATAACTGTTACAAGATGTAAGTTTGGAAGTCATGGGTGCATGTCAAGATTTATTGCAACTATATTAAATAAATAAATGTTAAATTTATTTATTTATTGTATTTAATGCAAAGCTAGTTGAAAAAGGAAAAAATTCAACTTGATCACACAATGTAACTCTAGATCTTTAACTTGAATATTAGTGGTGAATTGAGAGTAACAGGAAAGAAAAAAATCAACCTGTGTGTTAGGGTGAGGAAATTAAAGATATTGTAAATATCCTTAATGTCAAATTACTTCCTATAATAAGTAACAAAATTTTTATAAATTGAGGCCAGAGGACAATATAAAGCCTTATCATCACAATTTTTTAAAGTTAAACTTCAGAATAAGTATTGCTTTGTATTTTAATAATCATCTATTCCCTAGAAAACAAATTAATAGTATTTAATAACTGTAATAAATGACTGAGATCCTTGCTTCTCTACACATGAAAACTGCCCTCCAATTAAATATCACAAGGATGCTTGAACATTACTCAGGCATTGTCGTGTCGCCACCCCTGCTTGGCTGCCCTTATGACAGCTTTTTGCTTTCCATTAGACTCTACCCTGCTCTCAGAGGTCAGAGGTACATCACCAATCAATAGTGGGTGGACCAGGGTTTCTAGGACTAGAGCCCTTGGACCAGTCCTGCCTTTATTATTTTTGGTCTCAACTCTGCCTTATTCTTAAAATCCCTGCCATTTGTTGGCTCCTCTTTCTTGAGATGCTGCAAAGCTGTCAAGCTTTATTGTCTCCTGACTTCTTCCTCCAGAGGAAATCTTTCAACTTCTTGGGCGCTAACCTTGTCGTGGTGGTTGTTTTGGAAACTGCTCTTCAAATCTGGTATTTCTCAGGGGAAGTTTATCTGTGCAACACTGAGCACAGTCCCATATCCTGATTGCTGCTCTAGAAACAGTCTCTGTGCCACAGGGAAGAACATTCCATATGTCTGCTGACCCTTACTAGCTCAATCAGGGTCCACTTCCCCAGAGCCTGGTTTAGATGAAGGTCATTATGGTACCAGGACCTCCTTCTGCTAATTACCTAATTCAAGTGATGGTGTTTTCTGAAAATCCTCTTTCCAACTCTTGATATTAGATTTCAGGATGGTTCCAAAACCCCACTAAAAGGAGTTTGAATCATGAGAGGGGTTATTGTCTCAAAGAGGAAGGAGACAGGGATGAAGTATTTTCAGGATCCGTTAACTCAGCCACTTCAAGCTGGAGGAAGAGGAGTCGTGGGCGAAGGTTTTAGAGAAAAGGACTGAAAACAAGGACAATGAAGGGGAAGAGCCAAAGGTCAAGCACCTGAGAGAAGAAGCAAAGAGGATGAGAAGCACAGGGAGGGTTGACTGCAGAACTAAATCCTGGACGAGGAAAGGGCCCAGGCCAAACCATCCTTGGGGGAAGAGAAGAGGGAGAATCTGGATGCTGCCAAGCTGGAACGCCTCATCAAGGAAGTGAATCTGGCCAATACGGGTCCCCTAGGAGCCTGTATGGATGCTCCAGAGGGGTGAGTCCAAACACCTGGAGAAGTTGGAGATGTGGACCCACAGGGACATTGCAGAGTTGATACGTGAGAAGCTAAAAGCCTTGTGTATACCACACGGCGGGAGGCTTGTGATTCCCTCTTATCTTTGGTGCTAGGCTGTTGTGTCTGTCCTATAGGTGGCCAGTCTGACAGGGGTGGGCCAGATAATGTGCAGTATTTGTGAGAATGTGAGGAACCAGGCGCTCTGACTAGGTCTTGCTAGACAGTGCCCAAGCTACCCCACGGGTAGGACCTCTCAGGAAGACACTTTTATGTGCCTGTGAACATCACACAACTGCATGTCCTTCTTGACCCATAAATGCCACAGATATATTTGTTCAGGTATGGATGAGAGTATGCACAAGGAAAGTTCACTGCATTTCTCTCCATAATGTCGAAAGTTTGTAAACAGTACAAATGACTTTCAGTAAGAGACTGGTTGAATAAATGGAGTCATGGTACTTCTGTGCTACACTACATGGCCAGTTAAAAGGATTTAATAGAACTAAATGTTCTGATATGGAAAAATTCAGAAAAAAGCTTAAAATATCAAGTGAACAAAGCAAGATGCACAACAGTGCATATATCCCTGACTAATAAGGAGGATGTGTGTATATATCCACTCAGAATATCCTTGGAAAGAACTCAAGAAGCAGGAAACAAAAGTTGCCCTTGGAGAGGAGAATCTAGGTGCTTTTCTGGAAACATGCAAATAAATCAGTAAATCTACAAAACACTCATAGCCACACAGAGAATTATCCATCTTCTTCATTTGTCATCTTTAGAGCTTTGGCTTCAGTTTTCAATGTTCTTTTCATTTTTGCATAGTGATTATAGCAGCTCCAAGCATCTAATCCTTACACAACAACATCTAAAGAGCTTGAGTGTTTTTTGAATGCACACAATTTTAAAATCCATGCTACTGATATGACTTTTATGGTAAAAAAACAGTGGGAACAGCCTCCAGTTCTGCACGTAAGGAGTTTGGAAGCCACCACTTCATCTTAACAGCAAGTAAAAAGCTGAACAGACTGAAAAATCAGCAACTATTCTTAGATCTATAAGAGAGGGGAGGAAAAGGCAAACTACTGCCCATAAGATTAGAGAGACAGGCAGATACATCATAGCTTCCCAGAGCAGAGACTCAGGAACAGAATCCACTGCAGAAACCAGTGCTGGGGTAGGAAAACCTAAACAATAATTGATGAACTGCTGGAGGCTCAGTGCAGACAAATCTGAGAGTTAAAAACTCCAGAAGGACCTAGTCATAGGGGGCCCTACAGTGTTATATGATTTACCTCCAGGAGCTTGACCAGGTCTCCACAGTAAATATCAGAGAAAAGTCCCCTTGGACTTTTAGCAGGAGGCGGTGAAAAGGAACCCTTGAAATAGCCAGAGCACCCTGTTGTTCTTAACAAGGCCTGCCCTCAGGACAACCTGGTTATTCAGAGCCTAACCTGCTGGAGTTTTAAGAGAACCTGCCCTGGGGAAGGGGAATACTGAACTCCAGACTCCTACAGTCATCCAGTCACATCCAAGGGGGTAGGGTGTGTGGTGGAAACTGAGAAGCACTTGTGATGTTAAAAGTCCTGAGGCACAGGCCCACTGAAAACTGAGATCTAATTATAAGACTATAGAACACTCCCCCTCACCCCATACTTTACCACCACTCTACTGAAGGCCTATTTACAGTTATTCTTACCCAGCACATAGTGTCCAGTTGTCAAGAAAAACTTACAAGGCCTATCAAAAGGCAAAAGCATAATTTGAAGAGAGAGCAAGCATCAGAATCAGACAGGTAGGGATGGTGAAATTATCAGACCAGGAATTTAAAACAATTATGATTTATGTGCTAAGGTCTCTAATGGATAAAGTATTCGTCATGCAGTGATGGGCAAGATAAGCAGAGAAATGGAAATCCTTAAAAGATATAACAAAAAAGAAATGCTATAGATTAAAAAAAAATCTTTAACAGAAATAAAAATATCTTTCATGAGCTTATTAGTAGACTGGACATAGCTGAGGGAAAAATGTTTGAGCTTGATATGTCAATAGAATTCTTGAGAACTAAAAAGGAAAGAGAACAGAGACAAAAAAATAAAACATCTAGGGACCATGAAACAACAACAAAAAGTATAACATACACATAATGGGGTACAAGAAGTAGAAGAAAGAGAGGGAAAAAAAAACCAGAAGAAACAATTGAGCCAATAAAAAGAGACTATCCCCAACTTAATGTCAGACACCCAACCACAGATCCAAGAAGCTCAGAGAATACTAAGTAAGATAAATACCAAAAAAAACTGCACCAAGGCACATCAATTTCAAGTCACAGAAAATGGAAGAAAAGTAAAAAATCCTGAGTGATGCCAGAGGGGAGAAAAATGTTCTTACAAAACAAATCAATGAGAAGCTTTTGGAAGCTTTGAAGTAGGAGATATGTCTAATTTGGGTTTTAAAAGGTTAAAAGGTTACTCAGTCATCAGTATAGATAACAAAATGGAGGGATCCCCACTGGTTATTGTAGGTAATTAGGTGAGACCATCTTGGAGTAATATTCAATGTCACCAGTGGTGATAGAAAGAGTGGACAGATTCTGGCAGCATATAGTAGATATCATCAACTGGTCTAGGGGAGTCATTTGCTAAGTAAGGACCAGCCTGTGGAGTATCAGAGATGACTCCCTATTTAACTGCCTTGCCATGTGAGATAGATGTTGTTGCTAGTTACTCAGAATGGAAACATGTATGATGGAAAGCCATGATTTCAGTTTTAGATAACCATCATATACTCATGGAATACTCAGTAAATGAGCTGAAATGGGGACAGAAATATTTTCCTCTTAGATAGTAGATTGATGGATACCAGTACACGATAGATAGATATCTATATAGATAAAGACAGATAATTAGATACCTACATCTATGTCAATATTGATCTCTCTCTCAAGGAGGGAGAGACAGAGATAGAGTCAATCCCCATTATTCATGGATTCTGAATTTGGGAATCTACCTATTCACTAAAATTTACGTGTGAACCCAAACCCAATACCTATTGTGATTTCACCATCATTCACAGAAGAGGTGCACAAAATGACAAAAAAACATTGAGTTACCTCATGTTCATGCTCACAGCTGAGTTCAAACAAGGCAATGCTTAGCCTACTTGTTTTAGCTCTCACACGGTGCACAAGTATACTTTCGTGGTGTATTTAGCTCCACATTTCCATGATTCTGTGCTTTCTTGGGTGGTTTTGCTGTTTAAAAAGGTCTCCGTGTGTAGTGCTGAAGTGCTGTCTAGTTTCCTAAGAGCAAGAAGGCTGTGATATGCTTTACGAGGAAAATAGGTATGATGGATAAGCTTATTTCAGGGATGAGTTATAGTGCTGTTAGCTGTGAGTTCAATGCTAATGAGTCAACAGTATATATTTAAGAAGGTGTCTTTCAATGGAAAAACACATTTTTAAAAAAGTTTTTTTTTTAATGGATCTGTTAACATAACGTGATCAGAGGCTTGCAGAAAGCTAATGCTGCATTTCCCCTGGGAGCAATGGTTCAGTGCTCACTAATTCAGTATTTGTTGCAACTTCATTGAACATAACTACTACGGATAATGAGAATTGATTGTCCATGTGTCTATGTCAAAGAATCCATGTGCACAGATAAGTTTGCACTGGGGAAATTTCACAGTGAGCAGAGAAGTGAGGAACCAGGATTGATTCTGAATAATTCCAAAATGTAAAGATCTGGTAGAGAATGTAGAGGCCAAACAAGAGTGCCAGTGATGTCGCACATGTGGGGAGTTCCCCATAGCTGCCTTATTGCTTTGCACACAAAGGTTCAAAATAGATGTTCTTTGAATTAAATCTTTAATTAGTTAATTTTTTTAAAGTGTTATAAAATCCATTACCAGTCAAACTCTAGGTAAATGTTTAAACTGTTAGTGCCATTATAAAAATCCTGATTATTTTGGAAAACAGTACAGAAACATTTCCAAATTTAAGGAAATAAGTCACTTACTTTTTCCCAGTATAGTAATTCTACTCAAGGGAATTTATCTCAAGATATTCTTCCAATAGATCAAAAATAAAGAACTGAACATACATCATAGAAACGTCTTCATAATTTTATAGTAATCTTTTTTTTCTAAGTTTACATATCCATTTCAACAAACAGGTAGAAAGATTATAAAATCATGAACATTTTCTTTGGATAAATATCAGGAGAATATTGTACATAATTAAAAAGACATATAACCAATATAGATTAAAACTAATATGTTAATATTCTTTCCTTTGAAAATAATGTCAATATAATATTTTACAGGAAAAACATTTTTTGTACTTTCTAATATATAAATTAATTTTTTATGATCTTGCACAATTCAAATTCTGCATAAATTAAAAATATTTTTTTCAATTATCCCTGTGGAATATTTTAAAACTTGCATTATGTAAAATTTTATTTATTTATTTATTTATTTATTTATTTATTTATTTATTTATTGGCCACATGGTTTGCAGGATCTTAGCTCCCCAGCAGGGATTGAACCCGGGCCCTTGACAGTAAAAGCACGGAGTCCTAACCACTGGACCTCCAGGGAATTCCCTTCATTATGTAAAATTTTAAAATATAAACCAGTAGAAAAGAATAAGAATTTACAAACATTTTTCAGCCATTTGACTATCCAATTATGTGATTTTATGCATTTTTTTAGTGAATGAAATTAAGACCAAGCACATAAACTAAGCTGGTGCTTCACCACGTTTAGAAGCACTACTGTAGAGAGTTTTTTCAGTCTCGATGTTGCTGATTACATTCCTGTGGTTTAATTTAACATGTGCACCTGTATTATCTACAAATTGGTGGCTGGAAATTGAAAAGAATCTTCTGTATTCTCTTTTCACATGTGCACTATCACCCCAAACACTGGTCATGTGGCCAAAACAAATTCCTGTGAAATGGATGAAAATAGTTTTCTTGCCTTTACCCTCCTTCAATGTTTTCATTCTAATAAGCCATTTTTCTTCCACATATTCAGTTGTCCCAGCCCTTCCAGTACCCCCCGAAATCATTCTGTTTATGACTCACCCACAATTTATGTGAGGCTTGACATAAATTACACTGAAATTAAACAGAGATGGTAGAAGACAAACGTACAAAGTAAGGGAAATAACACAAGTCTAGAGGCAGCAAATTACATTCAGGAACTTCCGTTACTCAGTTTTTCAAACATGGGAAGCCCTATGTCTCCCTGGATGGGTACAGTTGTGGCTGGACTTGAAGCAGAAAACAGACTGGAGAGGCTCTTACATCAAGTCTGTTTAAGGGCAGGGGTCTTCCCTGGATGATGGGAGGTTCCAGGGATGGGAGAAGAGGGGCACTAGGACCTATGTGATCTGGACATGAATATTTGGGTTGTAGAACTGGGAGGCCATGAGCCCTGTGACCTGTTCCATGTACCATGTACTTGCTGCAGCAGATGTGCATCTCACACCCTCATATCTCACTGTTCTCACAGTTCTGTGCCCTAAGTGGGTTTTTTGGATAGCTTCTCTTTCATAGGTCCATATCCACAAATTTTCACAATCATCTCTTCATTTTGGCTGCACATAGAGAAATTTTGAGTGCCAGGAATTATGAAATGACTGTTGTGTGTGCATTTGTATATAATCTTCCATTTGACTATTACCCAAGGGAATGAGTAAATTTGAAGGAAAAAATATATGTAAAACACAGTGAAAATATAGCATATTTATAACAAGGAGTGCTTTGGCCTGAAACTATGATTAGATCTACATATACTGCTTTTGCTACACATGCATTGATTTCTAAATATAATGCAGATATATAAAGACTAATGGCTTCAAAATGGTATTAAAGCCTTCCAAAGAAACTAATTACATTTTATTATTTCCATTAGTTAAAATATTAATAGACATACTGGCTGTTGGTCATTGTAGTTATTTTTCAGACACAGATAGAGGATAGATAGATAGGTAGATGATAGATAGATAGATAAATTGATAGATGATGATAGATAAATAGATATAGGTAGATAGATACATAGATAGATAGATAGATACATAGGTGATAGATAATCTCCATCCTGGTTATAGTTTACATTCTGACTGTCTTTCTAGAGCCGCATCATAGCTTGTCCTTTTAAATTCATAAACAATGTAATTTCAGAAAGAGGAGATAAATCTACAAATTTATGTTCTATTTTGTATTGTATTTCTGCATTGTATTGTTATCCAGTTATTTCAAGAACAATCCCTGGATATTGTTTTCTTTTTGAACTGCTTGCTCAGTTTAAGATTCATTCAATATTTTTTGTACATACCATCTTTGTTTTGTATTTTACATTATTTCAATAATTTTTTCTCTGAGTTTTATGGCCCTTCAATGGAAGTTGAATTTTTCTTGATATACGTTAGGTCCTAATATCTAGTAAGATCTTTATTCCTTCATTAATATTATTTTTATTTCAGAATATATTAAATAGTCTTATTCATTTATTTTATTAATGAATTTTAGAATTGTTTTGTCAGGTTTCATAAAATATCTCATTAGACTTTTAATTGGAAATGCACTCAATCTATAACTCAACTTGGAAAGAGTTGTCATATCTCCATGTATTTTTTTAAATGACAGTTCGATAGGCATGGATTTTTATGCTAGCCAGAGACCGTTCAGAATTCCCTGATTAGTGTTCAAGGTTGCACCTTCCAGCTATCTGGTTGTGTACCCAGATCAAGCTTTGTGACAACACAGTAAGCTCTCTTCTTGTTGTTAATTTGAATGATATTTTTCAAAAAACAAAACAAAACAAAACACAGTAGGACTCCAGAGAAGAGGCATAGAGTTGAATGAAAATAAAGAGAAGCTTAAGTTGCATAATCTGAAAGTTTTCAAACTCTCAGCAGAGTTGCACTTAAGTGTTCTAATTCATTACAAATTAGACTTCTGACTAAATGTTTCAATTCTGTGTCTGTTTCCATGCAATTCTGTGGAAAGAATTGGCCACTATACCTACCACCACCTCTGGACACTGGGATCCAGTGCCAAGATGTTGCTGGTGGAGCTGGACCATGTCCTAAGCCGTCTGGCTCTGCTGTCAGAGGGCTGGCTGTGAATGCATCTTCCCCGCTGCCTCTCTGACCAGTCCTCCCAGCATCACAGGAATGTCTCTACTGAGGCTCATTACCTTTACCTCCTGCTCCTGCTCAGAAAGGCCCACCCGTGACTGGGGCCTCTGTCGTTGCATCCCTGCAATTTTGCCTGCTTCTCATTTATTCACTTAAGTGCTTTATATTAGTGTTTTTTAAAAAATATTCTTCTTTGCTATTCTTCTGACAAATAGTTTTCTTTTTCTGGAATGTTCCTTAGAATATAGAATCAAAACCGTATTTAACTTATATAATGAAATAGAGGCTTTGGTTTGGCATGTTTAGGATTTTATTTTAATTTGAAATTTTAAAATAGCTTACCTGTATGCTAATACTACATCTTGATAAATCTTTAAAAACATTCCTCAAATTTTAAAATGTATTGTTAGATTTAGGTTATTTAATATCTTACACTATTAATAGAAGTTTTCATGATTAATTTTTAATGTTGTTTGTTTCATATTTTAGCTTCTCTAGGAGTATTTTTATACTCATTTTATCTATTTGTTGATTATGGTTATTCTTTTTTATTACCATGTTCACAATGTCTTATCTATTTGACTATACTTTCAGAGATCTTGTTCTTACTTTTTTTTATAAACTTCACTGTTTCCATTTTTCTAATGTATTTGTATTCCCTCATGAATTTCACTTTAATACTTCTTTAAAGTAAGTTGTTCCTTTGCTTAGAAGTACTAAACTATTTTTTTTCTCCTTAAGAAACACATTTAACTCTGACTCATTCTCAAAACTGTTCAGATTTTATTGTTTAGAAATTGACAGCTAGCGAGGTCATCATATTACTGTCTAGCAATGTTACTCTTAGGTTCACTATTTTATTCTTGGTTCCTTGCTTCCAGTGGTCATTTAGATGGGCATTCTAACTATAATACTGGATAAAAATGTGTTGTCATTAAGTATCAATTGATGATTAATTAACAGTCATTAATGAATGTCATTTACTTATTATATTTAAATGTTTTTAATTTAAATATTAATTGTATAATATATAATTGATTAATAATTGTTATGGTGGTTATACTGTTGAGTTTTTAACATGCATTTGTAGCTGTATAATTTTTTAAAATTTTATTTTGGTTTGTTAAATGTCCAATTTTTATAATAGTCCATTTTCACTTAGGAAAAATTACATACTATTTCTACTTAAGTTTACCAAGTATTTAGTAATCATATCTATTTAAGAATGTTGAAATCTTCTATATTTTAATTATGCCATAGGGATAATGGTGGTGTGATGCATACTAAATTGTTATATCTTTACTCATTTCCAAATATTTTTAGAATTTATAGAATTTTCTCTAATTCATTGTTGGCTGCACTGGGTGGGCATTATATAATAGTTATTATGGAGTGTTTTTACTGAATCACAAAGCAGATGACCTAACTCATCTTCCCCCAACTTATCATGTTTTATACAATTAACAACAACAACAAAATTTCTCACAATGTAGGAGACATTTCTGGACCAATTATATAGTTGTAGATATTACTGTGAGACACACATTTTGAAAGAGACCAGCCCTTAGGCTACATGAGCACATGACCCCGAACCTCCATGCTAGAGACTACACTTTACAGCCTCCACTTGGACTCAGATACCATTATGGGGTAAACAGCCTGGCAAACTTTGCTCACCCATTCCTTCTTTTGCAGCATCATTCTCTTCTACATGGCCCTACAAGGAAACATACCTTTGGTCACCCTATCCATGATAGCTTCTATCTTCTTCCAGATTTCGTGCAGTAGATTCTGTAAATTGCCCCACTTTTAACAACTCACCGAATCTCAGTCAATCAAAGCACTGCCTCCAGCTAAGAAAATCGGACCCCTTCCCTGGGATTGTGAAACGTGAGGTCAAAGATAATGATTCTTTTAATTTCTGTCAATCAGGGAGATTATTAAATTTAAAGCACACAGGAAATATGCATAGCTGTTTTTCCAGCCCTATGGAGAATTCCCATGTAGGAGAATAAAGTTTACCTACCTCGTAGAGAAATGGAAATAAAAACAAAAATAAACAAATGAGACCTAATGAAACTTAAAAGTTTTTGCACAGCAAAGGATACCATAAACAAAACCAAAAGACAACCCTCAGATTGGGAGAAAATGTTTGCAAATGAAGCAACTGACGAAGGATTAATCTCCAAGATATACAGGCAGCACATGCAGCTCAATATCATAAAAACAAACAACCCAATCCAAAAATGGGCAGAAGACCTAAATAGACATCCCTCCAAAGAAGATATACAGATTGCCAACAAACACATGAAAGAATGCTCAACATCATTAATCATTAGAGAAATGCAAATCAAAATTACAATGATATATCATCTCACACCGGTCAGAATGGCCATCATCAAAAAATCTACAATCAATAAATGCTGGAGAAGGTGTGGAGAAAAGGGAACCCTCTGGTACTGCTGGTGGGAATGTAAATTGCTACAGCCACTATGGAGAACAGTATGGAGGTTCCTTAAAAAACTACAAATAGAACTACCATATGACCCAGCAATCCCACTACTGGGCATATACCCTGAGAAAACCATAATACAAAAAGAGTCGTGTACCAAAATGTTCACTGCAGCTCTATTTACAATAGCCAGGACATGGAAGCAACCTAAGTGTACATCATCGGATGAATGGATAAAGAAGATGTGGCACAAATATACAATGGAATATTACTCAGCCATAAAAAAATGAAATTGAGTTATTTGTAGTGAGGTAGATGGACCTGGAGTCTGTCATACAGAGTGAGGTAAGTCAGAAGGAAAAAAACAAATACCGTATGCTAACACATATGTATGGAATTTAAGAAAAAAAAAAAGGTCATGAAGAACCTAGGGGTGAGACAGGAATAAAGACACAGACCTACTAGAGAATGGACTTGAGGATATGGAGAGGGGGAAGGGTAAGCTGTGACAAAGTGAGAGAGTGGCATGGACATATATACACTACCAAATGTACAATAGATAGCTAGTGGGAAGCAGCCGCATAGCACAGGGAGATCAGCTCGGTGCTTTGTGACCACCTAGAGGGGTGGGATACGGAGGGTGGGAGGGAGGGAGACGCAAGAGGGAAGAGATATGGGAACATACGTATATGTATAACTGATTCACTTTGTTATAAAGCAGAAACTAACACACCATTGTAAAGCAATTATACTCCAATAAAGATGTTAAAAATAAAAAATGATAAAAATAAAATAAAGATTACCTGCGGGGAGAATCAGCAGTAAATAATGACAAGACAGCAGGGAGCCAACCCAATGTGTTTCCACTTGGCCCTGCCACCCAGCTGCAGCCTTGAACTCCTTGAGGTACGTAACTCTTTACATAGACTCAGTTTTCTTTGGCTAGTTCAAGTTGAATTTTATTTATTAGCAACTAAAAGGATTTTTAGTTATCACCCAGGTCTCATTTTCCCATATCATTATTTCTTTTGTTAATCCATAGCAAAATAATAATGATTAAAACTAAGCCCATTAGCTTAATTCCTAGTGTCCCCCTTGAGGCTAGGCTAGACTTAGCGACTCCCTTTAAAAGAATAGAGTACGGAAAGGGACAAATAGGAACTTTATTGTGGAGAAAGCTTCCAAGCACCAAGTTAACAAAGTGACAAAAGTTAACATCATGTGTGATGTCATATATGTATTATGTACCCTCTGATACAATGCCATGGGAAGGGTCTTTAATCCATGTTGTATTCTTTCCCCAAACCACAAATACCAGTCTGGTCATGAGGGAACAAGAGGCAAACCCAGACTGAGAGACATTCTACAGGCTGCCTTGCAAGTTCTTTTCAAGAATATTAAGGTCCTGGGCTTCCCTGGTGGCGCAGTGGTTGAGAGTCCGCCTGCCAATGCAGGGGACATGGGTTCGTGTCCCGGTCTGGGAAGATCCCACATGCCGCGGAGGCCACAACAGTGAGAGGCCCGCGTACTACAAAAAAGAATATTAAGGTCCTGAAAAATAAGGAAAGGCTGTGAAACTGTCACACACCGTAAGAGACCAAATCCAACTAAATGCATCGTGTTGTTCTATGTTGGATTATGGAACAGAAAAAGACCATGAATGGATATCTAGTGAAATCCAAATAATGTTTAGAGTTTAATGAATAGTTATGTACCAATGTTAATTTCTTAGTTTTGACAAATCTGCCACAATAATACCAGAAAGCATGAGGTAATTGGCGTGATGGGGGAGACTGTATGAGGGATATATAGAAACTCTATGTATTGTCTCTGCAACACTTTTCTAAATCTAAAATTACTCCAAAATATACAATTATGTAAAATTAAGAACAAAGAAATACTGTGAAAGAACTTCAGGCCGATAAATTTGATAACTCTAAAACAAAGAGAGCCCCTTGTAAGTCATATGCTGAACATCCACACTTAACTTTTCATTCTTGGTTTCCATACTTACGAATTCATCATCATCTTTGAGTTGTTTATCCAGATAATTGCGTTTAATGATGTAATTAAATGTCAGCAAAAGTATTTTATTAATCTATTGTAGTGATTCATTTATTTATTTTTTACAGATTGTGATAGACACAGACCTATGCTTTAGGGCCATGCTGTTGTACGAACCTCCAGGGATGTGAGATCTGAGAACAGTCTAGAGCTCAGCATGAGGAAACTCTCTCGTGTATAAACCAGGGATGTGAAAGAAAATGTCAAACCCAGAAATGCGTCACTTTTCCAAGTCCTTCATCCTTTCAGTGCAAATTTACTGAGTGCCTAATGTATGCCAGGCAGTGTTCTAGGAGCTGAGAAGGTGGATGAATGAGACAAGCCCTCACCCTCATGGAACTTGCATTTCAGTGGTGGGAGAGAAAGCGAACAAGCAAAGAGAAACATCATGCCATTTCAGATTATGACTCAAGCTATTAAAGGAGGAGGAGCGCAAGTAGCTCAGATTGCTGTGACCTATTGTGTGATGTGACGGTCCCACGATCTGCCTTTAATTTGCACGAAGATATCAAGGTCACAAAAACGTTAAGATTATCAGAGAGTTGACCCAGCTTTAAGAAACTGGGTGCAGTGAAAGCCTCCCCCACCCTCAAAAAAAAAAAAAAAAATAGAATATTCAGCCTTTGGGGGGAAACCATCAGCTGGAGAAGCTGGAGGAGAGGATTCCCTGGAAATTACCCTCAGAGCTTAGTTCGGGAGATGCTGATCCATATAACAAGACAGAAATGAATACGTGGAACTGGGCAGAGAGCAAGATCATCACCGACCATATGCCTCTAACTCTATTTAAATATTCATGTATTTGGACAACTGCCCTTGTAAAGTTCACGGCTTACACATGCTCTCCACAGGAAACTTTGCCAGTTCCTTCACAGTTCACACACGGGTCACAAATAAGAATTGAAATGAGGGGCCCTAAGGCATTGCAGACGGTGCAGAGGCGCACAGAGCTGTGTCCATGTCTTTGGAACAAAAGCTACCAGTTATATATGAAGACCTGCATGTGCTCAAATGAAGGTATTCTTATTTTCCTTTTATACAGAAATCAGTCTTCTTTTTGTTATTTTAGTTTTAGGTCACTAATCTATTCCAACAGCCTATATTGTCATTTATTCTAAAAATCAGGATAAATATTTGTAAAACTTTGTCATCAAAGGCAAACAATTAGAGGTGAACCCCCAAACGTTATTTTCAATCTTCATCAAAATCAGCAAACCCTGCTATCTGTAAAGACAAACGAATCCAATGATAGTCTTTCCCTCTATAAGTAAAAGATAGGGACCTACTAATTCCACCTTTTTAATATTAAAAAAATAATAATAAGTTCCATTGCTACCAGTAAACCAAATGCAGCAAATTACTTTTCCTAAAGTGGTTTGGAGTAGAGTGACCTCTCCCAGCCTCTGTCCTCATGCCTGGTGGCAAAGATGTATCATCAAGGCTGGCTAAGGTCAGTGGTCCAGTCTGCAACCTCAGGACCAGGGTTTTCTGTGTGTGAAGCTAATGAGCTCTTAGGGGGATCAGACTCACAACTCTGGCCCTAGTAGAGCTATGTTCCAACTACTGATCTTATCACTAATGACTTAATCCATTCCAAACTCTCTCAGTCTGACTGAATTTTTTACAAAATGGTTGCTTTCCAAAGAACTTGTGATATTTGAACCTATGTAAATAAACAGTAGAGCGGTACCGACATTAAAAAGATTAAAATTGTTTTAATTGATACCCTGAAGAATGGCGATGATTGAATAGAAATTGCAAATATCCTCTGCTGTGGTCTATTTGGACAAGCCTTCTTGAAATTCCATTTATTTTTTATATTCCCCAACCATTTCAACTGTAATTCCTAAATGAAAAGAAATATTTCATAGACTTTCAAATTTTCAGTTTTTGTCCCAAAGTCCTTAGTGATATTTATGATATCAGTGTCAACACACATTGATTGAGCCCATGTTGGGCCGGTCACTTAACGCTGTGCTTCTGTACACCATACGTATTATGCAGGAGGATGAAATTTAGAGTCTAAGGTGGAATTTAGACTTACATTAGCTCATGGATGGGTCTCTGTTGGAAATTTATTTGGATGAGGGGTTTTGACTGTAGAATGTTTGTGTCTGTACTGCTTGGTTTGTGTTAATTAGTATCTCAATGAAGATAGGAGTGGTGGGTAGGCAGTGTAGGCTCCCCCAAGGGCCTGATCCTAGGCTAGCCCTGTGAAGAAGGATCTTCTCGGAAGAGTTTAGCAATGTGCTTATATAAAGCCTCTGGGAGACTCAGAGATGGGTTATAGTTGCATTGGTGCAGAATAAAAAAGATGAATTCTTGCCATCCTGTAAGGAAACTCTCATGGCTTCAGCTCAGCGAGAATCTCAAGGCACATTGTACAAACCCCTGCTCTACCCCAGGCGTCCATTTCCACCAGGCTCTGATAAATCAACCTTTCTTGCAAATTTTAGAGTTGACACATCAGTCACTATGTGGGAGTGGTTAGGCACTAACTTGTAATAAGGACAAAAAATACCGAACAGTGGGCTATAATAGAAGATACTGAGAAGTTGAATGGCTCCTGTGATGCACCCCTGTGCATTCTAAGAAATAACATACTAAAAATTGAAGGTCTTTAGTAGTTCTGTGTTTTGAAAAGAAGTGACAATAGTTTATGAAGTGTAGGAAGCTATTTTTAACGGGCAATTCTATAAAACATTCAAGGTACAAATAATTTAACACTTCCAAAATATTTTTCAGTTTTGAGAAAAAAGTGAAACATTTTCGTAATCATTTTGTGGAGCTAGTATAATCTTGACATCAAAGTCCACAAAGGCATAAAACAGAAAATAATCTGCTCACATGAATGAACATGGAGGAGAAAATCCTGAATAAAGTATTATCAATCAACCAGATTTCATAGTATATTAAACCAGATAAAACACCAAGACCAAATTAGATTTGCAAGATGGCACACTAGGTTTAATATTCAAAAGCCAATTGGTATAATTTATCACACTAGTAGGTATGATATTGCTGAAACCTGAAACCGAGCAGGACCCTCTGGGGATCCTGGGCACAGAAGACTTCTGTCCCCCATTTCTTGACTCCAGGCTGCAAGACCTTCCCTGAGTTCCAAAGGGCACATTCCAACAGTGGCTTATCCAGGAAGGGAAGGGATACAAAGACAAGGGAGGGGCAGGCAAAAACAAATAGTGCAGCCTTGGGGCAAGATCTTGGTTCTGCCTTAAGGGATACACGTGTAACAAAGTTTTTAAGCTCTTTAAAGACACTGTTCATACCGAGAAAGACCACGCTCTGAGGTGACATCAAAGGAACCAGAGAAGCTCATCAAGAAGATTACCTGAGACCAGATTAAAGGAGTGCAGCACCTGGGGGCTTCCCTGGTGGCACAGAGGTTAAGAATCCACCTGCCAACGCAGGGGACATGGGTTTGAGCCCTGGTCCGGGAAGATCTCACAAGCCTTGGAGCAACTAACCTCTTGCACCACAACTACTGAGCCTGCATTCTAGAGCCCACAAGACACAACTACTAAAGCCCGTGTCCCTAGGGCCCATGCAACCAAGAGAAGCCACCACAATGAGAAGCCCGTGCACCGCAACGAAGAGCAGCCTCTGCTCACTGCAACTAGAGAAAGTCCACATGCAACAAGACCCAACGCAGCAATGACAGCAACAAAAATGCAGACCCCGCATACAACCCTAGTCTTGTCAGTAACCCCACCCTTGAACTATTGCTATAAAATTCCTCAACAAATCTTCTCAGGTTGGGACACATAGTTTTTCGGGGCAGGAGCCCACTGAGTCCCATCCACCCCACCCCCCACCCCCCGCTTTGTCTGGCAAAGAAATAAACCCATTCTTTACTACTTCAACCAAAACTATGTCTTCAAGATTAAATTAGGCACCAGAGCACAGAGACTGCACTTTCAGCATCATTATGAATAAGGCAGAAGAAACACTTAGGAAAATACAACATCTCATCATGATAAAAACTCAGCTAACTAAGAAAGAAAGACAACTTTTAAAATTGTATAAAGAGTAGCTCCCTCCACAAATAAAACTGTGAAATAATAGGAAAAATATAATTGCTTTCTGCACTTTATTCCTGACACAGAGCTCTTAAAGCCCTTGTAATTTCCTGAGTTATAGGGGCGCCTGGAGGACCTTCTGTTCTCATATCTGGTCTTTGACTCCAGGTCTTGACACAGGACTCCTAAATCTCTTGGAATTTCTTGAGTAATGGGAGCAACTTTTATACTGATGAAGTGACTTCTGATGGGTTTCTGGATCGCTTCAGGATAGGGGCTGGTCACTAGAAAGACTGAGCGATGATTATAAGCCTGTACCATTTAGCCAGACCCTCCATCCTCCAGGGAGGGGAAGGGGGCTGGAGACTGAAACCTCCGTAAACCCTGAGGCAGGAAAAAGATGGGTCCAAGGGCAAACGGTTTGAGTTTGTTCCTTGTGGACCGATACTCCCAAGAGGGAAATAATAGGACAATTGAGAGAGGAGGTTGGGCCCTACCCAGATAGAAGATAAGAGATCACTTATTCCTCATTCTTGAAGTCAGGAGACCTCCCTGACTACGCATGCCCAGAAAGGCTCCTTGGAGGTCAAATGGTGAGTGATGTCAACTAATGCTCACTTATCCATAGACCTCTTCAGAAGAATCCATCTTGGCTTAGACATGAGTGAGCACACCTGGGAAAATCCTGAGATACACCAAATATGGAGTTTGAACCAGGCAAATCAAAATGACTGGCCAAAGGGAACGTGGAAGAAATGCCCCTTAAAAGTGATTTAAATTGCCACGAGAGCTCAACTCTGAGGCCGCCCATGTGTGTATCCACACGTACACTTTTTTTCTCAACAAATACTTATTTCACTACTTTCTGTCTTTGTGGGAATTCTTTTTCTGCTAAGCCCTAGGGCCTGGGCCTTGTCACTGACCATTGGTCTAGCAGCTAGGATTCGGCGTTCTCACCACCCCGACCTGACCTCAGTCACTGTCCAGGAACTGAAACCCTGCTTCAAGGACTTGCAGCTGAGGCCACCCGAGATCAACCGCTGGAACAAAAGGGTTTGAAGAGCATCCAGATTGGTGAGTGCATCAAAATGGCAGGAAGGTGGGGGCGCAAAACTCCTTCGCTTGGGACCCTTCCAGACATTGTCTTACGTACCTCTTCATCTGACTGTTCATCTGTATCATTTATGATATCCTTCATAATAAACCAGTAAACGTGTTTCCCTGAGTTCTATAAGCCAATATGGCAAAGTATCAAGCCTGAGGAGGGGGTCATGGGAACCTCTGGTTGATAGCCAAGTTGAACAGAAGCATGGATATCCCGGGAGCTCGCTACTTGTGATTGGGGTCTGAAGTGGGGGGGCAGTTTTGTGGGATTGAGCTCTTAACGTGTGGAATCTGCACTGTTAAAACTCCGAGCAGTTAGTATCAGAATTGAATTGTAGAACAACTGATTGCTGTCAAGGAATTAGAGAATTGGTCAATGTAGGAAAAACCCATACACGTTTGGTGTAAGAAGTGTTGTGAGTAGAAGAAACAGGCTTTCCTTTCAATACTACAGCAAAATGACATTTAAGGATGAAAAGTTAAGAATATTTTTAGATGAATACAACTCAGTTTTGTTGGATATGTGTGTATATCTATCTATCTACCTATCTATTGATCTGTTATCTTCATCTGGATCAAGATATAAAATAGTTTGTCCAGTATTGTAGTTTTTAAAATCAGGAAGTAGGGTCAATTCTGTCCCTGTTACTCCCTCTTGGCCCAAAGTGGAAGTCTTTATGGTGTCCTTTGATAAATAAATATTAACTTTAATGTAATTTAATAATTTATCAATGAGTTTTTAATGGTCAGCTCTCCTTTTTATTATTAACTTATTTTCAGTACATCGGATAGTCTATGGCTCTTATATCTTGTTTAGTACATGTGATAGTCTATGGCTCTTATATCTTGTTTAGCAAGTATATTTCTCCCTCCAGATCATTAAGTCATCATCTCCCATCGGCTTCTAGAAGAATTATATTTTTGTCTTTTACCTTTAGGTCTATGATCCATCTCTAATTATTTGTGTGTGTCAATGTATGATATAAAGTAGGAGTTTTCATAATGAAAAAACAATGGGAATATGTTCATTAATGTTAAAATTGGATAATAAATTTTGCTTTGTTTGTACAGTGAAATACAGGAGAGCAAATAAATAGATGAACTACCATTAAAAGCACCAATGCATAAATGTCATAAGGACCACACAGAGCAGAGCACAGCAGTCACAAAATAATACAGACACACTATAGTTCATTTCCACAAGGTTCTAAAGCAGAGGTTGTCTATAATAAAATCAAGGAAATGGTTATCACAGATCTCAGGGGAGTGTTTATCACTGAAGAGATGAAAAGGGGAAGTGATAGCAGAATGTTATACAAGAGTCAGTGAAGAGACTGAAAAAAATCTTTTTCTCAAACCAGGTGGCTGGTGTTTTTTTTTTTTCTCTTAATCTAATACGCACACATGTTTTTAAGTGTTGGCTACATGTCCTAACAAACAGGATTTTTAAACAAAAAAACACATGAATGAAAACTTCAGTGGTAAAAGTGAATAAAACAATAGAACAATATTAAAATTCGGTTTGAAAATAAAATTTGAGGAATTGTTTCTCTTTGTTTTCTGTTATCCACATCTGAAAAAAATGTTCTTGTCTTTCAGTAGAAGAATTACTTTTTCCCCTTTACTCATGAATATCTTGAGGAAGAATTATCTAAGTTCACAGATCCTTTTGTTGCACTGATCCTGTAGAGCAGCAATAAGGAGTCAAAGAATGAACAAGTTTGTAAAAATTAAAATAGTTCTTTCTTTCTATAAAAGTACTCTGGACCACCCTGCTTCTGACAAGTTCAGAACCCCAAAGGCACTAAAATTGAATTATATGAGCCTCTGGCATACATAACACTTTCCAATATACAGTTTTAAGCTCCTCAGCTTGGAAATTAATTACATTTAATGCTTTATTGAATTTTTCAATTACTGGTCATTCCTGGCCACAACTCTTGTCTTGAATTTCTAGTATGATGTCACTCCTTTGTTGTTAAATAAGGAGAAATTGGCATCCAATTTTCTTTTCTGATTAATTTGAATAACGAGCTTATTTCTGGCTACTCTGGAGGTAAAAATCAATTTGAAAAGTATTCTCTGTATCACTGGCCTTAAAATGTTACTGCATATTAGAGCCACCTTTCAGGTTTGAAAAATAGTGATGCTTGATCTCACTCCAAGAAAATCAAATTTAATTGGTGTGGGATGTGAAAAGGCCTGAGGAGTTTTGAAAGCTAAAAAAGTAATTCCAGTATGCAGTAAAGTTTGAGAATTACTACCCTGCATTACCCTCTCCATTATCTACTTATGGATGTAGTAGATTTTTCAAATAAATAATTATTTATTGTTAATGTCCAGTTATTATATCCTGGCACTGAAAAAATAATAACTGAGCAGATACTATAATAAAATCACTCAGTCATTCCTAAACACTGATATCATTTAGTATTTGCAACTTTTCATTATATTTGCTTTCAATCCAAAGAGACAGACTCATTTTTTCTTTAATTAGAATTTTTAATCTGTGGGTCTGAATTATTGTGAGTCAGAAGATATAATACCTACAAATTAATACATAAGCAGCTCTTGAAATTATGCAGAATCCTTCTGTGTAGTTCAAGGGTACTTTTAACTTGGATTACTCCTGGCTTCTCCTATTTTTGCGGTTGTCATGAACACCAAGAAATCTGGGAACCCAAACTGTAAAATCCAGGTGTGCAGAATCCATACGAATGTCTTTGCAGAATGTGAAATAGGAAATGCTCCATTTTTATAGTTGTTTTTTTTTTTTGCGGTACGCGGGCCTCTCACCGCTGTGGCCTCTCCCGTTGCGGAGCACAGGCTCCGGACGCGCAGGCGCAGCGGCCATGGCTCACGGGCTTAGTTGCTCCGCGGCACGCGGGATCTTCCCGGACCAGGGCACGAACCCGTGTCTCCTGCATCGGCAGGCGGATTCTCAACCACTGCGCCACCAGGGAAGCCCGGAAATGCTCCATTTTTAATAAAAGAATAGTTGTGATATTTAGCAAATTGCTTTTGTGTGTTAATTGTATTAATAATAAAATGGCTCATTTTATTTAGCCTCATGCTCAGGTCATGCTAATTACAGTCAGTCTTATTTTAAATGATCACAAAGTACTTCAGAGATAATTGCTGGTTTTTTTTTCCGGACGCGCAGGCGCAGCGGCCATGGCTCACGGGCGCAGCCGCTCCGCGGCATGTGGGATCTTCCCGGACCGGGGCACGAACCCACGTGCCCTGCATCGGCAGGCGGATTCTCAACCACTGCGCCACCGGGGAAGCCCCTAATTGCTGTTTTATATCCTTTTTAAAAGTGAAGGAACTGAGGACCAAGAAGCTTAATTAATTTTCCTGAAATGTCATGTATTTTGTTCATTTTAAATTTGATTTTAGCCATTGAAAAACTGAGACATCTTTGGCAGTCTATATTTATCTAATCTACCTATCATGTATCTATTATCTGTCGTATATCTATTCCACGTGTACTGTATTCAAAATGTAGGAAGAACAAGAAATATAAACTATTTGGGGGAAGATGATTCCAATAATTAAGACAGTAATACATCATTGATCAAGTGTGTGCTATGTTCCCTGCATTTCTTAACCACTTAAGAGATTTTATCTTATTATATTTACTAAGCCTCCAAGGTAACTCTTGATTACCCCAATAAACAGGTAATAAAAATTTTAGATAGATTAATATAGATATTGATATATAATTGTGCAGTAAATTATTATGACCTTCACTCTTTTCATGGTGTAGTCACTGAACTTTGAATATCTTCTTTTTCATTGTACAATTATGAGTTGTAATGGACTCATTAATTATATTAATAAGTTGGAAGAATGAGATAAACATTAAAAAAAGATACTGGTAGCTTTCATATTATTAAGCAGAGAAGCAGACAGAGAACTCATCTCAGAGGCTGCAGCTCTATTCTTCTATAGTTGTCCTTTCCCAAGCCAGGACACCCCATTTCACAACTGAGTCAATCTGAGAAGGCAATACTAAGGATTTTTCTAAATAGAGAGTTTTTTACTTTTTATTTTGAAATTATTACAGATTCACATGCAATTATAGGAATTCCATGGAGAGATTCCATATAACCTTCACCCAGTTTCTCCTAGAGTTTACATCTTGCATACTATAATACAACATTACATCCAGGAAATTGATATTCATACACTCCAGCTACCTTATTCAGATTTTACCAATTTTACAAGCACTCAGGTGTGTGCAATTTTATCAAATACGCAGATTCTCTTGACCACCATCGCATTGAAGATACAAAAGGTTTCCATTGCCAAAAGGATCTCTAGTCGCATGTCACAGGCATCTCAGACCCTCTCTACACCTACTTCCTGCAAACCAGTAATCTCTTCTCCATATCTATACCACTGTCATTTAGAGTCTGTTATATATGTATGAAATCATACAGAAGCATTTTTGAGAATGATTTTTTTCCACTGGGTATAACTCCCTTGAGAGACATCTAAGTTAATATATTTATCAATTATTCCTTCTTTCGTAGGCTGTGTGAGCTGTTCCCAGTTTGGGGCTATCAAACATAAATCTGTGAAGAACATTGTGCATAGGTTTTTGTGCAAATGTTTTCATTTCACTGGGATAAATGTCCAAGGGTGAAATTTCTGGGATGCAAGTTTACTTTGTAAGAAATTGCCTTCTACTTTTTCAGTCTGGCTATGCCATTTTGTATTCTCATCACATATCAACGTATGAGTGATCCATTTTCTTAGCATTCTTACCAACATTTTGCTGTTTCACCAAAATATTTTATATATAAGCCACTCTGATTAGGTATGTTGCCGCCAGCCGCGGCGGGTCCTCAAAGTGCAGCGACAATCGACGAGAGGGGGCAGGGAACTGAACGCACCAAGGTACGGGATCAGAAGGGCACAAGCAACTGATGGTTGCAAGGCAAGTTTAACAACAAAGCGTAGCCATATAGATACCCCTAAAGCAGGGAATTTGCTTAGTCACGCCTTATCAGCATCAGCTGGTTGATTGGCTTCTCGGCTTTTCCCTCAAAGGCACCAATTTCCCCTCCAGGGTTGCTTTTCCTAGCTTTAGGGAACAACCAGGGACTCCCAGTAACTGAGCAGGTCCCTGGAGCGATTTGGCCAAAGGCCATCTCCTTTTTTACGTTCGTACCATAAAGTCCAGGATGCACACCAAGGAGAGTACAATCGGGCCCTGAGGCTTATGAGGGTCTTAATGGCGCCTTCCTCAGAGGGCAATGCTCGCCGCATTTCCCCCTCTTTTATTTTTTAAAGCTTGATAATGCAATTTCAACCCATACACCTCCTGAAGAAGAGCAGCGAGACGGCCAACAATAAAGCGTAATAAACAAGGTAATTGCTTGTATTTCCGCATTAAGCTTTTTGTATGTCCAAACTAATGTGTCCATCAGTCCATACACTTAAAAAGTGCATTTTTACTTTGTTCCAATCCCAGTCAGTTTCATTATAAGCGTGTTGAGTCACACAAATCCAAGTATATTTTAGCATGGCAAATCAAACGCATTTTCAATTTTAAAGCCATAATTTGGTCTCCTAAACCTATGAGAGCATTTTTTAACGCATCAACCTCAGTTTTTAGTTGAGTATCAATATGACTTTGTAATGCTAATGCAATACTGGTATTTTTAGACAACTGATTAACATCATGTGCTTGTTGTACAGTTTTACTTAATGCTAAACCGGCGGTAGCGGCTGTGGCTGTTAAAGCGGCTAAGGCTAATATGCTACATACTAATATTCCAATGAATCGTTTAGGTCTTTTTAAAGCTTCAGATAATTCTAGCCAAGCTTGCATGCTAGTACTATGATACCATGGTTCAGAAATATTTACAGGCAGCATTACATAGGAAGGTTGTTTTAACATCAGAACAGAAAAAGTTCCTTTCATAGGCAGAATGCAAGTACTAAAAATACAATTCTGACAAGTTATATTATATCCTAAGGAACCAGAAATAAACTCAATCTGTAAATCTCCTATTAGCAAGGCATATGAGGGTGTAACACAAGTAATAACCGGTTGATAAGAATAAAACAATGCAAACTTCCCAAAATCCCAATGCTTATAAAAAACCAAACTATTATCAGTAACAGAAACTGAAGAAATTAGAATGGTACCATTATTATAATTTAAGGTGCACCAGATTTGAGAATTCAAAATCAGATTGGGGAAAATGAGAAGGAAAAGAGGGGGGAAAATTCAAACTTGTAACAGCTTTAACTACCTTTAAACTATGGCCGGCCAGTAAAGTCCCTTGTCCTCCTACATATACTTCAACACAAAAATAGTATCTTTACCAGTCTCATTCTTTCCATTTTTGTTATTGTTGCCCTGTGAAATCATTTTTTCTAGAACAGCAAGAAGATGTAAAGCTTTCTCAGCTTGGTAGGTAAATATATACAGGTCTACGAACAAAAAACACCCTGCTTGGGCAAATTTTTCTTCAAAAGGTTCTATGAACTGATAAAGTTTTTCACCAACGGATATGGCTTCTGTATACTGTCGGACATGATACAGGATGACTGCTTGATTGTAATACAACATACTATTTTCAAGATCATCTAGTCCACCCATTTCTTCAACAGCCGAGTGCACCTGATCCTTCAATTGGTTAAGTGTCTGTCTTAAACTATCTGTTGTTGTCTGGTTACTTTTGAAAAACTCAGCTACTGCCGTATTTATAATCGTCTTTGTTTATATCTTGTAGGCAGGCAAGATATTGCAGACAGACATCATAATTTCTAGCTGTGAAAGCCTGGAAAGCACTGGTGGACAACTCCTACTCTTGATCAGTGATCTCAGGTCGCTTCTTGGATACTTTCTGTCCCATATTTTTTTACTTCTGACTATTGCCCCGAGTTACTATCAACTTTACTATGTGGCCACACTTTCACTCCTAACTCCGGGGATTCACCTACCGAGCTTCAGACGTCCCGCTCGTCCGGTCCCTGCTCGGGGGCCACTTGCCGCCAGCCGCGGCGGGTCCTCAAAGTGCAGCGACAATCGACGAGAGGGCGTAGGGAACTGAACGCACCAAGGTATGGGATCAGAAGGGCACAAGCAACTGATGGTTGCAAAGGAAGCTTAACAACAAAGCGTAGCCGTATATATACCCCTAAAGCAGGGAATTTGCTTAGTCACGCCTTATCGGCATCAGCTGGTTGATTGGCTTCTCGGCTTAGTCACGCCTTATCGGCATCAGCTGGTTGATTGGCTTCTCGGCTTAGTCACGCCTTATCGGCATCAGCTGGTTGATTGGCTTCTTGGCTTAGTCACGCCTTATCGGCATCAGCTGGTTGATTGGCTTCTCGGCTTTTCCCTCAAAGGCACCAATTTCCCCTCCAGGGTTGCTTTTCCTAGCTTTAGGGAACAACCAGGGACTCCCAGTAACTGAGCAGGTCCCTGGAGCGATTTGGCCAAAGGCCATCTCCTTTTTTACGTTCGTACCATAAAGTCCAGGATGCAGACCAAGGAGAGTACAGTCGGGCCCTGAGGCTTATGAGGGTCTTAATGGCGCCTTCCTCAGAGGGCAATGCTCGCCGCAGTATGTTGTGATATCTCATTGTGGTTTTAATGTGGAATTCCCTAATAGCTAATGATTATGAAGCACATTCATGTGTTTATTTGCCATCTGTATATTCTCTTTGGTGAAATATCTCTTCATCCTCTTTTGCCCAATTTCTAAATTGATTGCTCATTTTTGTTTACTTTTCTATTGTTGAGAGAATGAATGTTTACTAGTATTTCTTTTTTAAAAATTATTTATTTATTTATTTATTTCTGGCTGTGTTGGGTCTTTGCTTCTGTGTGAGGGCTTTCTCTAGTTGCGGCAAGCGGGGACCACTCTTCATCGCGGTGCGCGGGCTTCTCGCTATCGCGGCCTCTCTTGTTGCAGAACGCAAGCTCAGTAGTTGTGGCTCATGCGCCTAGTTGCTCCGTGGCATGTGGGAACTTCCCGGACCAGGGCTCGAACCAGTGTCCCCTGCATTGGCAGGCTGATTCTCAACCACTGCACCACCAGGGATGCCCCAGTATTTCTTAATTATAATCTTTTCTGAAGTGTATAGGAGAGATTTCTTTATAAAGTGAATTTTAAATATCTAAACTATCAAGTTAAAAATATTTTTTTCTTTAAACTTCACCATCATATAGCCTTTTTCTCCAAGTTTCCATTCTGTTGATTGTAAGTAAAAGTGTAGGCATATTATACGTATTAGATATACATTTATCAGGTGAGTTGAGGTGTACTGGGTTTTATGTCACTAAAACTCGTACAAATTGGTAGCATGCAATCACTGATGACTGAAGTTAGAATTCTATTGCTTTCTTCAGTGAACTCTAGTTTTTTAAAATTAATTTCACTTTGATAGACTTTATTCATAGATAAACTATAGGATTGATTTATCAAATTTAGTGTTTCTAATGAGAATTGTAGTATAGATATTCACCTTATTCCTTAAGTTAAACATATTTTTGGAGAACATCAATGTGATCTATAAAAATGTTCTCCTTCCTAGATTCTCCAGTAGTTAGGTGTGACTTTGGATAACATCGGTGATGCCTAAGAAATGTCACAGTCTCGTTAGTCTTCTTTCTGGATCAGCTTTACTCATTCAGAGGACTTAATACTTGATGTCAATCAAATCCTTGATTTGATATTTAATACAACTTTTTTTAAATTTTGAAATAATTGTAGGTTCACAGGTATTTTTTATAACACTTAATACAGAGAGACCCTACTTGCCTTTCACTCAATTTCTCCCAGTGGTAACATCTTGAGTAACTATAGTGCAATATCACAACTAAGAAATTGATAATATCAATTTACCTTCAAAGTTTTTCAAGTTTCACTGTTTTAATAGGCACTCAATTGTGTGTATATAGATCCATGTGACTGCCAACACAGTTGAGACGCAGAAGAATTCCACCACAAGTATGTCTAAGCATCCATTTTACCATCATAGCTACATTCCTCCCCTTCCATCTCCCTAATCCGTGACAATCAGTAAACTATTTACCAAGTTAATAATTTTGTCATTTCAAGAATTAAACATAAATACAAACATACTGTGTGTAACTTTTTCATGTTGGCTTTTTTCACTCCGAATAATTCCCTTGAGATCCACCCAAGTCATCGTGTGTATCAACAGTTCAGTCTGTTTTATTGCTGAGCAGTATTCCATGGAATGGATGGACCAGTTTGTCTTACTTTTCTCCTACTGAAGGAAGTTGACCTTATTTCCAGTTTGGGGCTGTGACAAACAAAGCTGCTATGGACATGCATGCATGTGACTTGTATGAAAATAGTCATTTCTCTGGGATAAATGCCTGAGAGTGAAGTCGATGGGTCATGAGGTAAGCAGATGTTTAGATTTGGAAAAAGCTGTCGTATTCTTTTTTCATATTGGCTGTATCATTCCCACCAGCAATGTATGAATGATCCAGTTACATCCTAACCAACATGTGATATTCTCACTATTTTATATTTTAGCCATTCTAATTGATGTGTAGTGATATCTCATTTTGGTTTAAATTTGCATCCTTAGTGGCTAATGATGTTGGACTCCTTTTCATGTACTTACTAGTCATCTGTACCTCCTCTTCATTGAAATGTCTTTTCTTTCCTTTAAACCATTTTCTAATTGTATTGTTGAAATTTCTTACTGCCTACTTAGGAAGTTATTAATATATTCCAGATACGGCTAATTTTTTAGATATGTGCTTTGAGAATATTCCTCCAAGTCTATAGTTTATCTTTTAATTCTTTTTATATTAGTTTTCATAGAGCAAGAGTTGTTTTTTTTTTTAATGAGGTCTAATTTATCCATTTTTCCTTTTATGGATTCTAATTTGCTTGTCAAGTTTAGAAATACTTGCCTAGTTCTTGTTCACAAATTCTTCTGTTTTATTTATTTTTTCCATTTTATACTTTACACCTAACTCCCTGATCTATTTTGTGTTAATTTTTTGATCAAAAGTGTGAGGTTTAGGTCAAAGTCCATTTTTATATATGCTATTCAATTGCTCAACGCCATTTATTGAAAGGATTATTTATCCTCCCTTGTATTGTCTTTGCACCTTTGCCAAAAATCAGTTGGCCTTATTTGTCATGTTCTGTTTTGGGGTTTTCTGTTCTCTCCCATAGATGTATGTGTCTGTTCCTCTGTCACTACACAGTCTAGATTACCATGATGATATAAACTTTTGAAATTAGTAGAGTGATTCCTCTATTTTTTTTCTTCTTTGTCAAGGTTGTTTGCATTATTCTAGAGCTTGTGCTTTTCCATATAAATTTTAGAATAAGCTTGTTTATATCTATAAAATTCCTTGCTGGGATTTTGATGGCAATTGCATTTGTCCCACAGATCAATTTGAGAGAGATATGACATCTTTAATATGCTGATTCTTCTAATCCATTAACACAATGTATCTCTCCATTGATTTGGGTCTTATTATTTCTTTGGTTAGTATTTTGTATATATTTTTTATTTTTATTTTTTGAATTTATTTATCCTTTTTATGTTTGGCTGCATTGGGCCTTTGTTGCTGCACGTGAGCTTTCTCTAGTTGTGGTGCGGGGGCAACTCCTCATTGCAGTGCATGGGCTTCTCATTGCGGTGGAGCATGGGCTCTAGGCACATGGGCTTCAGTCATTGTTGCACGTGGGCTCAGCACTTGTGACTCATGGGCTCTAGAGCACAGGCTCAGTAGCTGTGGTGCACGGGCTCAGTTGTTCCATGGCATGTGGGATCTTCCTGTACCAGGGCTCGAACCAGTGTCCCTGGCATTGGCAGGCGGATTCTTAACCACTGCACCACCAGGGAAACCCTATATTTTAGATAGATACAAAATGATTTCACTTTTGGAGCAATTTTAATTGGTATTGTGTTTTTAATTTATGTCTTTACACATTCATCATTAGTATCGAAATACAATTGATTTTGCAAGTCGATCATATACCTTGCAAACTTCCTAATTCTCACTTATTAGTTCTAGGAGGGTTTTTTTTTTTTTTCTTTTGGGTAGATTTACTGGGATTTTCTACATAGAAAATCATATTACCCGTGATAGAAGCCTTGCCTTTCCCCCCTTTTTAATCTGTATGATTTTTCATTTTTTTCCTTGCCTTATTAAATGACAAGAACTTCCAGTACTGTGGTAAATAAAACTGATATTGCAGACATTTTTGTCTTATTTCCATCTTAGGGGGAAAATATTTAGTTTTTCACAATTATGTATGATACTGGCTATAGGTTTTTGTAATGGTTTGTGGAAGTTTCCTTCTATTTTTAGTTTGCTGAAAATTTTTTATCATGAGTATATGTTGAATTTTGTTAATTGTTTTCTACTTCAATTAATATAATGATATGATTATTATTCTTTAGCCTGTTGATATGGTGAATTACACTGTTAATTTTTTGAACAGTATATATCCAAAATAAATCAAACTATCTCATTGCATATAATTATTTTATTGCTAAATTAAGTTTGCTAATACTTTTCATGATTTGTGTGTGTGTGTGTGTGTGTGTGTGTGTGTGTGTAATTCATGAGTTTGAATCTGTGTGAATCTGAATTAGCCATAAATCTGTAGTTTTTCTTTTGTTCTACCTTTGTCTTATTCTGATATCTGGGTAAATAAAACAAGTTTCTTACATGCATAGGTAAGTGTTTCTTCTCTTCTGTTTTCTGGAATATGAAGTGTTTACTAAGTGTTAAATCTCCTCTGAGTGTATTTTTAGGATTCTCCAGTGAAAATATTTGGGCTGGAGATTTCAATTTTGGGAAATGCTAACCAAAAATTTACTTTCTTTAAGGTTCTAAGACAACAGATCATTTCATTTTTGCTTAATGTTGGTAATTTATAAGTTTTTAGGAATTGGCAAATTTTGCTAAATTGTCAAATTTCTGAATGTAACATTCTTCATAATATTTCTTTATTATCATTTTAGTGGATTCAAGATGTGGTGATAGCCTTTATTTTATTCCTGAAAATGGTTATTTATGTCTTCTTAATAATTTTGTCCATCTTGCTAGAATTTTATCAAATTTATTATTTTTAAAAAACTTATCTTTTTAGTTCATTGATTTTTCTCTCTTTTTTTCCCATTTTCAATTTCACTTATTTTTGCTTTTAATTATTTCCATTTGTCTGTTGGTTGACACTTTTTTTTCCCCCTATCTCTTCTAGTTTCTTGAGACAGGAGCTCAGTTATTAATTGAGTTAATTAATTTTCTAAGCTAAGCGTATAGTGCTATAAATTTTCTCTCAACACTACTTTATCTGTGATACACACATGTTCTATGTTCATTTTCATTCATTCTGCATATTTGTTTGGCATCAAGTAGCTTATATTTTAAGTCATTCACAAATGAAAACTTAAAGAATAAAACCAGACTAATTAAATGACAAATTAAAGCTCTAGAGAGCTCATAATAATCCTTGTTAATAATTATATTCAATCTACTATTTACAAGGCACTATATTTTTATCTTAATACGAACATCTCTGTAACATTTTCAAGTAGAAATGTAATACAGCACAGGTTCATACACTTTAACAGACCAACTTAACCTGGTTTAAAAGAAGATAAATTTTGTTTCTCATGTAACAGTCTGGAGATGGGTGATCCAGGAAGATCCATATTTCTGCTTATGGAAAAGGGAAAGTCAAATGCAATGCAGGCCCCCTTTTTTGATGGACTTAAATAAGAAGTGTTATATATGATTTCTGTTCACATGCCTTTGGCCAGAGCTCAGACATGGGGCTACACCTAGCTTCAAAATAGGCTAGAATGTATATCTGTAGCTGAGTAGCCAGTTCTGTATATTTTAAAAGCTTATTTGAAACTTCCTCATTAACACTGATAGGACTGGTGTCCTTACAAGAAAGGGAGGAGACACCAGCGGTCCCTCTGTCTTTCTGTGTGCACACAGAGGAAAGGCTGTGTGAGGACACAGTGAGGGGATAGCCATCTGCAAGCCAGGAAGAGACAGCTCACCAGAACCCAATACTGTTATCACCTTAATCTTGGGCTTATAGACTCCAGAAATTTGAGAAAATAAATTCCTGTTGTCTAGTCACCTAGTCTTTGGTATTTTGTTACTGAAGCCCTAGCCAACTAATACAGATTTTGGTACCAAGAGGTGCGGTGTTTCTATAACAAGCATCTAACATTGCGGAAGTGGCTGTAGAACTAAGTGATGGCTAGATCCTGATAGAGTCTTGAACTGAATGCTAGAAAAAAATCTAGATTGCCTTGAAGTGACAATTGGTAGCAATCTGGGTATTAAAGGTAAATCTGGTGAGAACTCAATAAGAAAAGAGGAGAGCTGTAGAGAAAGTTTCTATCATCTTAGAGAATGCAGAGATAATGATAAACAAAATGTTATAGAAACATGAATGTTAAACCATTCTGGTAAAGTCAAATATGGAAATGAGGAATATGCTATTGGAAACTGAAGGAAAGGTGATTCTTGTTATAAAGTGGCAAAGAACTTGAATGAATTGTGTTCTAGTATTTTGTAAAATGTAGAATTCGTTAGCAATGAAATTGGATATTTAGCTAGGAGATTTCTAAGCAAAGTATGGAAGGTGTGGACTCTTTTTCCCTAACTGATTATAATAAAAAGAAATAAAAGAAGGAGAAAGTAAATAAACTGTTAGGTGAAAGAAACCAGAACCTGGAGATTCTTAGATGTTATGTTATAGATAGTTTTAGATCTTAGGTATCTGTCTGGCCTATTTTATTGTCTGCCATGTTAAAAATAAACAAACAAACAAAGAATTTGAGCCCAATTACTGATGAACTAAAAGATGTAATTCTAAAGCAAAGATAATTTTAAAAGTTGATGGGTAGTAAGAGGAGAATTTTTGTATACTTATTAGTAATTTCAATCATATGCTTTAACCAAATCACAAACAACTTACAGCCAAGTATTGGATTCATACCGAAGAATGAGTAAGAATGCAGAAAGCAAGGATAAGAATCTTGTAAGTATTACAGTTAAAGCATAGCCAGTGTTCGGTTACAATCCAAAAACTTAAATAAATAAAAGTTTTTTAAAAGTTAAGAAAATAACAAACAAAATCATGTGAATTAACACATGACAATCTGTGGCTCTCTTCAATCTAGATCATGCCCCATAGGTTTTAGGCAGAAGCTGTTGATGTGTCATGCAGCTTCTTGATCTGAAGCTCTTGGTAGAAGCTGTCTACTTTTGAAGGTAGTTTGCTTTTGAAGGATTCTTAAACTTCTTTCGTTATAAATCTCCAGAAAAAAAAATGGCACTATAGGCGTTGAAAATGATAACTTTGTGCCTTTTTATGTGGGAGACATGAATTCGACATCTACACCTTCATATTTGCTTGATGTCACCTTGGTCAAAAATAACTGGCATGGTCTTTCTCAACATGGTTCCAGGGCACAAGACTTCTTGAGAGGATATGGAGGAAAGACAGTATATGCCTGTTGGCAATAAGACTGATTATATTACATGAGTTACTTGCAGCACTCAGCCATATCTGCCTGAAATGAGGTCGAATTGAGAAAATCAGGGGAGGCATATTTAGCCATATAGGGTAACCTGTAATAAGTTCATATGATGAGAGTCACCAGTGCTAGGATGTGGTTCTTTCCAGGTCCTGAGAGCCAGCAGTTACACTCTCAGTCAATGGACCACTAGAGTTCCAGATCATTTTATCATTTCGCTAGTGTATGTACTAAAATGACATTGACTCTCTCACTTTTCCTGAGGATTGAGGGTGATGTGTTCATAGGAACAATAAAGTTTCTGAGGAAGTGGAAAGGCTTTACAAAGTTCTCTATTGCATGTGCCAACAAAAATGAGTGGCTTCATTAATGGAGGTTGGAATTCCTCACGGAAACAAAATATAAAGGTTATTTTTGTTTGTTTCTTCCCCCCCCCCCCATGTCAGAGCTGCATCTCTCTAGCAGGAAAAGCTTCAGTCCACTCTGAGAATAAGACAGCAACAATCAGGACCCATAGAAAAAGTACTATGGAGGAGTTCACAGATGCATCCGAGGTTTGGGTTCTTTTTAGCTTCCCACTTTCCTGGTTTTATCAGAGTTATGCTGGTGACAGGTGAGCTGCGGAACTTCAATGTATGGGGACTTGCCACAACACCAGGCAATCAACTCAGTTCTGCTCAGGCACTAACTAGGTGTCAAACTAAACTCAATCTGACACTATCTACCTGGAGGCAGCAACGGATCCCACAAGTTGAAGGCTCAGTCCCACAAGACTGCACCGATTCATATGTCAGTCACAAGTCCACATTGTTACCTGTGCTTCTGGCCAACTGGCTGCAAGTTGGAGTTTCCCATAACCCCCTCCTGAGATTTGATTAATTTGCTAGGGTGGTTCACAAACTCAGGAAACCTGTTTACCCACTAGATTACCAGTAAACTACAAAGGACATGAATGAACAGCTAGATGAAGAGATAAACATGGCAAGGTCCTGACCAAATGATCTTTGTCCCAGTGAAGATTGGGGTCTGGCATATGGATGAATTCTGGTTTATCAACCTGGAAACTCTCCAAGCCCTGTCCATTTGGGCTTTTGTGGAGGCTTCATCACACAGGCATGATTGATTAAATCATTCCTTGAGGACTGATTCAACCTCCAGGACCACTCCTCTCTTTGGATCTGACGTCCAGGTCAGCGGGTGAAATTAAAAGTTCCAGCCCTCTAATCACATGGTTAGTTCCCCTGGAAACCAACCCCCATCCTTAGGTACTTTCCAAAAGTCACCTCATTAACATACATACTCTGGAAATATTGAAAGGAATATGTTATGACTGTTAAGACACATTTAAAGCTCTTATCACTTAGGAAATCCCAAGGATTTTAGAAGCTCTGTGCCAGAAAAGAGGACAAAGACCAAATATATATTTCTTATTACAACTCACAATATTACAAGAACAGAGACACCCCGAGCAATATTTGTAAAATTTCCCCATCCATGTAGATAATAGTAGACTATCTTTGCTTTATTCAGTTATTTCATGAAAACTCTGCTAGGTTTTATTTGAGATTCTCTTGACACAAACAAGTAGCTTTCATAAAAGTTTCAGAGATTATTCTCATAAATTTGACAACCAAAATAGTTCCCCAAACTCTTCATATTCCCAAAGTATTTTAAAATACTTCGATGTGACTATTTTAATTTTTGTTTAGAATATTTTAAATTACTTTTATTATGTTTAATAGCTTCTTGGAACCTCTTCAAAGATCTGACTTCTTGAAGTATCACGGTATCCGAGGCCATATTAGGAGTTGCTTACTTGTTGAATGATTAACCAGGGCATTTCCTCATGCCTCCATGTTATCTCTTCTTGAATGGGCTTTTATGACAGCCACCATCTTAGAAGATATTAGAACATTTAACAGTTCTTTAATATGTTGACCATTTTCGATGCATTTCCTTCTGAGGCTTAAAACTCTTGTTTCCACAACATCTCAAAATCGTGGACTCCTCTAAAGGCATACTTGTTACCTGGGTATCTAGTAACTCTCTTTTCAGTTGAAAGTCTGTGGCGAAAGTGATTGGTTCCTCCGTATGAACAAACTTTACTATGTTTTAGGTTCATATTCTAAGAATGAATTGAAATCTGTTAAGGCCTATCCTGCTTGCATATTTCCTATTTCAGTCTTAAGATATGACCTGTCAACAAACAAGATTGCATCTGGAGATTTTAGGGGCTAATAAATCTGTTCAAGGCTTAGTCAGTTCTCAGTAGAGGAGAGATAGTCATGGATTTTCCTTTTTCAGTAAAGGAAGAGAATAGCAGGAGTTATGGTGTTATCATAATGGAGAGAATTATGTGAAGAATAAAATGATAAAATTCATAAGGGCTAAGGCTGCATACTGAAAAATGTGAAAAATGTCGTAAATTTCCAGTGAGCAACAAGGATTGTATTGCCTAATGGGCTGTAGTGTTGCAGAGGCATCTTAAAATTGTCAGTAGACACTTTCACTTATTTGTCTGATGCTACTATCGCCCTTAGACAAGGAGAGTAGAATTTTCCCCCTAGATCTAAAGAAAAGCTGAAGTAAGAAACTGGTATATCAATATTCCTTTGAAGTTGAGTCAGAATATTAAGGGTTTGTCCAGATCTTTCATGTACGAATGGGTGTAAACATTTATGATAATTAAGAAGATCTAGAGTGAGCAGTTGTTGAAAGCCTAATTTTAAGCTGCAAACTACGATTCCTATTGAAGCTTCAGTAGGAGATTCAATCACCAAGAACCGTACTATTCTTCATATTTGGTGATTATATGAAAATTGGAAACCTATTGCCCACACTAGCCAATGAGAACTAGAAAACCTCTTACTTGCTTATAATTTTGAGTGATTTATACTGTATCAGGATGGAGATACTTAACTCTTTAGGATTGTCTTAGTTTAAGGTCATATATAACAAAATACCACAGAGTGGGGGGCTTATTAATAACAAATTTATGTCTTAGAGTTTCAGATCCTGGAAGTCTGAGATCAGGATGCCAGCATGGTCTGGTGAGGGCTCTCTTCTGGGATGCAGACTTCTCATTGTATCCGCACATGATGTAAGGACAGGGAGCTCTGTGGGGTTTCTTTTATAAGAGCATCTGATCCCATTCATGAGGGCTCAACCTTCATGACCTAATCATTGCACAAAGACCCTGATTAATACCATCAGCTTTGGGGATTAGGATTTCAACATGGGAATTCTGGGACGGCAAAATATTCAGAGTGTAGCAAGGATGAATTATGACCCATATAACATACTCATTCTGACAAAATTATACATTTTCATTGGAATGTATATTGAGTTAAAACATCAACTCTTAACGGTCAGTATCTTTAGAGTACAGCAAAAGTTCCGCCATACGTTGCTTAAGGACAGAATCACAGAGAAGTTAAGCATTCCTTATAGTCCTGGTTAATGACCTGTGAAAAAGCAAGGGGTGTCTCAGTAAACCTCTGTGGCTTCACTGTTCAAATAAATTGTTGAATTGTTGTAAAAAGTGAAGCAGATATTGATTACCTGGATCTAAAGCAACACTGAAGAAAGCAGAACAAAGATCTATAACAATAAAACATCTAGCCTTAGATAATATTGAAGGTAAAATAGTGTATATATATATATATATTTTTTTTTTTTCCACAGCACATCTCACACTTCCTGCAGATATTTAAATTGTGCTTGATATGGTGTAATTCAATGTCCAAATGAGCTGGAAACTGATTACGAATAGGAGAGTACTCAAGGGTCTCAAAAATGTGATTGGAGGAGCATTGGTTTTGGAGATCCCATTTTCCTAGTAGACCACAAACTGTAAAGCTAGCAGGAGAGGTGTCACAGGAGCAAAGGATTCCCTTCAAAGTTCTGGTGGGGACAAGTCATGGGATGAAACTAAGGGAGAGCTTGTGTGACAGTGGTGGGATTCGTGGTTGATATTGTAGTACTCATATCAATAACAGTTCTGCAAGATTGTCCTTTAATATTTAGAGAGATTTCTCCTTGTGAGCTTAGGGTAAAATAGGAAATCGGGCTGTGTTTCCTCTTCAGAGGAGGATAAGCTCCGTTAATTACCCTTAAACATAAACCTTCATTAATCACCCACTTCATTTTTTTTTCGGTTTTTTAGCTAGTGTGGGACAACTGAGTTCCAATGTTCTTTTTGTTTATCTTGCTTACAGGTATTTTTACACGACTTTCCCTCTACTGGTTCAGCGGGCAACGTCTCCTTGCTACATCTTTAAGGCTATCGGTATATTGTGAGGTTTTTTGTTTTATGTTTATTTTTGCTTTTGTTCTAAAATTCTGTCAAGTTGTCTGTGAGGAGATTGGCAAGAGTTTTGTTCTGGGTTTTTTGTTTGTTTGTTTGTTTTTTATTTTGTTTTGTTCTCCAATACTCTGTGTATTTAATCCCCTGTTTCTGGCTTAAAGCCATTCACAAAAAGTGAGTAAAGAGCTGAGGTCACATTTTCTTCAAGATCTGTTTTTGAATGTTTTGTAAAGGTGTTACAAATCTCAAACCTAAATTCTCCAAAGGACTTTTAGAAATGTTTTAGTATTCAATCTTTTAGTACAAGAAAGATTTTGGAAAGAGCTGCCAAAAAATGCCGTTCAATACTTACAGCTTTTCCAAATCTCTGCATTTATCTGCAATTTCTCAGTATCTTCCCACAATGCATTTTCCATCTTTTTTTTTTTTTTTTGTATCTGAGATTTCTAGTAATATCTGAAACCATCCGTATAGATCTGATAGCATTGGATGATACATTCCTAGGGCTATTCCAAATCCCTCTGTAGATTTTAGTTTATCTTGTTTAGGCCTCTGAAAGCTTGACATAAGCTGTCAGCTCAGGGTGAGACCAAAGCTAAAAATGTCCTTAGGGATTTAAATATAAGAAAGGATTGAGTTTTGCAGGTTTCTGATTGAGACAGAGGGGAAAATGGGTTGGAAAGAAGGTCAGAAGCAGAGAAAGACTGAGAAGCGTAAGATGGGGATAGAAGAGAAGACCAAAGGCTACTAAGTTCAAGTTCTCATTTGGAGTGATCTAAAAGAGGGATAGATTTAAACATGTTATACTTTTATTTACCTTGGCTAAGTAATTTTATAAGGAAACAATTTATGTATCTGAATTTTGTTTGGAAGCTTCCTCATTCCAAAGGAAAAAAAAAAAAAAGCAGATCACTGAATGGGCTTTTATTCCCATCCTGTTCTGAATAACCTCTCATATGAAAAATTTTATTCTTATCAAAGTTCTCCAAACTAGCACTGTAATGTTAAATTTTCCTTGTTAAATCTAAGCTCTTTAGAAGGATAGTTACTTAAATTTGAATTATGCTATAAATTCATATAGGAGGAAGTGATCTAGCCCAAAGGAGTCATGGACTTAGGTTTAGATTGAGAAAACCCATAACAGTGCGGTAACAGTTTGAGGAAAAGTTTGTTTATATATGTCTTCTGTTTGGAATTTGCTTTCATCAGCCACAGACTCAATAACGTGGGATTCTCATTAAGCAGAAGCTTAGGAAAGAGCTCTCACTCATAACTAGATGCTCACAGACAATACAAAAGACTGCATTAGAAAGTCTTGGTGACTCACCCAAAGCAAAGTTTGTCCAAAGCACCCCAAGTGGGAGAACCTTTGCCCACACCTCAGGCTCTGAGCTGATTCCAGAAGCAGATTTATGAGGAACGATATCTTTTCTCTCCTTAAAACATCTTCTTACAGACAACAAAAAATGACGAGAAGAGGATAAAAAGAAGCAATTTATCTGGGGGGGTGGGGGACTGGGATGTCTCAGGGTTTAGTTTTTCATATCCACAGGTCTTAAGTTGAGGTGCTTTAGTCTATACCTTCCGATTTTCAAAGCCAGACTTCAAACTCCCAATCAGCTAATGAGCTTAGTGAGAAATCAATCTGTCACAGGCAGAGGAGTTGACCAGGAATTAGAATGATTCAAAAAGCTGTTAAATCTGTAAACTATAGACGTGTTGTTCTAAAAAAGGCTCAGTCAACATCACAAAACAGTTTTTGGAAAAGATAAAAAGGTGTTTTTTTTTTGCCCAAGTTAAAAGTTAAAACAAATAGATAGATTAAATAACAGGATGATAGCACTAAGTAAACAGATGATTTGTAAGATCAAGTTAAGGAACCCACCCACCCATCAACATAGGTGATAAAAGAGATGGAAATATATGAGAATTTTTTTTTTTTTTTTTTTTTTTTGTGGTATGCGGGCCTCTCACCGTTGTGGCCTCTCCCGTTGCGGAGCACAGGCTCCGGACGCGCAGGCCCAGCGGCCACGGCTCACAGGCCGAGCCGCTCCTCGGCACGTGGGATCCTCCCGGACCGGGGCACGAACACGCGCCCCCTGCATCGGCAGGCGGACTCTCAACCACTGCGCCACCAGGGAAGCCCAATATAGGACTTTTTTACATTCAGATTCTTAGGATGCTTTTTTTTCCCACATATGTGTGTGTAGATATATACATATTTTTCTTTCCTTGACCAAACTCTTCTCAGGCTTCCTTGAACTCTTGCTACAGTCTGAATGTTTGTGTCCCCACAAAATTCATATGTGGGAAACCTAGCCCGCAAAAATGATGACATTAGGAGGTGGAACCGTTAGGAGGTGATTAGGTCATGAGGGAGGAGCTGTCATGAAAGGGGTTCGTGTTCTTACAAAAGAGAGCGCACAGCGCTCCTTCCCGCCTTGCATTATGTGAGGATACAGGGAAAAGATTGACATCTACTAAGGGGCATGTGCTCACCGGACACCGAATCTGAGGCTGCCTCGGTCCTGGACTTCCCAGCATCCAGAACTGTGAGAAATAAATGTTTGCTGTTTATAAGCCACCCGGTCTACGGTATTTTTTAATAGCAGCCCAGATGTACGAAGGCAGCTCTTTTTCAACTAGACCCTGACTTTGGGGCTTCTGTGTTCATCTCTGCCTTGTCCACTTTTAGCAGGAATCCTGCTACGTCCGATTAGCCAGCATCCCTCACCCTCCACATCTGCTCTGACCCGTTTCCTCATTCCCCACCGTCCCACAGGCGATGTCTGATCACCGGGGTCTGCCTTCAGCATTAGCTCAATTACCCTCAATCTTTCCTCTTAGTCATTTTCCATCCACTTACCACACTTTTTTTGGCATAAATCCCCACCTGCCCGTGCTGAACTAGGAGCTGAGCCTAATCCTTCTCCCCCACTGCACATCCCATTGCAGTGGTCCTTACGCCTGTCATGTTAGAGCTTCTTTTTTTTCCCTTTTCTTATAAATTTTATTTATTCATTTATTTTTGGCTACGTTGGGTCCTTCGTTGCTGCGCGCGGGCTTTCTCCAGTTGCAGCGAGCAGGGGTGCGCAGGCCTCTCACTGCAGCGGCTTCTCGGGTTGCAGAGCACGGGCTTTAGGCACACGGGCTTCAGCATTTCTGGCACGCGGACTCAGTAGTCGTGGCTCGCGAGCTCTAGGGTGCAGGCTCAGTAGTTGTGGCACTTGCGCCCAGTTGCTCTACGGCGTGTGGGATCTTCCTGGACCAGAGCTCGAACCAGTGTTCCCCGCACCAGCAGGCAGACTCTCAACCACTGTGCCACCAGGGAAGTCCCATAGATCTTCTCGAATAAAGTTTTTCCTACCATTTTTAAAGAGCATCCCAATTTTTTTTTCCGTGAACACTTTGTGTGTGTGTGTGTGTGTGTATTCCATTAAATTTGTGAGAAAATATGGGAAAATATTATTTCATGAGATACATGAACTATAAAGACATTTTTAAAAATTCAAAGCTATTTGAACTTGGACCTTTATTCTGTTTTTCTTCTAGAGGCAGGACTTGACAACATAGGTTTACATTGTTTTCTATCAGGTTAATCACATTCTGGTTCTTCAATGATATTTACTATTGACATACCATAATACTATATATATTGTTTAATAAAGCTAAAATATCATTATCAACTTATAGGAGAAAAAGGTCTATACGATTGCTAAAGAACGTACAGAAGTGAAATTATATTATGGGAGCACTATAATCTATATTGGATTATACTATGCTGATTTTCATTAATATTAGGCTGATTTTAATTCATCTTTCCCATATATATGAACATGCCATGAAAAAGAGATTATTACCTTCCCCCTCCCCCCTTCTCAGGAGTCTATTTCTGCAAAGAACAAGACGAATTGACTCAATTCCCAAAGTTCTAGTCTATGGAGAGAATGTTTTGCTTAACATGTACATGTCATGATAAGATAGTTCAACTGTATAACCCAAGTGTTAGCTAAGGTCACCCTGTTCTTTGCAACTTAAATCAAACTGGCTCTATTACCCAGTTCCTCTGGGACTTAATGTTTCATGGCCATTTCTGTTTCAGCTGGCCTCTTCATCCCACTTGCTTTATTTCAGTTGGCTTCCAATCCTTTTTACTACACTATGAAGAGAAATTGAGATCTTCACTTTGTACTTGCATCGCATCTGCCTCTGTATATCAAAGGACTCTAAAGTTTCTGCTAAAACAAAGGGCTATGGGCTCTGGGCCACACTTTTAGGCAGAATGAAAGAATGTCTGTAGCTTTGAAATGTAAAGCTTTTATATTCTTTCCTCACCCTCGAATCTCTGTAAGCTAACCGCAACACCGTATGTCGAGGGTCAGTTTCAAGATGTATGGAATTTTGTCACCCGTCAACACTCCCTACCCCTTAGAAAACAAAAGGAGTGTTTTGTCCACTGTACTAATGATCAATTAATGCATAAATAATGCTTAACAGTCAGATTTACATGCAGATAAGCTAGGTTTTCAATCCAGTGCCAAGAGCACACACATGCCAGCTAACAATTGACACTTGCCACCTGCCTCTACAAGGATTAAGTCACGACCCACTGCATTCACTGACTTTCAACACCTCCTGAAAGGAGTTCAGGGTAGAGATCAGGAATGAGGCCCTCTGTGCTCTGGGAAAACTTGCATAACAAGGCTTCAGGTAGTTAGATATTTTCCGGAGACAATCTTATGAGCCCAATTTCTTGCATGCTTTCATGTATAGAAAAGCACTGAAATCATAAACGGTGACATCTGTTCCTCGTGACTAGCAGCACGCTCCTGCCAAATGTGTGCTTGACTGCACGTACCCTCCTTCACTAAAACCAAGTATATACTGAGTTTTCCCCCTGCCTCTTCGGAGCAGTTCGCCAGGGCTATTTGAGAGGCTGTCTCCTGGGCTACAGTCCTCATTTTGCCCCAAATAAAACTTAACTTAGAACTCTCACGTTATGCATCTTTTTTCAGTCGACACACAGAGTAATATGTGTTTGGATATACCTGATAAGCTAGTTTGGAAGCCCACTGGAGGGTGAGGCTGTAAAGACATCTAGGATGTATAATACAGTGGTTTAAGATAATTTTGCTGTTAGTATTCAAGGTAAAAAAATATTAGCAGAACTACAGAAAAGGAAGATTCGGTATATCTGTCAAAAATATAAAGTTTACCATGAAAAGTTACTGATCACTAATTGGTTTGAAATACTGAAACATTAAGCATACATTCAGTGGGCCTTACATATCAAAAACTTGCACACAATCTGTTCATGTGAATTGTCTATTGAAGACAGGGGGTGATGAGGTATGCTTAATGAGCAGTGAATTTAAGGAAGTTTTGTTGAGCATGAAAAGTGCACAGATCAGGAGGTCCAGCTGATGAGGAATGGAAGTATTTGGTCAGAAGTTCAACATTAGAGTTGGATTCATTTTCCACTCCGTTTGAGCTCTTAGGTTCTGCTTTCTGTACATGGAGTTCTGAAGAATGTGACAATGGCCTCTCAGAATTAAAAACAGACGGTCACGGCCAAGTTGAAAGGAGAATTGACTGGGAGAATTAATTGCTATCTACAAAATGGGGCGTTTGAGGAAACAAGTTCTTTTTCCACATACAGAACTTTCAACTCACTTCTCAATGAGTATAATTTCATTTTATGCAGCCTCTTTTGGATCTTTCTCAATGCATTTTGGACATAACAACTAAATTCAAATAAAAGTATGTGCAGAACACTGAGTTTCAGTTTTAATTCTACCATTCAGTAGCCGAATGATTTTGTATGAATTTCCCAAACTTTAAAACAATGCAAAATCCATCTATAAATTGAAAAATACATCATGTGTGAGGTTCATTCCAGGCTTGGAATTCTGCAGTCACGTTGCTGTCTGTGAGATTGAAGGCCACTTATCCAATCCAGCCTTGCATATGCAGGGTGAGCAAGGGTGGCGTGGATACTGAGAAAGAGTCGGTAAACAACCACGTGGGGAGAAGACCTGCATTTTCTTCGATGAGTCTACTTGCCAGTTAATGCTCAGAACACAAGGGACCTCAGTTATTTATTGACTTGCGTGAAGTCAGTGAACCTAACGTGGCAAGTTAACTTGGGAGGAACAACTCTGCCATAAATTGGTCTATAGGATGTGTAACATACTGCAACATTTTCCAGCTAATGTGGCCATTTCTGTCAATAGATCGAATATATATGAGAATTAAATTATCTTTTATTAAATAAAGAAAGAGAGAATAGCAGGTCTTCCTATGTCAACCATATAAGACAGATGCTTTGGGTTGTCTAGGAGTAGATTTGTGTCCATATAGCCTACAGGAGAGCATGATTTGTGGGAAAAAAAGTGAACTCTAATAAAAAAAAGTTTTCTACAGTGACGAAATAGAATCATTAATAATAGACTAAGTGGATGCCTTATGACATGAAAACTGTGCCTCATGGATTAATTAGAAGAAAATAAAGGTTTTTATTCTTAATGCTGGAGCTGAGGAATGAATGACCATCGGGGCTGACCCAGGGATTATGTTCCTCTACATCATCCACCCATCTATGCAGCTTGGTGCCATTGTTCCTGCTGATCTGTGGATTTCTTTCTTTTTTTTTTTTTAAAGGCCTTTTGCTCTTTCTATAATGCATTTTCCAAATATCAGATTTCACAGTGTTTTTTTTTTTTCTTCATTTTCTTGGACACAAACAGTTGTACTACTTGTTGCATTCAAAGAGAATTTTTTTTTTTTTTGGCATGAGACAAAATGTTATGCAGAAATGAGGTATATGAATTGAAGTGCAGTGAAGGCATAGTGGCCTGTGTGCACAGCCTCCCTTTGCTCCAGGCACCCTGGAAGCACTGCGTAGTGCTCAAAGCTCAGAGTAAAACAGCTCAAGAGCCACTGTACTGCAGAGTAATCTGTTACATTATGGATTATAGCATGTTAGTACAATCACTACTTAAATATGCAATCACTCCTAAGGATTTTAAAAACATGAATTTGCAATGAGACCAACTTAAAGGTTACTAATTTTGCATTTATTAAATTATTTCTAAATTAAATTTTAGATTAGTTTGCATTTAGGTGAACAAAAGGTTAGTCAGTCCTTCTACCCTCAAAACTGCAGGACTGTAAGTAGAGTAAAATTGCTGCCCTACTAAGAACAGTCTAATGAGATAGAGTTCTGTTGATTTAGTTATAACTGCAATGGTTACCTACTATTTTCTTTTGACTTTAATTTTTAATTGATTTGCTTCTGAAATGTTAACACAATACATATTTTCAATTACTTTATTGTGTGAGGATCCAAAAGACAAGATTATAACTCTATAAATCGGATATCTGAATTTCTTCAGAACGAAAGGAGATTTAAGAACCCAGAAATAAAGCATAAGTACCTGGATGGCAGGATTTGCCTTATTCACCAAGTTTGGCTTCGTGTAAAGGCACTCTCTCTCTCTCTCTCTCTACGTGTCCGTCTCTCTCTTTCTTTGTCTTTTTCTCTCTCTACACTCATACACACGAAAAAATATACACAACTGTAAATAAATGTCTTATTAAATAAACTAATTAAAAGAATAAATGCAAATAACAAATGCAAAACACAAAAAAGCATAGTTATTATTTTTACTTAAGTGTACATAAGGATATTAAATTATATGTTTTAAAACACCCAAAATCCATGTATATTTAATACTTCAGAAAACACTCACAACATCCATAAACATAAAAAATCATTAAACTTTCTAATAAACAAAAAGAATGAAAAATCTCAATAGAAAAATGGATGAGGGACATAAGCAAAAATATAACAAAAGAAAACAACATGTAGAGAAATTAATAACAATATTTAAGTGTTGAATTTTCAAGTATATGGACATGTACAAATATTTCTGGCAGAAAGAATTTGAAATTCACTGTCAATATTTTGCAATATTTTTTTCTTTTAAAGAGAACAGTCTGAATGTCTAAAAATGTATGATTAATTAAGATGGAGTAGGATCAGTATGAACTCTTTAGAAATATAAAATAAACATCAAAATATTGAGTTTGAATATTTTTCAGTATTTCACAATTATAGTAATTTCCACGTTCTTTGGATGTCCTTTCTGTGTTTTGAGATTGTCTACATTGAACATTCAATTTACACAATGATAAATACTATGTTAAAGCAAATTCTGAGAAAACTTTTAGCAACCTGATACATATGGCTTAGCCATGCAAACTTTTTTCCTCCCCAAATGTACATATCTTACCTTAATATATGCAATAATAAATTTTAGAAATCCAAGAAATATACATTTTTGGATATGTAAATATTGATGAACAATTTTAAATGATTACTTATCTGAATTCCATGAAGATATATCCAGTAATTAAATTCACAGCTATCAAGCCTCATGGATTTACTCTCTACATTTACTCTTATTTCAATGATTTCTGTGATAATTTTGTTAGCCAGAAATGTCTCTAGATTTTTCTCTTCACTTTGCATTGAACACTTGGAAGACACTAGGAACGTTTATTATCTTAGAACCACACCATGAAATTGAAACGTTCTGTGTATTCTGGTTTCATAGGTTTATCTCCTGAATACAAGGTGTTAGGTTAAAAAGTGAGGTACATAGAAATTAGTGGTGGTCTGCAAATGAAAAGTATAAAACAATTTTCCTAATAGTCTTAAATTGATGACAGTTTTTAAATCTTCTCTAAGTGTCTTATAGTGTGAAGACTATGTTTTTTTTAAAATAAACTATTCTGGAAATATATCCAGCAGAAAAAAAAAATTATTCTACTTATTTTTACTATAATGAGATTTTTACTTGACAGTGATAGTTTTATTTCTCTCATTAGACTGAATATGTGGTCTCTGCAAATTTGTCTATTGTATAAAATAATTATAATCATCTTATTTATAAATTTGTATACCATATGTGAATAATATAAATAACATGTTATCGGTAAATATTTATTATTTATATAAAATATACATATACTTGTATATTTATAATAGAATATGTATTCCATTGCATATTATCATACTTATTTTAATGTTAAATATTCAAATATATTAAAAATAAATATTATACTAAATAATTGTAATATCTATTCTATTTATATTGGACTAAGATAACTATAAACATAAATATATATGAATATAAATGTAAGTTATAATATCATGAAATATAATTCTATTTATATCTTCTTAATATGATAGAAATTTATTCCAATCATGACTATACAAATGTTCCTTTTATCGTTTGTTGCAACTGTTCTGTGAAAGAGAGCACAGGCTTCTTTTGAAGTGCTTCCCTCAACTACTAGGATATCTCAGTCTGCCATGTCATTTTGTGAAGTCATTATAGTTGTATATTTTCTGTACCTCCTGATTATACTGTGTATTCTGTTTTAGTTTTCTACTGCTGCTGTAACAAGTTACCACAAACTTGGTGGCTTAAAACCACACGGAGTTACTTTCTTCCAGTTCTGTAGATGGGAAGTCTGACATAGATCTCAGTGGGTAAGTGTGCATTTCTTGGCGGAGGATCTAGCAAATAATTTGTTCATTATTCTCTGCAGCAAGTGGAGGCCACCTGCATAACCTGACTCCTGGCCCCGTCCCTCCATCTTCAAACCAGTATCATCCTTAAGTCCTTCCCAGGCTGCAATATATCTGATTCTCCCTCCGATTCTCTCTTCCACTTACAAAGGCTCTGTTGATTATCTTGTGACCACCTGCATAATAAAGGAGAATCTCCCTGCCTGAAGGTCAAATGATTAGAAACCTTAATTCTCCTTTGCAATGTATCTGACATCTTCACGGGTTCTGGGAATGAAGATGTAGACATCTTTTGGGGGACCATTTCTTCAATGTCTTTTATCAATATCATATAGTTTTGCAAGTACAGGTCTTTTACTTCCTTGGTTAGATTTATCTCTAGGCCCAGAGGTTTGTGCTAGCTTTCTGTGGGTGGAGCCATTTCCTGGGGCAGCTGGCTGTGAGCCTAGTGGGGTCAGGGTTGGTACTGGCCTGCTGGTGGATTGATAAGCCCCCAGAATTAATAGGCTAGAGGGATAACTCCAAAATGGCACTTGTGAGCGCCAGTGTCCTTGTGGTGTAACCTGCCTCTAAAAATGGCTGCCACCAGCATTTATGACCCCATAGGATGTTCCAACTACGTCCTGCTTCCCCGGATGCTCTCCGAGATCAGAAAGGAGATCTGACCCAAACCGCTTTCAAACTACTGTGTCGTGCTGAGACTCAACATGTGTGACACTTTGCGTAGCCCCTTTAAGACTGTAGTCTTAGTTTCCTACAGCCCTCTAGCTCTCCATTAGGCAAGGCCTGCTGGCCTTCAAAACCTTACATTCTGGAGGCTCATCTTGCTGGTGCAGGGGCCCCTGCCTGGGGAGCCTGATGTGGGGCTCAGACCCCTTGCTCCCGGAGGAGAGCCTCTGCGATTGTGATTTCTCTCCCGTCTGCGTGTTGCCTACCTGGGGGTGCGGGTCTTCACTATACTGTGTCTCCATTCATCCTACCTGTCTCATTGTGGTTCGTTCTTTAGATCCTTAGTTGTGGAAAATCTTTTCTGCTAGTCTCTGGGTCGTTCTCATACATGGTTTCTCTTTCAGTTGTACTTCTGGTGTGTCCATGGGGGGAGGTGGGCTCAGAGTCTTTGTACTCCATTGTCTTGGCCTCTTGAGAAGGACATCCTGTAATTTCTTAGGATAAAAAATGTTTACCTTTTAGTGATAAAAATTTCACATAACTAGAAATATACAAATACGTAAAAAACAGAACTAAGAAAACATATTTCTGAGTGTTGTGGAAATTTGACTAGAAATAAAGGATCTTCACTCAAAAGCACTTACCTCGAAAGTGGGAAGTTTGAGGTAGAAAAAATTTAAAAAATATATTGAGACAAACCTGATTTAGAGAAAAGAAGCAAAAAAAATGAAGTTAGGTTTCCTGTGTGTATTATATAATCTTGTTAAATTATTGTATATTATACTTGTTCTTACACAACAGTACCTAGGTAGATGATACTTTTCTCTCTGTCCATGCTTTTTTTTTTTTTTTTTTTTTTTTTTAAATTTGGAGTCTATCTGTCTTGAGTTAGATCTATTAGAAGTCACGAAAGAAGGACGGTGAGGAAAGAGACAGAGGAGGTAAGGGGAGAGTGGCATGGCGGTGGTAACAGCTATTGCTCATTGGCTAGAAGGTAAGAGTCCAGGAGATGTTTCACTTCTATTTTTAAATTTAACAATATTAATAATGACACGAATAATGATGCACTTTTCAAGTCAGTATATTGATGCTGTGAGATAAGACAGTTTGGCCCATATCACGTAGCTAAAAAGGAGCACCGAATAATGATTCAAGTTCAGGTCTCCGTACTTTGCAGGCTCTGCCTCTTCCATATCACAGGCGGTAGAAAGGCATCAGTCATCACTCTGTCCACCTGGCATGCTCGAAACCTCTCAGAAATCCTTTCAAATGCTTTAGGTCAACATGAGTTCAAAAGGTACTTCAAACTATTCTCTGAGACACCTGAGAACAGCAACAGAGCATTTCTGGGCATTCGACCCATATTAAAAGATGTGAAATGCTAGAAAGGAATAAAAGCCCGAGAGACCTCCTCTTCACAACACTCAGTGAGAAAAAAAGAGTGTGGAGAATAAGAAGACACCCATCCATGTGAGAGATTTTGTTGGAAATGTAGGTCTCTCTCGAGCAGTTCTGTTCATTGATTTAACCTCTCCATGGGGCAGCCTAGCCACTCTTACATTCTTTTGTTTGAAGGAGGATATTTCTTTTCATCGAGCTCCCTGTCCCTGAGATACTGGAAATGATCCTGCAGAGCAGATGTAGGAAGAGATTAAAGTGCTACCTGATGCTCAAAGTACATGAGTTTCGGGAGCATTCTTAGGCAATATCAAATGCAGGTGTCCCCGAGAACTGTATCAGAGAAAACATCCGTCTCACGTCCAGAGTCATCTGACTGGCATTGTGCATTGATTGTCTCAGTGACCCGCTTCTTTCTCCCACATCAACACTTGGGTGTAAAATGCCCTTTATCCGGGCTTCGCTTACAAATGTTGGAAGGAATTAGGAGAGCAGCACTGGGAAGGTAACCTGGCGTGTTCACTCCTGCCTGAACTCTTGGCATTTGTGAGAGCCTAGGGTAGGAACAAATGCTTTCTCACAGATAACTTTAATTCCGCAAGAGAAGAACATATACCGTAGAGTCATCTTCTGTTTAGCCTATTTAACAATGTCTTCTGATTCTGCTGATGCCCTGCACTGCTGAGCGAGAGAGGTTTTGTTAAACTCATAGGACCCAGTTTAGAACTCTGCAAACATTACCTTCTCCTTTACATTTACTACCACTCTTTCAATTGCATTCAGTAAACATTTATTTATACAATAACAGCAGTTTGTAAAATATTTACGACTCCTTGCATTACATAGACAGGTTAATCTCATGCTTTCCTTAGAGCTCTGGCCATAGAAGTGTCACAGGCTTGACATGCTTACCAACTTCCAGTCTTTGTGAATTTACTTTCAGCCTGTTCAAATTGGCGTGTGCAAGTCACAAAGACTGAGACATTCCACTACTGAACCCTTTCAAAGTCTTACCTGGGTGGGGCCAGGCAGCTAGAGAATCCTAAATGAGCTATGAGTCATGGCTGTAGACCAAACCCCTTATTATTGTAAAAAGATGTTAGGCATTTCCAGAGACAGGCCCAGTGACCTTTCTTATTTCGGCCGGGGGGAACGACTTGGCAATGATCCTCAGTTGCCAATCTACCCTTACCTACAAACCGTGCACTTGCAGAGCATAACAGTGGGAGAAAACATCTGCTAGGGCTCTCCTAGCTTAAGCCTTCTAACTTCAAGCAGGGATGTTGAGGTTGTAGCGGTGGGTAGGGAAGATGTAGCTGTTGAGAACCTTTGTCCTTAACTAAGCAGACACACGCCCACATCTGATGTCACCAGGCTGCTGTCACCATGATTCTTTGCATCCTGTGTGTCTTCCCTTATTCTTGGCCTTCAACCCTCCAACTCCACTCTTTTCCCAACTCTCCTCTAATGCCAAGACAATTCCTATTTGCTTAAATGCCCATTTTCAGCCCGGATTTCATTCCTTGCTCTCACCAATTGAAGGCAACTTGATACTCCATGAGACTTCGCTCCACTTCTACACTGTGTCTTTCCCCATTTCTCCCAATGTCCATTATTATAGCTTATTGAAATCCTGTCTCAAGGAGAATGACTTTAGTTCACAGAAGAATCCTTTCCCGAGCAAGACAAATATCAGCCTGATTGATGCAAGTAATTGCCTCCAAAATTTGACCCTTCCTCCAGTGCCAACTCTTATGTGGATACCTGTTCTACATCAGGTACAGGGTATGGACCCCACAGAATAAGTCCCCTCACTGGGACTGGGGAAGAGCAGACAGCAGTACTGCTGGGAGAAGAAAAGCTGAAGTTAGGTTACTAAGTCCATCTGAGAAAGATCATGGGTGGTGAGAGGGGCAGTAGTGCAGAAAGCAAACGGATGCTTGCAGAAGTAAGAGGGGGTTGGTAAACATTTGGAGAAATTGGGGAGAAAGTAATGAAATCTCTTTGGAAATTTGTTAATGTTTAAATAATGAGGACATGTCAGAGGAACAATTTCAACAACTATCTTTTCTCTGTCATTTTCTTTCTTTATCTGTCAGTCTTCGCCTCTGCCTTTTACCTGTCCCTTTCTTCCTATTTTTGTATTTGGGTTTAATTAATCTTTTAAAATTTATCCATCTGTCTTGCCATTCCCCACATATACTTATTCGAACAATCTAGTTGAAATTGTTTCAGTTTCTTTTCAATCTACTTGGTTTGCTAACCCAATAATGTTGCAAGTACCTGATTTTGAATTATCAACTGTAGTTTCACCTTTCCACAAAAGAAAGAAAAGTCTCTTTAATGTAAGCCTGCTTTCCAATCCAGTAACTAAAAAGCAATGTCATGCTTAAATCGACTATCTGTAATCCTCCAAATGAGGTAGAGAGATTAGAGGGGACAGAATTAATAGATCATGGATATTGAATGAGTAAAATGTTCTTTAATTTAATTCATACCTCGGTTCTGATGGACTCGGATAGCGTTTGGAAGCTTAGGAATGGAAAGGTACCGACAGTGAAAACATGACTGATAACAGCTTTGGATTTTAACATTTTATAGGCAAAAGAAAGAGGGAAAAAAAACCCAAAAACTATTGTGTTGAGTGATAACGTATGTACTGCAGTAAAGCAAAGAGTAACACTTTTGAAAACCTTAACTAGAATAGTCAGCTAGTTTTAGTTCAGAATATGATTTCAAAAAATATCCTCATGGCAAACCACATCCTCTTTAATAAAGAGCCCAGACATATTTTTTGAAGTACCAGGAAATTCATGATGTACACAATGCTGGTATCTAACAATGATATATAGATTTCTCACCCAACAGCACTTCTTTAACTAGGTTATCTCCCTATTATACTGGTGGACACCAAACTGGTATTTCTACTTCTGGGTTGCTTAAGAAATAGAAAACAATATTGTATTATCTAAATATTGAATTGAATTATGGTTTAATAAACTTTCAACAACTATTTTTATCATTAGTATGCTGTACTTTATGGTTTAATCTAAGCATGTGGAACTTTTGTGGGCTTTCAAATCAAATATAAATCAGAAATACATTTTGATACTAATTATCCAACTATCTGGAGCACGCATGTTAATGGGTTTGGTCTGAGGTAGACCTTTTCTGAGCAGGAGAATGTCCTTCTCTGAAGTATAAACAACCTTCACCTTTTCTTTGTCAGTAAGACTTCAAGCACTTTCATGTGTTACTCTCACCATCATGTAGTAGAAGAAGCAAAAGGAAGGAGAAAAAAATAGGTATGCATTTGGAGCCAGTTGGATATGGACTCAAAATCTGGCTGTGCAAATTATTACGAGGTAAAGCTGGTCAACTGATTTCCTATGAGCTGCAATGTCATGATAAATAAAAAATATTAAAGCCATAATGCCTATATTATTATTATTAAATAAGACATATGAACATACATAGTGTACAAGTCTCCTTGTCTACTATTTGTTAGTTATTACTACATATAAATTACTAATTCATTCACACATAGAGTTTCAAATTTGAATTCTATTTATTAAAGCTGATTTGCCAGGCAAGCAGTTCTGGTCCTTTCTTTTGAATGGTTCTAATCTGCAGATTCTCATATAAGCAGAGCTATGTGAGACCATATTTTTCCTGTTCTTTTCCAGGACCTCATCAAAGCAACCAGGTGAATGGGGTGGAAGGTAGGAGTAACAGATGAAGGATTCTACAAACATTTTCAGCAAAGTAAAAGAGATATACAATGTAAAGACAGTATATGATATAATATTTTTTATTTATCATGACATTGCAGCTCATAGGAAATCAGTTGACCAGCTTTATCTAGTACTAATTTGCACAGCCAGATTTTGAGTCCATATCCAACTGGCTCCAAATGCATACCTATTTTTTTCTCCTTCCTTTTGCTTCTTCTACTACATGATGGTGAGAGTAACACATGAAAGTGCTTGAAGTCTTACTGACAAAGAAAAGGTGAAGGTTGTTTATACTTCAGAGAAGGACATTCTCCTGCTCAGAAAAGCTCTACCTCAGACCAAACCCATTAACATGCATGCTCCAGATAGTTGGATAATTAGTATCAAAATTTCTGAATTATATTTGATTTGAAAGCCCACAAAAATTCCACATATATAGTTTATGATCAAACAAAGGCAAGTTTATTACTTTAGTAAACTTAAACACTGTCTTGACAGAATCTTAGTGTTTCAGAATGGGAAGATCAAGGATAGGTGTGTATAGTTTGAGGATGTGTATTTAAGTAGTTTGAAGTGGCTCTGACAATGCAGGGACATGACTGGAAATGGTCAAAATTCATGATACAGCACGTTTGGTGGTCACTGTGAGCCTGAGTTGAGGAAGAGTCTTGATGAGACACAATTATCTGAAAGCACCTGAGTTGTCCTGAAAAGAGAACCGATTGAACAGTCTATTGCATAGATAAAACTAACAGTGAAATTATGTTCTGATTTATAATCTTCTCCACCTGGGCAAGAATTTCCTAGAATAAATATCAAAGTCTCATTGATGCAGGGGCTTTAATTTTGAATCCTGATAATTAAGCCATGTGGATGCAGATGGTCTTAGTTATCTGTACATTGTGACTCTAAGTTGATACTAATACCTTGTGACCCCAAACACCACGGTGGTCCATCAGTAAAAGTGCAGGCTTATGGTGATGAGGTGATAAGTAGTGTTTTGACCCAGGTTCAAACCACAGTGGTCCATGTAGAGCTGTAAATCGACTGTGTGGCTATTTCCCAGACCCTTAATAGATATTTGGACTTGACATACTCAGAAAATGGTAGGAAACTCATATTGAGAAGCTCAGGAACTTCTATTTCCTACTGGGACAGTAAATGAAAATGAATACTTCATCCCTGTGGGAATCACATGTATTAGTGCTACCATAAACTTGAAATATGCACATATCTTTGGGGCTATCAAAAAAGGTGAATCTATTTTAGAAAATTACTATGGATTATTGTACAGTTAATCAGATGGTAACTCTAAGCTCAGTGACTGTTACAGATGTGTTCATTATTACTGGAATAAATCAACACAACCCCCGACACCCAGTTTGTAGATTTTAATTTTATGCTAGCCGAACCAGTCTCACCCTGTCCTTTAGAGGAATAAGCACTGGCTGACCAGCACCTATTTCTTTTTTTTCTTTTTTTTTTTTTTGCAGTACGCGGGCCTCTCACTGTTGTGGCCTCTCCCGTTGCGGAGCACAGGCTCTGGACGCGCAGGCTCAGCGGCCATGGCTCACGGGCCCAGCCGCTCCGCGGCACGTGGGATGTTCCCGGACCGGGGCACGAACCCGCGTCCCCTGCATCGGCAGGTGGACTCTCAACCACTGCGCCACCAGGGAAGCCCAGCACCTATTTCTTGACAGTCTGGAGCCAGAAGCTGTCCTGTGAGCTCCTAGGGTGCCAGAACCAACCACACAGTACCCACTTTTTAGAAGTCCCAGATGAGACTCTGCTAGCTCCTTTTCTTCCTCTGGCCTTTAGAGGAGCCACCAAGAAGCAGGGCAGAGAAACCATCTCAGAGATCTGGGAGACACCCCCTTAAGTATGAATACCAGCTGGTAGCGAGCCCATACCTCAGACGATTGATTGGGCTCCAAAACTCCAGGTTTTAATAACCTTAACCTCTCCCTTTGCATCTACTGCCCTACGCATACCAGCTTGTTTCCTGGTTGTTTTTTTTTAATTGAGCTATAATTGCTATTTAATATTATATTGCTTTCAGGTGTACAACATAATGATTCAATATTTGTATACACTGCAAAATGATCCCCACTCTAAGTCTAGGTGCCACCCATCACCATACAAGTTACATTTTTTTTTGTCCTTTTCCTGTGATGAGAAATTTTAAGATCTACTGTCTTATCGATTTTCAGATATGTAATACCATATTGACTGTACTCACCATGCTGTACATCACACTTATTTATTTACTTTATAACTGGAAGTCTGTATGTATTGACACTCTTCATCATTTCACCCATCCTCCATTTCACCCATCCCCCAAATCCACTCCCTTCTGGAAACCACCAATCTTTTCTTTGTATCTGTGAGTTTTGTTTTGTTTGTTCATTTTTTTTTCTTTTGAGTCCATTTTTTTTTTACATTCCATAAGTGAAATCACATGATATTTGTTTTCTTCTGTCTGACTTATTTCATTTAGCATAACACCTTCAAGGTCCATCCATTCCATGCATGTTTTCTCAAATGGCAAGATTTCATTATTTTTTATGGCTGAGTAGTATTTCATTATATACATACACACACATACATATCACATCTTTCTCCTTTCATTAATATATGAACATTTAGGTGGTTTCCATATCTTGGCTACTTTAAATAATGCTGCAATGAATATATCATTTCAAAGTAGTGCTGTTGTCCTTGTTTTTGTTATTTTGGATAAATACCTAGAAGCAGAATTGCTGTATCTTATGGTAGTTCTTTTAGAATTTTCTTTTTTTGAAGAGGCTTCATACTATTTGCCATAGTGGCTGCACCAATCTACCTTCCTATCGACAGTGCACAATGGTTTCCTTTTCTCCACATCCTCACCAACACATTATTTCTTGTCTTTTTCATAATAGCCATTCTGATAAATGAGAGGTGATATTTCTCTGTGTTTTTAACTTGCATTTCCTTGATGATCAGTGATCTTGATCATTGTTTCATGGGTCTGTTGGCCATCTGTTAGTCTTCTTTGGAAAAATGTCTATTCTGATCCTCTATCCACTTTTTAATTGGATTTAAAAATATATGTTTTGGATATTAACCTCTTATCAGTTGTATGATTTGCAAACACTTTCTCTCATTCTTCAGGTTGCTTTGTCATTTTGTTGATCATTTCTTTTTTTGTGTGCAGAAGCTTCTTAGTTTGATGGGTCCAACTTGTTTATTTTTGATTTTTTGCCATTGCTTTTGGAGTCAGCTCCAAAGAAATATTGCCAAGAATGATGCAATGAGCTTATTGTCTGTGTTTTCTTCCAGGAGTTTATGGTTTCAGGTCTTACATTCAAGCCTTTAACCCATTTTGTGTTAATTTTTGTGTATGTTGTATGGTAGTGGTCCAGGTTTATTATTTGCATGTAGCTGTCCAGGTTTTCCAGCACCATATTGAAAAGACTGCCCTTTTTTGAATGTATATTTTTGGCTCCTTTGTCATAAAGTAATTGACAATACAATACATGCATTGGTTTATTTCTGGGTTCTCAGTTGTATTCCATTGATTAAATTTTTATGCCAGTACCTACTGTCTTGATTGCTATAGCTTTGTAGTATAGTTTGAAATCAGGGAACATGATGTCTCCAGCTGCATTCTTCTTTCTTAAGATTCCTTAGTGTTATGCTGAGATTCCTTTATAATTATCTTTTGTGTATCTATGATAAGGTTTTGCTTTGTGGAACGTGAGGCTCACATATAACAGCATATATATATATATATATATGTGTGTTTATATATATATAAAAAACTGCCTATTTTAAGTTGATAGCAAATTAAGTTTAAACACATTCTAAAACTCTATGTTTTTACTAATCCTCACATTTTGTGCTTTAAGTCACATTTTACATCTTTTTATTTGTGTATTACTTGACTAATTATTGTAGATATAGTTATTTTTTCTACTTTTGTCTTTTAACATTCATACCAGCTCTATAAGTGCTTAATCCACTATCTTTACTACATGTTTACCTCTACGAGTGAGGTTTTTATTTTTATGTGCTTTCTTGTTACTAATTAGTGCCCTTTCTTTTCAGCTTAAAGCAGACACTTTAACATTTCTTGTAAGGCCAATTTAGCAGTTATAAGCTCCTTTATTTTTTGCTTGTCTGGGAAACTCTTTGTCTCTTTCAGTTCTGAATGAATTGAACTCTTGCTAGGTTGTATTCTTGGTTGTAATTTTTTATTTATTTATTTTTTTTCTTTCAGCACTTCAAATATGTCATGCCACTCTCTTCTGGCCTGAAAAGTTTCTGCTGAAAAATCTGTTGATAGTCTTATGGGGATTCCTTCATACAAAACAAGTTGATTTTCTCTTGTTGCTTTTAATATTTTCTCTTTCTCTTTTGACATTTAAATTATAATGTGTCCTGGGTGGATCTCTTTGGGTTTGTCTTATTTTGAACTCTCTGGATTAGATATCTGTTTGCTTCCCCAGGTTAAGGAAGTTTTCAGCAGCTAATTTTTCTGCCACTTTCTCTCTCTATTTGCCTTCTGGGACCTCTACAATATAAATGTTGTTCCAGTTGACAATGTCCCATAGGTCCCTTAAGCTACCTTCACTATTACAATTATTATTATTATTTTAAATTTTTGCTCTTTGGAGTCTACTGCCCTGTCTTCCAGATCATGGATGCTTTTTGGCTTTATCTAGTCTTCTACTGAAACCCCTTGATGTATTTTTTTAGTCCAGTTATTGTATTACTGAGCTCTGTTACTTGTGTTTGGTACTATCTTACATCTTTGTATCTCTTTGTTGTATTTCTCTTTGTGTTCATCCATTCTCCTCCAAAGTTCAATGAGCATGTTTATGAGCACTATTCTTTATGAGGTAAATTACTTACTTTAATTTCATTAAGGTTTATTTTTCCTGAGGTTTCATCTTGTTATTACATTTGGAACATATTCTTTTGCATCTTCATTTTGCTTCATCCTTGTATTTATTTTCATGTATTAGGTGAAACAGCTAACTCTCTTAGTCCTGAAGGAATGTCTTTGCAGAAGATGAACCTTATAGTTCATCCTTGCCTTAGCTCTTGGTTGTCTCTCAAACTTTTGTGATTATCTAAGCAGTATGATTTACTGTTATAGGTTCATTTTTGAGGGTGAGCCAAGACTCTTCAGTGTTCCAAAGGGAGGAGTCTCAGTCAGTTTCAGACGGATTGGAAGCCAGGCAGAAGCTTTTAAAGTATGCAAATATACATAGTTCTGTGGGACTGTAATCTTAAATCCTACTGTCCCCTGGCCCAGATGATCTAGAGTTGTCTCTTGGGTGAGACTCGTTTCACAGAACAAGTGGGGCTGTGTTGCTGACTGCTGTCTGTGTAGTGCCCAGGAGGTGGTAAGCCTTCTGAGGACTATCTCTTCAATTTTCATTTTTCTGTGGGACCCAGTAATGCAAACCCCTCCCTGTTAGCCACCAGAGCCAGGTGATTAAGAAGTGTTCCCTGTATGGATTATCACGCCCACTGGCTTTAGTGAGGCCACAGGGAAATGCAGGGCTGGGGGACTTCTGCTGGGCTTAGCGAAGCAGCAGGAGAGTGAAAGGCTGCATGTGGCAGCCAACACTAGCAAGGCAGAGGGGACCACAGAAGTGGTGCCAGCCCACACCTCTGTCCCCTGAGAGAGATTCCAAACAGGTCCTTAGCCCTCTGGTAGATGCTTTAAGAGTAGCAAATAAATCTTCTTCACGGCCTTTTCAAATTGCTGCTTTTGTGGTGAGCCCTGTGGTGAGTGAGTCTGCAGCTGAGCCCTTTAAGGGCAATACCTCAGTTCCCCATAGCCCTTTGGGTCTCCTGGACTTAAGTCCCATTGGTGTTCGAATCCAGACATTGTGGGGGCTCATACCTCTTGTGCGGGTCCTAAGGGTTGGGGTGCCTGAGGTAGGGTATGAGCCCCTTGCTCCTCGAGAAGAAGCTCTGGATTTGTGAGATCCTGCCATAATGTGGTCACCGCGCTGCAAGCTGGGTGTTTGGCAAGACCACTTCTTTGCTCCTCTGACCTATCTTGGTATGTCTCTTTTATCACTTGTTGTAAAGGAACTGTACAGCTAGTTTTCAGATCTTTTTCAGAGAGGATCGCTCCATATGTAGCTGTACATTCAGTATGTCCATGGAAGAAGCCCATTCAGGATCTTCCTTAGTTTCCACCTTGGATGGCTCTGCCTGTACAAATATTTAATGGCTACCAAAATATGCTGAGGTTGTGCAAATGTATAAGGAAGGAGTGTACTGAAGAGGATGATGTGTACTGAGATAGCGGAGCTCAGAAAGAACCAACAACATACACATACAGAGGTGAAGGGCTTCCAAGTCACTAATTTAGGAATAGGGACAAACAGTAAAGATAAGGCAATATCCATGAAGGAGGAAAGACAATGGAAACAAAACGAACTCAAAATGGAGAGTAAGGACATGGCCCAGAGGTATCAGATTCAGAAAATGTCAGTATGTGTACAATTGCTCAAGGTGAAGCCTCATTCTACAAGTAAAAATCTCTATACTTTACATGTAACAGTGAGAGAACCTTTCTTTACATGCATAGCTTTGATTCAGAGAAGCAGAGAAGACAGGGCTAATCAAAGAATCGAAGAAAACTGCTGTCTTAGAGAAGCTTCCTATCCTTAGAAACAATGAGGAAGAAAATGATGGGTATTAGAGTTGGGGAACCATCCAGGGCAGTTTCAAATGCAGGGATCTTTGGATATAGCTAATAGACCATGATGTTCTGAGTCAATAAGAATATTGCTTGACATACAGCAAAGCGAATCAGGAACTGGCAAGCAGAATGATGTTCCCAGTAACCCTAGTGAAATATTTATGATACTTTGCCTGTTTCCAGTTCTGAACCATTTATCAGACTCTAAGCTCATCAAGTAACAGTAAGCCTGGAAATCCTTGAAGAAAAGCATTCCAACACCTAGTTATTGAAAGTCTGGCTCACTGATTGCCTGAAAGGTCAGCCATGAGGGGAATCTCTCAGTGTGAAGAGCTTGAGTATACACTGTCATGAAAGCACAGTGGTCTGAGATGAGGCTATACAGGAACTCAGCATTAGCAGTGAATGGTTCAGCTTGTTGGTGAAAGGCTTAGGAGAAAGATTAGACTATGAGAGGAAAAGTTGTCTGAGGGAGAGCCATGTGTTTATAGGTCTATGAGGATCACACAAAGTGTGAGAATCTCTACATCTCACCTCAGTGCTCACTAGAAATCATCAAGACAGAAGGTCAGTGAGCAAGTTATTGCATAGAATAGTGGCAGGGGAAGTGAGTCAGTCTTTGTCTATTTGTGAACTCAGCAATACAGACATTTCCTCACCATGGCTGATCCAGCAACTGCACCTACTGAACATCCAACATATTGTCAATACGAATTCTCAGCTATATATATGGTAACATGCCTCAAGGAGACCGAAAAACAGAACAACAACAACAAAAAATACTGCATAAAAAGTTGAGTGCATCAGAACTATTCTGCCATGGTGAAGGCAGCATTGGCCCTTGCTACAAGTGATTCTTAATCTAATCATGGGTTTGCATTCATTTCCCACAGTGCCTCTAACAGCTCATTATTAAAGAGCTTACAGACTTTCTTATTTAATCACATGAAATCACACGTAGCATCCCCTATGAATAATGTTCATTTTCTGGTGATGGAATCATGGACAATGAGTATATGATGATGGAATCTCCCGTTGTCCCCAGAAGCTGCTGTCACAGTGCAATGTATACAAGTATTAAAGTCTCAGTGAGGGCATCTTTTTGAAGATGATATCTTGTAGGGTGTAGCACTGTTTTTCGGGATGCAGTATATATGTGGAACCTAACTCCATTACATGTGTTTGGGTTCCCATGGGTCTCCTTGATTTCAGAACCAAGAGAGTAAAAAAAGGATTGGTCCCCTCCCACTATCACTCCCAGTTAGTCATATGGAGAATCTGTGCTATTCTATCCACAGTTCTAGACTCAGTATGGTTAGAGGCACCCATGCTTTCCCCAGAATAGGTGTCCCACTGAATCTAAAGCTACAATGGCCACCTGGTCTTTTGGTAGACCACTAGGCAAAGAAGGAGTTTTATGCTGATGCAGATAATCAGGGGACAAACTTGCTGCTACATAGTGGGACCCGGATAAGTTTGTGTGGAGCCCAGATAACTTACGCTAGTTTAATAACTGGTGAAAACAGTAAAATGGAAATTAGAACAGCAGGATCTTGATCAGGCTACATTAGCCATGCACTCAGATCTCTCAGGAAAGAGTGTGTGAGCTGAGTAAGCAGACTAAATGAGTAGAACAACTTGCTGATAAAGAAAATCTGTAGTGTATGAAATAAAAGAGAAATGACTAAGCTACAGCAAGAGGACAAGCTGCAGCAATAGGGCTATGTCCTATTCTGTCTCAAATACTTATTTGCAGAAAGTGAAGTCAGCTATCAGTGGGAAGTGTAGTAACAGAGTGGATTCACAGTGGACCAGGGTCAGTCTTGAGTGGTGACAGGAATAAACTGCAGCAGATGTGGTTGATATGCTCTGCATACCCCGGGTCCACCTCTGAGTATTCTGCGGTGACAACGGACAAGCCCCAGCACTCTGGTTGCTAGCAGACCACCTTAATCTCCTGCATCTTTCTGCTTTTTTTCCTCAGAGCCTGAGAGCTTGCCTTTGGAACTTGAGCAGCCTTTCCCCAGGACAGCCCAGAAGTGCTAGGTAATGAACATCTCTAGGAGCAGTCCACAATCATTACGGTACTGGCTGGTGGAGAAACATGGCAGCTTCCTCATCACTCCAAGCTTTAGGGTTCTTCTGAGAGTTCCTAGTAGGACTGGGCCACAGTTGCCTACAGTGGTAACCTGCTCATTGCCACACACTTATTGCCTTTTCTTAACTCAGAAATTCACCTTCTACACTCCCTGACTTCTGTTTTCTGAGATCACCTTGAATACAAATCACCTGCATCTAAAATCCCGCCTAAGGGTCTGCTTCTAGGGAAATTCAAACTAAGGCATAATTCAAGCTGGTATTAAAAAAGAAACACTGACTCTAAATATTTAAAGTGCATATTATGTGTCTTGGACCCATTCTGATAAACACTGAGGTGTTTCTTAATAAATTCACATATAAGCTTATATATGTGACATAAAGTTAGGGGTACAATTTTGGGGGCAGACAGAAAAAGAATATTTATGAAGGAGAAAAAGTTAATGTGGACTCAGATTCTTTAGAGAAACATTCAATCCTGGAAGACAGTGGAGCAAGACTTAGAAGATTCTCAGGAAATAAAAATGAAAGCCAAGAGTCTAATATGAACTTAAGACTATCTTCAACAATAAAGACATCAGGCTAAGAGTTCTTGAAATAAGTCCCCGTCTTTTGAATGAGCTTTGCTTTAGGAAGCTCTGAAAGAACAGACTCAGGAACTGACTTATCTAGAGTGACATGCGCGAGATGGCAGACGGAGAAGCTCTAGGTGCTCATTGCTCCATGGAGGTACTAAGTTAACAACCATATATGAACCACATGCAGCAGCTACGGGAAGTGTGGTGGTTCCTTAAAAAATTAAAAATAGAATTACCACATGATTCAACAATCCCATTTTGGGCTCTTTATACAAAATAATTGAAGACAGGATCTCAAAGAGATATTTGTACACCCATCTTCATTGCAGTTAAATAAGTTAAATAACACTTCTAGGTGTATTTCTTTGTTTTAGTTTAAGTGTGTCCCATGCAATATTTGGAAAATACTTATTGTAAAAGTAACTCATTGTTTATCTGAAATTTAAATTTAACTGATGTCTGTCATATACTGATTGCTTATGTCCTCCCCAACAAATTCCTATGTTGAAACCCCAATGTGATGTTGTTAGGAGGTGGAGCTTTAAGGAGGTGTTTAAGTCATAAGGGTGAAGCCCTCATGAATGGTATTAGTGGTCTTATAAAAGATACCTCAGAGACATCCCTTACCTCTTCCACCATGCAAAGACACAGCCAGAACACACTGTTTATGAACCAGGTAGCAGGCTCTCAGTCTGTGGTATTAAGTTATAGCAGCTCAAATAGATGAAGTCAACATCCTAAATTTACCTGATAAGCTTATCTTAGGGCAGTTCCATTCAGGAGATTTGACAATAAGCCATGCAGGAAGAATTTTTTGGAGCTATTTTATTTTTAAATTTCAATCTTCTGTATTTTTCAAGATCTATGAAGGTTTTAAAAATCAATCTCTTCTTAAAATAGACAAATTTGATGGCTTTTAAAAAATATATGTATTTATTTTATTTATTTCTGGCTGCATTGGGTCTTCGTTGCTGCACGTGGGCTTTCTCTAGGTGTGTCGAGCGGGGGCTTCTCTTCACTGTGGTGCATGGGCTTCTCATTGTGGTGGCTTCTTTTGTTGTGGAGCATGGGGTCTAGGCATGTGGGCTTCAGTAGCTGTGGCAAGCAGGCTCAGTAGTTGTGGCGCAACAGGCTTATTTGCTCCGCAGCATGTGGGATCTTCCCGGACCAGGGCTCGAACCCATGTCCCCTGCACTGGCAGGCAGATTCCTAACCATTGCGTCACCAGGGAAGCCCAGATGATGTCTCTCTTTTTTTTTTTTTTTTACTTTTTATTTTATATTGGAGTATAGTTGATTAACAATGTAGTGTAAGTTTCAAGTGTACAACAGAGTGATTCAGGTATACATGCACATGTACCTAAGACAGTTTTGATGTCTTAATATTAAGCAATAGTCCTGATCTTCTTAGAATTGTTCCAGGCTGATAGTAGATACTAAGTATTTGCTCAGTGAATAGACTCAAGCTGACAACTCATAGCTGTACAAATCAGACAGCACTGCACATAATTTTAAAAAGGAAACCATTTCTATTCTGTGGACAGAAATCATCAGTGTTGTGCTGCTTATTTTAATTGAAGATTATCAGTTTGGAGTAGGCTGTGGGTGGGGTCTTTGCTTCCCTCACACAAAGACATGTGGTTAATTCTATTTGTCTAGGACTGTTGTATTTTCTATCATTCTGAAGCTTCACACAATTTTACTTGTAACAAGCACCAGTGGAGATCCCCCATGCAAATTCTAATTGGTTGTAGCAGTTCCTCACTGGAGCTTGCCCATGACCTTGTGGAGACGATTTCACAACCACACACAGAACCAGACTCTCAAGGGTTAGTTCACTGGAGGTAAGTAGAGTCTCACCTGAAGGGGACATCCTTGGAAGGACATAGGCTTGCATATCAAACACAACACAGTTTAAATCCTGGTGGTGATGCTTAAGAACTGGATGGATGCCTTACAACAGTCATGTAACTTTTCCTGTAAAATAGAAATAATAGTTACCTTGCAAGTTCCTTGTGAAGATTGAAAGTAATGTACATAAAGCATTCATAAGTAATTATGATAGTTATGATAATACTATATATACACAACAGAGCCATAAAAATGAATGAAATAATGCCATTTGTAGCAATGATGGACCTACAGATTATTATACTAAGTGAAGTAACTCAGAAAGAGAAAGACAAATACCATATAATATCACTTATATGCAATTTCTAAAAAAAATGATACAAATGAACTTATTTACAGAACAGAAACAGAGTCACGGACATAGAAAACAAATTTATGGTTACCAAAGGGGAAAGGAGGGAGGGATAAATTAGGAGGTTGGGATTAAAATATATACACTACTATATATAAAATAGATAAACATGAGTTTACTGTTTAGCACAGGGAACTATACTCAATATTCTGTAATGACCTATAAAGGAAATAATCTAAAAAGAATATATATATATAACTGAGTCACTTTGCTGCACTCCTGAAACTAAAATAACATTGTAAATCAACTATATTTCAGTATAAGTTAAAAAAAATGCACATTCATCCAAACATACACAAAACTAACTTAAAATGATGGGTTTATTTCCTCAATCGATAAAGGTGATTATAAAACAAATCTAATGAGGTTGAAAGGATTGAATTATTATATATCTTTGTGTGTGAGTTACGTACAGAAATATCACATACACTAAGATACACATCACTTGAACATAAACACACACACATATACACACACATGTGTGCACACAGCACCATTTAATGCACATTTTCTTTTTAGTTTTACTTGTAGTAATAAGCCCTATCCAATCCCTATACCATAGCCATAAGACACATCTGAGTTCCATCATTCTCTTCTGCTCTTTCCTACAGCAGCTACTAACTCCATCTCAACTGGAATTTCTCGGATTTTAAATATATCTCAAACTTAGGGTAAATTGGCAAAATACTACAATGAATTTCCATATATCATTTACTGAAATTGACCACTTGTGTTTTGTGTCATTTGCCTGGCCTCTTTCCCCCTTTCTCTCTCTCTGAAACATTTGAACGTAATTGGGAAAGGAAGCACATCTTTTCCCTGGCACTTCAGAGCACATTTCCTAAGAACAAGAACAAAGGCATTTTCTTGTACTTTCCCATAATTTGCTTCTACACAGGTGCTCTGTATAGAGAGCTCAAAAAAATTTTTTTTATGGTTTAAAACTATATAAACAACATGGGGAGACCAATTACAAACAGAAGGCAAAGTGGATAAGAGAAGGAAGCCAAAGGACTCCATGACATGTGCTTTAGAACCACAGAATTAAATTTCTTACATCAAAAGTTTTTAATATCACAACAGATTAAGTGTATTTTATTTCCAAAATGGTGGGAGAAATCTATAATCCATGAAAAATAATTTGAATATTGAGTCTCCTGAATACATTTATTTTCATGAGTCATTCATTTCTTTCCTGTAATTCAAGAAGGATTTTCATCATCGGCTATCGTTTTTGTGGGGCATTTTGTAACAGGATAATATCGCTAATTCCTGTGAGTACATGAAGCATTATTATACAATGCTTTGGTCAGGTTTCTTCATGGTTGCTGAGATAGAAGGAGGAAAACTGGATTTTGTGTGCCATAGCTGGTATTAAGTTGGATTTAGTGAAAACTCTGGGACTCTAGGATTAGATTGTTTTCAAAATGAAAGTACCATCTGTGGGAGCTGTCAGTCAAACACTGGATTCATCTATTCATTCCAGGATATTTTTAGTCTGATAATGCTGAAACACATTACAGTGGGAGGTTTCACAATTCCTTTCCTTTTCGTAGACATATTTCAACAATATAGGTTACCTCTGAATGGGTTAAAACGGAGGCTTTTGAGAAGGGGAAGGACCCAGACTTGGTCGTGCCCCCACATGGTAGCAGGGGTTCAGAGTAAGCCAGAGCTACTCAGCACTGTACACAGTGGGCACTCAACACGTGTTTGTAGAGCTGAAATGATGAACCTGTAATACTTGGAGTTCCCACCACCAGATTTATGTTTTCCTTTCATTTACAATGAAAGGAAATTTCCACAAGTTTTTTTTTTTACAGTGACGTAGACACATTGAAAAACAGGCTATATGCTTCCCATGCCTAAAAGGAGATTTTTTTTTTTTTTTTTGCATTAAGCGGGCCTCTCACTGCCATGGCCTCTCCCGTTGCGGAGCACAGGCTCCGGACGCGCAGGCTCAGCAGCCATGGCTCACGGGCCCAGCTGCTCCGTGGCACGTGGGATCCTACCGGACCGGGGCACGAACCCGTGTCCCCTGCATCGGCAGGCGGATTCTCAACCACTGCGCTACCAGGGAAGCCCTGTCTTATTATTTTGATATGAAACTTCTAGAAATCAATTATCTCACCTTTTTGTTTAAAACTCAAAATCTCCCTGCTTTGAATTTTGACAGAATTTTGAACTTCCTCTCTTCTTTGGATTTAATGATGATTTCAGCATATTTATGTAGATTCTATGTAATAGTCACATCAGTAACAATCATAATATTTCTTCTTGCTCTTGGAGTCCAGCCTTGAGAGGCTTTCACTATCATTCCAGTTCTGAATTAGATATCTTCATTCATTTCAAAACAAGTAGACAAAAATAAAAATAACAGATTCTGGAAACAGATTTTGTTGTTTTATAAATGTTTATCAAACCCATCTGAATTCTGAGTAACGCAGGATTATTATTTTTATCAGGGAAGGGAAAATGTGGGTCACTCATTAAAAAAAGACACATTCTAACTTGAGATATTTGGAGCCCGTGGTATTGGTTTATATATAAGATGTATGGCGGTGGTGGTGATGCTTGCATTGTGTGTGTATTTGCACTGGGAGTAGCTATGTATTAATCTTTGTTGACAAGCAACTATGTAATTGCATTTCTTGAGGCCAGCTTGAGCTATCACTTCAGAAAGCAGTTATGTCACATTCAAACTGTTGGTAATAGAATGAGTTGTACTCGAATGGCAAATAGAAGATAAAAATGTACCCTTGGTCTTAATTTGTCAGAATGCCACTCTACAGGGTAAGAGAAGGCAAAGAGTGAAACATGCGAAAGGTGGCTTCAGTAAGTGTCAACTGCCATATCTGTTGCCCTCCACTCTCTGACAGTATCCCTCGAAAACCTGTCCTCCAGGAAGTATACAGAAACCTGGCTCTATCTCTTAAAAGTCTGCTTATCAAAATGGAAGAATACAGACCTGAAGAAAGTAATTCTTAATTGTGGAATTTACATCCTTTTAGGTACTAAAGTACAAAAGAAATGGGGGACATGGAATTTCTTTATATTCTTCAAATAATGTTGTATGGGAACAACATTTATATGCTGTGTTTAGGATTATTCTTAACATTCTCTCATCAATAAACTGTTAGTCTGCTTGGGCTGCCATAATGAAACACCACAGCCTGGGTGACTTAAGCAGCATAAATGTATTTCTCACAGTTCTGGAAGCTCAAAATCCCAGATCCAGGGTTCACTGTCTGATGAGAGCTCTTTCCCTGGCTTATAGACAGATACGGATTTTTCTCAGTCAGCCTTTCCTCTACACACACTTGAGGACAGTGAGCTCTCTGGTATTTCTTCATATAAGGACACTAATCCTATTGGATCAGGGCCCCAATCTTATGACCTCATTTAACCTTAATTCCTTCCTTAGAGGCCCCGTCTCCAAATGCAGGCACATTGAGGTTAGGGCTTAAACATACCAATTTAGGCAGGATACAAACATTCAGTTCATAACAATAAACTATTTTTTGTTTAATTAGGAGCTTTTGAGGTTTTAAAATATTTCAGGGGGCTTCCCTGGTGGCGCAGTGGTTGGGAGTCCGCCTGCTGATGCAGGGGACGCGGGTTCGTGCCCCGGTCCGGGAGGATCCCACATGCTGCGGAGCGGCTGGGCCTGTGAGCCATGGCCGCTGGGCCTGCGCGTCCGGAGCCTGTGCTCCACAACGGGAGAGGCCACAGCGGTGAGAGGCCCATGTACCGCAAAAAAAAAAAAATATATATATATATATATATATATATTTTTTTTTTTTCAGTCACAGACTACATTTTATATCTTACAGACCTTGTAGCAGTCTGATTAAGTCCACGAACATGATCACCAGAAATAGGATCAAATGGACATAAGAATGTTTGCTTACCCTTTCAGATGACTCTGATTTTCTTGAAGCACACCCAAGGACATTCCCACCACCAAGGGATCCACAGACAGCTTAATAATCTATGTTACTCAGGTTGTAGCATGGAACATTTTAAAAGATCAAGAGCTATTCAACCTAGGTTAATTGGACTTTACTCCAAGCACAAGTAAACGTGATTTTTATTTATTCCCTAGATTAAAAATAATGTATAGCATGTTTCAAAAGCTGAACTTTCAAGCCTGGAAGTGCCTATAGTTTTAAATTTATAACTTTAATAAATTTAAAATTAAAGTAAAATTCAGTGACTCTAAATAATCCTTTATTTGAACAAAAAGATAAGCTAAGAACAAAATCACAAGAAACTCTAAATTAACAAATGTCAAGAACAGCACTCAAGGGCACTCAACAGAAGTCCCCAGAGATGTGGTCAGGGTACTCTGAGAGCAGAGTGGGGCGATCCACAGAGCAGAGTGTTTGGAAGAGGAGGTCATGGCCAACAGGGTGTAACAGGAATGATGGGAGGAAAGAAAGAAGAAAGAACAGAGCTCCCTCGATTCATAACCTGATGCCTTGGTGAACGTGGTTGTCATAGAGCACAGGCCAAACAAGAACTCATACCAGAAATGGAATAAATATATGTCCAAGCCAATTGCAGACATTGTTGGTTATCTTTGAATGTTTTCTTACCACAAAATTATACAGTTCAAAATAATGGTCAACTTTACAATTGCAAATTACTACCCAAAGGGACAGTCTTTCTTAATAAACTTACAAAAAAACCAAGAGAAAACAGAATCACTACAACACAGAACGAGGAATAAATTGTTTTAATAAATCTCATAGCCTAATGACTACTTGTGATGCCAAAATGAAAAATGAGGTTTTCTAGAAAAATATTGAGCTTTGGAAAAAAATGTTGACTCTCATAAAACAAATTGCCAAATAAAAATAATATATAAAAACAGGTAAATTTTTAAAAAGTTGCCACAATGATAGCCAATTCTACATACTTGGATGCAACAGAGAAGTTCATAAAGCTTATCTATGTATCTATGTATCTATCTATGTATAATCTATGTATCTATGTATCTATCATCTAATTTATTTATGTGTGTATGTATTTTTCTTTCTTTCATCTAGGTATCTATGTATTTATCATCCATCTATCTATCTATCATCTATCATCTATCTATCTATCTATCTATCTATCCACCTATCTATCTATCTATCTATCTTCTATTTAACTATGATCTATCTGAGTAGATAGTGAATTTACCAAACTTGGTAAATTAGAGGGAGTATGAAGCCTCTTCAGTTCTTCATCTCACCAAAATACTTCTCAAAGGCTTTGGTTAGATACCTTGTATCAAATCTAGCCTCAACACATCAATATCCATGTGAAATCCAGCTTCTTAAAATCTCTAAATACCAATTTCTTGACTTGTTGAAGAGTTAACTTGTGATGATTTAAGGGTGAAGCGAGGTGACCTATGTAAAATACTTAGTCGAGATCAGTAGTCTCCAATCTGTGAATTAAAACCCCCCAGGGACCTAAAATGCAGAAACCCAGACCCCATACTAGACTTTGATTTTCTGTTGGCCCAGGGTTCTTTTTTTTTTTTTTTTTTTTAATTTTTTTCCAAATGTTTCTCATGCAGTGAGTAGATAATTCCTAATAGGAAAACTCATTGGTAATACAAACTCAATAAGTGGCAGTTATCATCATTGTCATTGTCATGATTATCAGCTGTATTACCTGAATTCTGAATTGAATTTTCACAGCTAAATAAGTTGTCAACCACAGGTAGCTTGAAGACAAATACAAAAATATAATTGATTTTAAAATGTATTATAAAGCTTCTTACCATAAAAGAAGTTTGCATTTACCTGTGACAGAAATAGAGTGAGCATAGATAGCAATTATATTTATCATCATAATCTGATTTTAGGAACAGAGGAAATATCCAATTGTGCTTCCATATGAAAGATTGTAATCAGAATTTAAATCCATATACTTTGAATTAATTTGACTTTCTATAAAAAGGTTGCATTTGAGAAAAACTATCAATTTTCAAAATATCAATTGTTTTAAAATTTACCTAGATAGCTATAATTAAAGTCTTGTTTTAAAAAAAATAGCATTGCTTCATGCAGCTTCATAGCAATCTATGTGCTATGTATTATCAAATGGGGAAAATACGTAGCATTGTACTTATAACTAGTGCTTGTATGTTGGGAACACATGAAGAAGACCAGAAGTGTAGTGTTTTGAGTTCACCAACAAAAGAGTGAAATTCATTGCAAAGGGCATGAATTATTAACCATTTTTGAATTATCATTGCCCTTAGGTTTCTTAAATTTGCTGAACATTCTCAAATTTTATAAATCCTCGAGACTTCATTTGCACCATGTGGCATTTGAGATAAGCTCAGCCTGCAACACCTACTCTGGGCCCATGCAGATGGGGTACTAATCCTTCCTGGCTCTCCACTGCTGATGAGGACACTTGACATTTCATCAAGGAGGCATTCAAGGACCAGGTAGAAGCTCCCTAGAAATGTAAGGGCCATCAGACTCCAAGGAAGCCACTTGCAATTGATTGGTCCCATGGATAACTCCCCTTCTAGGCTTCCAACAGGACCTGGGCATTTCCTATCACTTCCTTCACTTCAGTTTTGCTGCGACAGTTTTTAGTTCTGTTGTGATGAAAGGAATAACTTTCTTAAAAGACTGACATAAGTTAAATTTCTCAATGCAATGTAAGTTTTCTACTAGAATATTTCCAACATTGCTAATATTTTACTGTTTAATAATAGAGAGGAAAGATCTTTATAGTTTAGTAGTAACTTTAGTGGTCTTGGGAAATCATGCCATGTGTATCTCCCTAAAATTTGGGGTTTGGTGGAGGGAAGCCCAGACATTTTTCAGAGCACCCATGGGATGTATTTCTTCTCCACACACCCCAGCAACTCTCCTACACTCAATACTTCACCCACTGCTTAACTGATATACATTTGCATATTTTAACTTACATCTCCTCACGCAATAAAGGATTTCTCCTGCGAAGTTAAAATGAGAAACATTTCTAAAATGAGGGGAGAGATCTTCTTTTTTGTAAAAATTTAGCTCACCATTAAAATTAAAAGCATCACCTTTAGGACTTTAAGAGGATGAATAAACAAAGATAGCTAGAAAGGTCCTTCAGTGGCTATGTTGTGCCATCTCCCATCGGAAGGGGCAGGTTCTCACTGCAGAACCATTGTAAATCAATGCCTTTATGGTAATAGATAATGAACCAAGCTGAAAATTAGGCAAATGGATTTGTGTCTTCATTTGTCTTCAGAATGCACCAAACACCACCTGAATTTGCTGAATTATCTGGACCTCAGGAAATTCATCCTAAATCGTTAGTCCCCAGTCTTGCTCACTGATCCCAAAACCTACCTCTTCGGGCAGACCTAAGGCTTTTGGTTTCTCTTGACCAAAAGAAGAAGTTTCTTTCTGAGAAAAATATATTTTTTTTCTTTTTACAGTATGACATAATATATTTTACCTAAGAATGATGTAAAAAATATTTGCCTCCAATCATATGTCAGGATAAACCCTTTGGGGGCAGATAATTTGGTCTGCTTCTCTGTATACAACACATCACAACTCCTTGTACCTTGCCTCTCTCTCTGTGAGTTGAGTCTATACTTTGTGAACAAATATTATTTCTCAGACAAGACCTAGATTTCTGGTATATCTTTATTACCCTTTTCCACACTCTTTCTAATTTCTTTTTTCTATCTTTATAAGAATTTTTGTAATGTTTTAGTATTTCAAATTGACTTTATTTAAGTCAATTTATTTAAGTTTTTACTTTATTTTTTATTAGAGTGTTTTCTAAATCAAGGACTGTTTGGAAAATTTTTCTGCAATTCAAAAAAAAGAACAGAGCAGTTACATACTTACTACAAATTTAATGTTTTTTTTTTCCAATTAAAAATAACAGGAACATTTTTCTTTGCCCTAATTCTGTGTCTTAGTTTATCTTCTAAAAAAATGGGTTTAAAAAGAGTAGTTTTCTCCTAGTTTTGCTATGAAGGTTTATCACATTTCTGAATTACAAGCCTGGTGTAATAAACATTATTACAGCAGTCCATAGATAGGAGCATCAGATTTCTTAATACTGAATGTCATTATTGTATTGTCTCCCATCAAATGGCAGAGGCATTGTTCCCAAACCTGCTGCTTCCCTTCCTCACCTCCCTCAGAACATCGTGTGCTAACAGCCAGGCTGCTGGGTTGTATTCTCATACTCCCACTAGAATAAAAACAGGCAGTCACATTATTGTCAGCCTGTTCTTAGACTGAGTACTGAGGCCTCCCTGAGACCCAGGAGCTGCTCTGAATCATTTCCATCTCGACACCCCCCCCCCCCTCCGCCACATTTGAGTCAACATTCAAATGCTCTTTCAGCCACAGGCTCTGGAGCCTGGTCTCAGAGGCAGTGCTTCACCCGGGCGTGGGGCTGAAGCAGTAAACAGGCAAGTGAACTTTCTCTTAATGGGAGAGAGAGAAAAGCAATGAAGAACACATCCTGAATGTATTAGCTAGACATGAGTGCAAGGAATAAAATCCGGGCAAAGAGGTAGGAGAGCCTGTGATGCTGGGCGTGGGAAGGGTCTCAGACAGGGTCATGGGGCCATCACTGCATTGCAGTTTCTTTGCTGGACCACAACCCCTTCTTCATTTTGAGGAGTTCAGAAGCTCCTACTATTTTCTCCAGTAGGCAACATCTGGCTTCTCTTGGCCCTCATTTCCTCTGGACTGAATAATAGATTTCTAAATTAACTTAGACTATGGGATTATTTAGAGTGGCACTTTCATGATTCCAAATAACTATGCTATTTTTTTAACATATCTACATTCTTACTGCAAAGAATTCCATTTGTATATAGCACTTGTATTTCTTAATGTTAAACAATGCATGCTATATAGTGAAACTTGGACAACTGGCAAGTATTGAAAAGAAAAAAATATCGTATGAAATTCTACCAACCTGAAACCATCAGCATTTTAATGCATTTCCGAATAGTCTTCTTTTTCTATGCATATATGTGCATAGATTTACTTTATCATAAAATTGAAATCATACTTTATGTACAGTGTTTACTCCTTGTGGTAAGTTAAATAATTTCTAATTATTGAGGTAATATAATAACACTGCAATAAATATTATACGTCCATTTCATGCATTTCTGATTATTATTTAGAACTATTTTTACAACATCCAGGAACAGACTATGAAGGTAAAAATTCTCATCCCAGGGGCTTGGTGCGTTTTGCAGAAGGACCAGGACTCCAAAGAAGAAAGTAAAAGTACATTCTAATCATCAGAAAATGTCAGGGAGAGAAGGAAGTCTATTTTACAAGGCACCATGAAATAAATGAGTTTTCACGAATGGATAGACATCACTTACCCTTCACATTCCAAGGGCAGCAAGTGAGGCAGAGCTGAGCTTGTTTACTTCTCAGTGCCATGCATTGATATTTGTAGTGAGGCATTGGTTGATTGGATATTCTTGGGCAGAATCCTCGGTTAGATTCTGTGCCTGACTTGGTTGAAGACTCATTCCATGAGTCACAAATGATTAGCTAGAGGAACATCCCACTGAGTCGGTCCCTGAACGTTTCTGTGAAATCATGAAGTGATAGAAAAATCCTATGGCTGACGGCTGCTGGGGCAGAGGCTGCTGTGTCCCTCATCTAAAGTCAGCGAGAAATAAAAGAGAGAAATGGAGCAGTGGACAGAATCACATGTGTCTGAGCAAAACTGCTCTCATTCTTTTCTTCTTTCCTTCCCAGCACTGAGACACTGCATTAGTTGCAATTTTCCTGAGTTTATGACTCTTCTCAGCTTCTTTGTGTCTCATGGTTCTCAAAATTTACTTTTCAATTTTTGCCCTCCTGAATCTTTTTTTTTTTTTTTTTTTTTTTTTTTTTTTGCGGTATGCGGACCTCTCACTGTTGTGGCCTCTCCCGTTGCGGAGCACAGGCTCCGGACGCGCAGGCTCAGCGGCCATGGCTCACGGGCTTAGTTGCTCCGCGGCATGTGGGATCTTCCCGGACCGGGGCACGAACCCGTGTCTCCTGCATCGGCAGGCGGGCTCTCAACCACTGCGCCACCAGGGAAGCCCTGCCCTCCTGAATCTTTTTGTCACCCACCTCAGCACTTGGTGTCACTCTTTACCAAATTTATCAAAGCAGAAACTGGATGGAGATCCCAGTTTCTCTTTTCTTCTCTGCCTTTACTGATTCTACCTACAGGCACTTCCCAAGCTCATCTCCTTTTCTCTAACTGCACTTTGGCCAGATTCTTCGGGACCATCTTCACTTCTCACCCAGACTTGTGAGGTAATGCCCAGACTGCCTCCACGTCTTTGTTATGCCATCTTCCGGTTCATTCTCCCAACAGCAGAAGAACATCATAACTCGCGTAGTTGATCATCTGTTGCTTAGTATAGCCCGTGCTTCTCCTTGCATTTCTGTTAAAAGACATTTTTCTTTCAAAACCCACATTTCTTACCTATCAGATAGAGACACTGATAACATCTAAAACCTAGCCTCTCTCACCCCGCACATCTTCTGGTCTCTGGGCTTCAGCACAAGCTGTTTTGCCTGGAATCCCCTTCACAGCGACAGCTTCTTTTCCTCACTTGTAACGTCTTCCTAACAAAAATATTTTTATAACTTCCTCTCTATTTAAATCAGGTCTCTTTCGCTTAAAATAATTATCCACTAATCTAATGTGACCTTTGTTTCTTCCTTAGTACTTACCAAAGTTTTCATGTGTATGTCTATTTGCATTTGTTTACTCTTGTTTTTCGATCTCACCTTCTGACGCTTTATGAGATAAGCTCTTTGTCAGTTTTTCCCAAAAGCCTAATGCATAATAAAAACTCAATTCACAATTGACTCTGTAAATCTTCATTGGATGAAATATTGATTCCATCAACTCTCTATTATTGATAAGGTATATTTTTTCTTTAACAATCTATATTTTTATATTTTTGACATGTTAAATTTGTCTTACTGTTACTACTAATTTTAAAGAACTGAAGTAACACAGAGAAAGAAGCACAGAGAAGAAAGTAAAAACCAAGACAAAATAAAAATAATAAAATTAATCTCATCATCAGAAATAATCATTAACTTTTGGTGAATATATTTCCAGAAATCTCTTTTCATAATAGTTCAGATATTTCAGAAAAGTTAGAATGATAAAAATATTGTTATAAAAAGATCACACTGAATATGTATTTCATATAATCTATTAAATGTGTTTTAATGGATTTTAACTTTAAAAGAACTGAAATAATATTGAAGGAATTTGGATGACTAACAAATGTCTCTTCATCACAGACATATTGTCTAAAGGATCATATAATGTTAAAAAAAATTGAAAGTGATAAAAATGAGAAATAGTGATCAGAAAGAATGTATTGTGTAAGAAGGAAGATGTGGATATTATATAGTAGAAACTGAGGGACTTACATTTTTAACTTTTTTTTTTTTTTTTTTTTTTTTCCGGTATGCGGGCCTCTCACTGTTGTGGCCTCTCCCGTTGCGGAGCACAGGCTCCGGACGCGCAGGCCTAGCGGCCATGGCTCACGGGCTTAGTTGCTCCGCGGCACGTGGGATCTTCCCGGACCAGGGCACGAACCCGTGTCTCCTGCATCGGCAGGCAGACTCTCAACCACTGCGCCACCAGGGAAGCCCACATTTTTAACTTTTGAAGAAACACAGCCAGGTTTAAGAAAGGAAAAGAAACCTTACAGAGAGAGATCAGAAGAGTAAAAGAGATAGAAGGAGAAGGGGAGAGAGAGAAAGAGGGAGAGAGAGAGAATATAAAAGAGAGATAAATGGCACAATTGTGAAATGGTTTACATTCTATTAATGACAAACAGGGGAAGCAGGAACAGTGGCTAAATTTATTTGAAATTTAATTTAGTTGGATTCAATCATTGTGTATTTTTTAAAGGTCCATTGGCATTATTTTCCCTGATGTTTTTAATTTTTTCTGTTTTTTGTTTTGTTTTAACATTTGAGATTTTGAGAGAATATCTTTGTATTTTTGCTAGGCTGGTTGGGTATAAAATGTGTGGGTCAAACTCATCTTCAGTATCTGGCTGGGTTTTCTTCGGATATTAAGAATTGCTGTGCAGAAATCTGGGAGCTGATTTTATTTTAAATGTAACCTTCTCTTTTGGTTTGGCTACCTGAAGAATTACTCCTACAATTCTGAGATGAATTTATTTGGATATCACTCAGAGAGGGCTATTTTTGGAAATGTTTCTTTGTACTATTCCATCTGCAGATTCAATGGTTTCTTCATACTGGGAAATTATCGTAAATGAATCTTCTGTGGTCTGTTTTGTAAGTTCTCTTTTTTTTTTTAACATCTTTATTGGACTATACTTGCTTTACATTGCTGTGTTAGTTTCTGCTGTATAACAAAGTGAATCAGCTTTGTTATACATATATATATGTAGGTATACATATAACCCCATATCTCCTCCCTCTTGCATCTCCCCCCACCCTCCATATCCCACCCCTCTCTAGGTGGTCACAAAGCACCGAGCTGAGCTGATCTCCCTGTGCTGTGTGGTGACGGGGAGGGGGAAGGTTAAGCTTGGATGAAGTGGGAGAGTGGCATGGACATATATACACTACCAAATGTAAAAAGGATGACTAGTAAGTTTTCTATTTTATCCATCATTTTTACACTGGAATATTAATAGCAGATTTTTTAAAAGGCAATCCATAGTTATGGAGTACTTGAAAAAATAAACCTTATGAATAGAAATAAGTGCTGTTGATGAACAAACTGACTCTCCACCTTTCAGCCTCCCTCTCTGACTCCCAGAAATCACACTAGTATCAGTTTAATGTTTATCCTTTCACATCTTATTCATTTTCTTCATTTGCATAATATGGAAAGGAAAGAATTAGGTGGTATAAAGGGAAATATGTGAAAGCAGATTGGCAGTGAGCTGATAATCATTGAAACTGGGTGTTGGGCCCGTGGTGATGTGTTACAATATTTTATCAGCTAACAACTATGTGCTCATGTTTGTTTGTTTTTTAGTTCAATATGTTAAAATATATCACTGTCTGGTTTTTCTCATTCAAGTTGTACCAAAGTTATTGTTCCTTTACTGTGAACTTTGAAGTCATCCTTTATAACTCCAAAAATCACCTTTTTGATATGATATTGGGTCATTCTACCAAAGAACAAAGGTATCTTTCCATTTATTCAAGTCTATATTTGTGTTTTTCAGAGTTGTTTCTGGGTTGTCCTCATGTGGTCTTCCCACACTTCTTCTTAAGTTTATGTGTAAATTTGTCATCGTCATCTAATCCTCCTTCTCCTCTTCCTCCTCCTCTTTCTCTTCTTGCTTCTTCTGCTTTTGAGCCATTTAGATGAAGTTTTTTTCTGCCATTTAAAAAATACTTTTATATATAAATGACCTTTATTTTTAGATTGACTTAAGAACTTTTAAATTACTTTTATTCATGGTATCATTGATTCTCTTGGGTTTTCAGCTATATATAGTCTGGAATAGCGATGGATTCACTACTTTGTAATTGTTTGTTATTTTCTTGTTGATTTGGTTGGTTTCTCTAATGCAGCATAAAATAGTGGAGTAGTATGTGTCCTTAGCTTTAGTGTTCCTAGTGAGAATGCATCTGTTGTTTCTCCATTTTATTTTATAAGATGTTATTTTTATGAATTCTCCTCTGCTAGATTATAAAGGTAGGCATTCATGATATATACACATTGTAGAATCTGAGGGAAGGGGTGAGGGCAGAAAATGAAATGTCCGTTTTAAAAAGTTTATGGCGTTAAATAAACTCTGTTTCCTACTTGGGAAGAGTTTTTCTCTTATCATCTTTATTTGTTATGTAGACACATTTTTAAAAACAAAAACATTCTTAAAGGAAAGGAAAATTAAGATTTTGTCCTACCAAACTAAAAATTATTCACTTATGCTTTAAATATCTTATTTAATTACTAAATGTAAAAAATATGCATATTATAAGTATACAGTTTAATTAATTTTTATACTGTGAACCCACATAAGTAACTGACACCCAGGTAAAGTATCAGATCACTGCAGGCACCCCAGAAGACTCCCTTAAGTTCTCCTTCAATTAGTGCCTGTGTTCACCATTCTCACAAAGCAAGTTACTACTCAGACAGACATAGAAGATAATTGTTCTACCCATTGCCTATACTATACAAATGAATTTATAGTTTATTTATCTTGAGGGATCTAGCTTCTTGTGCTCAATAATATGTTTATGAGAGTCAACCATAATTTTGGATATAATTGTAATTTTAAAAAATTTTCATTGTTGTAGAGTATTCCATTGTATGATAGTACCACAATTGATTTGCTCATTCTTTTGCCAGTTTTGTCCTCCTTGGGATTTTTATTTTGTTTGCTTGCCTGTGTTTGCTTGATAGTGTACTGTTTGTTTTATTTAAATTTAATTTTATTTATTTTTTTATACAGCAGGTTCTTATTAGTTGTCCACTTTACACATATTAGTGTATATATATCAATCCCAATCTCCCAATTCATCACACCACCACCACCCCCACCACTTTCCCCCCTTGGTGTCCAAACATTAGTCCTCTACATCTGTATCTCAATATCTGCCCTGAAAACTGGTTCATCTGTACCATTTCTCTAGGTTCCACATATATGCATTAATACACAATATTTGTTTTTCTCCTTCTGACTTACTTCACTCTGTATGACAGTCTCTAGATTCATCCACATCTCTACAAATGACTCAATTTTGTTACTTTTTATGGCTGAGTAATATTCCTTTGTATATATGTACCACAACTTCTTTATCCATTTGCCTGTCAATGGGCATTTAGGTTGCTTCCATGACCTGGCTATTAGAAATAGTGCTGAAATGGACATTGGGGTGCATGTGTTTTTTTGAATTATGGTTATCTCTGGGTATATGCTCAGTAGTGGGATTGCTGGGTCATATGGAAATTCTGTTTTTAGTTTTTTAAGGAACCTCCATACTGTTCTCCATAGTGGCTGTATCAATTTACATTCCCACCAACAGTGCAAGAGGATTCCCTTCTCTCCACACATTCTCCAGCATTTGTTGTTTGTAGATCATTCTAACTGGTGTGAGGTGATACCTCATTGTAGTTTTGATTTGCATTTCTCTAATAATTAGTGATGTTAAGCAGCTTTTCATGTGCTTCTTGGCCATCTGTATGTCTTCTTTTGAGAAATGTCTAATTAGGTCTTCTGCCCGTTTTTGGATTGGAATGTTTGTTTTTTTAATATTGAGCTGCATGAGCTGTTTATATATTTTTGAGATTAATCCTTTGTCAGTTGATTCATTTGCAAATATTTTCTCCCATTCTGAGGTTGTCTTTTCGTCTTGTTTGTAGTTTCCTTTGCTTTGCAAAAGCTTTTAAGTTTCATTAGGTCCTATTTGTTTGTTTCTTTTTGGTTTTATTTCCATTACTCTAGGAGGTGGATCAAAAAAGATCTTGTTGTGTTTTATGTCAAAGAGTGTTCTTCCTAGGTTTTCCTCTAAGAGTTTTATAGTATCCAGTCTTACATTTAGGTCTCTAATCCATTTTGAGTTTATTTTTGTGTATGGTGTTAAGGAGTGTTTTCTAATTTCATTCTTTTACATGTAGCTGTCCAGTTTTCCCAGTCCCATTTATTGAAGAGTCTGTCTTTATTATATATCCTTGCCTCCTTTGTCATAGATTAGTTGACCATAGGTGCATGGTTTTATCTCTGGGCTTTCTATCCTGTTGCATTGATCTATATTTCTGTTTTTGTGGCAGTATCATACTCTCTTGATTACTGTAGCTTTGTAGTATAGTCTGAAGTCAGGGAGTCTGATTCCTCCAGCTCCATCTTTTTCCCTCAAGACTGCTTTGGCTATTTGGGGTCTTTTGTGTCTCCATACAAATTTTAAGATTTTTTGTTCTAATTGTGTAAAAAATGCCATTGGTAATTTGATAGGGATAGCATTGAATCTGTAGATTGCTTTGGGTAGTATAGTCATTTTCACAATATTGATTCTTACAATTCAAGAACATGATATATCTCTCCATCTGTTTGTATCTTTAATTTTTTTCATCAGTGTCTTATTGTTTTCTGCATACAGGTCTTTTATCTTCTTAGGTAGATTTATTCCTAGGTATTTTATTTTTTTTGTTGCAATGGTAAATGGGAGTGTTTCTTTAATTTCTCTTTCAGATTTTTCATCATTAGTGTATAGGAAGGCAAGAGATTTCTGTGCATTAATTTTGTTTGCATCCTGCAATTTTACCAAATTCATTGATTAGCTCTAGTAGTTTTCTGGTGGCATCTTTAGGATACTCTGTATAATATCATGTCATCTGCAAACAGTGACAGTATTACTTCTTCTTTTCTGATTTGAATTCCTTTTATTTCTTTTTCTTCTCTGATTCCTGGGGCTAGGACTTCCAAAACTATGTTGAACAGCAGTGGCGAGAGTAGACATCCTTGTCTTGTTATTGATCTTAGAGGAAACGTTTTTAGTTTTTCACCGTTGAGAATGATGTTTGCTGTGGGTTTGTCATATATGTCCTTTGATATGTTGAGTTTGGTTCCCTCTATACCCAAATTCTGGAGAGTTTTTAATCATAAAACGGTGTCGATTTTGTCGAAAGTTTTTCTGTGTCTATTGAGATGATCATATGTTTTTTATTCTTCAGTTTGTTAATATGATGTGTCACATTGATTGATATGCATATATTGAAGAATCCTTGCATCCCTGGGATAAATCCCACTTGATCATGGTGTATGATCCTTTTAATGTGTTGTTGGATTCTGTTTTCTAGTATTTCATTGAGGATATTTGCATCTATATTCATCAGTGATATTGGTCTGTAATTTTCTTTTTTTGTATTATTTTTGTCTGGTTTTGGTATCAGGGTGACAGTGGCCTCATAGAATGAGTTTGGGAGTGTTCTTTCCTCTGAAATTATTTGGAAGAGTTTGAGAAGGATGGGTGTTAGCTCTTCTCTAAATGTTTGATAGAATTCACCTGTGAATCTGGTCCTGAACTTTTGTTTGTTGGAAGATTTTTAATCACAGTTTCAATTTCATTACTTGTGATTGGGCTGTTCATACTTTCTGTTTCTTCCAGGTTCAGTCTTGGCAGGTTGTGCATTTCTAAGAATTTTTCCATTTCTTCCAGGTTGTCCATTTTATTGGCATAGAGTTGCTTGTAGTAGTCTTTTAGGATGCTTTGTATTTCTGTGGTGTCTGTTGCAACTTCCCCTTTTTCATTTCTAATTTTATTGATTTGAGTCCTCTCCCTCTTTTTCTTGATGAGTCCTGATTAATGGTTTATCAATTTTGTTTATCTTTTTAAAAAACCAGCTTTTAGTTTTATTGGACTTTGCTATTGTTTTCTTTGTTTCTATTTCCTTTATTTATGCTCTGATCTTTATGATTTCTTTCCTTCTACTAACTTTGGGTTTTGTTTGTTCTTCTTTCTCCAGTTCCTTTAGGTGTAATCTTAGATTGTTTACTTGAGATTTTTCTTGTTTCTTGAGGTAGGTTTTTATTGTTATAAACTTCCCTCTTAGAACTGCTTTTGCTGTATCCCATAGGCTTTGGATCATTGTGTTTTCATTGTCATTTGTCTCTAGGTATTTTTTTATTTCCTCTTTGATTTCTTCAATGATCTCTTGGATATTTAGTAACGTATTGTTTAGCCTCCATGTGTTTGTGTTTTTTACTTTTTTTACCTGTAATTTATTTCTAATCTCATAGCATTGTGGTAAGAAAAGATGCTTGATATGATTTCAATGTTCTTAAATTTACTGAGGTTTGATTTGTGACCAAAAATATGATCTATCCTGGAGAATGTTCCATGTGCACTTGAGAAGAAAGTGTAATCTGCTGTTTTTGAATGGAATGTCCTATACATACCAATTAAATCTTTCTTGTCCATTGTGTCACTTAAAAGTTGCGTTTCCTTATTAATTTTCCGTTTGGATGATCTGTCCATTGGTGTAAATGAGGTGTTAAGGTCCCCCATTCTTTTTGTGTTACTGTCAATTTCCTCTTTTTTAGCTGTTAGCAGTTGCCTTATTTATTGAAGTGCTCCTATGTTGGGTGCATATATATTTATAATTGTTATATCTTCTTCTTGGATGGATCCCTTGATCATTATGTAGTGTTCTTCCTTTTCTCTTGTAACATTCTTTATTTTAAGGTCTATTTTTTTCTGATATGAGTATTGCTACTCCAGCTTTCTTTTGATTTCCATTTACATGGAATATCTTTTTCCATTCCCTCACTTTCAGTCTGAATGTGTCCCTAGGTCTGAATTGGGTCTCTTGCAGACATCATATATATGGGTCTTGTTTTTGTATCCATTCAGCAAGCCTGTGTCTTTTGGTTGGAGCATTTAATACATTCATGTTTCAGGTAATTATCGATATATATGTTCCTATTATCATTTTCCTAATTGTTATGGGTTTGTTTTTGTAGGTCCTTTTCTTCTCTTGTGTTTCTGACTTAGAGAAGTTCCTTTAGCATTTGTTGTAGAGCTGGTTTGGTGGTGCTGAATTCTCTTAGCTTTTGCTTGTCTGTAAAGCTTTTGATATTTCTATCGAATCTGAATGTTATCCTTGCCGGGTAGAGTAATCTTGGTTGTATTTTCTTCCCTTTCATCACTTTAAACATGTCATGCCACTCCATGCTGGCTTGTAGAGTTTCTGCTGAGAAATCAGCTGTTAACCTTAAGGGAGTTCCTTTGTATGTTATTTGTTATTTTTCCCTTGTTGCTTTCAATAATTTTTCTTTGTCTTTAAATTTTACCAATTTCATTACTGTGTGTCTTGGTGTGTTTCTCCTTGGGTTTATCCTGCCTGGGACTCTCTGCACTTCCTGGACTTGGGCGGCCATTTCCTTTCCCATGTTAGGGAAGTTTTTGACTATAATATCTTCAAACATCTTCTCAGGTCCTTTCTCTCTCTCTTCTCCTTCTGGGACCCCTATAATGCAAACATTGTTGCATTTAATGTTGTCCCAGAGGTCTCTTAGGCTGTCCTCATTTCTTTTCATTCTTTTTTCTTTATTCTGTTCCACAGTAGTGAATTCCACCACTTTGTCTTCCAGGTCACTTATCCCTTTCTTCTGCCTCAGTTATTCTGCTATTGATTCCTTCTAGTGTATTTTTCATTTCAGTTATTGTATTGTTCATCTCTGTTTATTTGTTCTTTAATTCTTCTAGGTGTTGTTAAACATTTCTTGTATCTTCTTAATCTTTGCCTCCATTATTTTTCCTAGGTCCTGGATCATCTCCACTATCATTATTCTGAATTCTCTTTCTAGAAAGTTGCCTATCTCCACTTCATTTAGTTGTTTTTCAGTGGTTTTATTTTGTTCCTTCATCTGGTACTTAACCCTCTGCCTTTGCATATTGCCTACCTTTCTGTGAATGTGGTTGTTGTTCTACTGGCTGTAGGATTGTAGTTCTTCTTTCTGCTATCTGCCCTCTGATGGATGAAGCTATCTAAGAGGCTTTTACAAGTTTCCTGATGGGAGGGACTGGTGGTGGGTGGAGCTGGCTGTTGCTCTGGTGGGCAGAGCTCAGGCAAACTTTAACCTGCTTTTCTGCTGATGGGTGGGGCTGGGTTCCCACCCAGTTGGTTGTTTGGCCTGAGGTCACCCAACACTGGAGCCTACCCAGGCTCTTTGGTGGGGCTAATGGTGGACTCTGGGAGGGCTCATGCCAAGGAGTACTTCCCAGAACTTCTGCCGCCAACTTCTGCTGTCCTTGTTCTCACAGTGAGACACAGCCACCCCCTACCTCTGCACGGGACCCTCTATCGCTAGCAGGTACATCTGGTTCAGTCTCCTATGGGGTCACAGCTCCTTCCCCTTGGTCCCAATGCATACACTACTTTGTGTGTGCCCTCCAAGAGTGGAGTCTCTCTTTCCCCCGTCCTGTCGAAGTCCTGCAATCAAAGCCTGCTAGCCTTCAAAATCTGATTCTCTAGAAATTCCTCTTCCCATGGCTGGACCCCTAGGTTGGGAAGCCTGATGTGGGTCTCAGAACCTTCACTCCAGTGGGTGGGCTTTTGTGGTATAAGTGTTCTCCAGTTTGTGAGTCACCCACCCAGCAGTTATGGGATTTGATTTTATTGTGATTGTACCCCTCCTACAGTCTCATTGTGGCTTCTCCTTTGTCTTTTGTTATGGGGTATCATTTAATTGTGATTCCAGTGCTCTCTCAAGAGGGAGTGAGAGCAGGTCCTTCTACACCACCATCTTGAACCAATCTCCTGTACTATTTCTTCATCATTATTTTATTACTAGAAAAGAAGACTGTGATCTTCTTCAAACTGTCTCCTTACCAGACATTCTGCCCTGAGATTTTAGGTGAATTTAGGTAATGAGCTAAAGGAATACTTTTCAATTATTACAAAGAATAAAACTGGGGTTGTTGGTCAGGGGAATGTCTCCTAAAAGATATAATTACAGACTTGATTATAAAATGACCATAAGAGGTCCACAGAGTAGCCAGAGGCCAGATACTAATGGGCAGGTTAAACCAAGGGCAGAGGATGTGGAGAGTATATTCCATTGACTGTTTTACAAGGAAAATAATACCAGTCATCTGCTTTTATCCTGTTTATGTGTGGTGTGTTAATGAAGAAAGCCCCACTCCTATACCACCTTTTCAAACTGTAGTCTTGATATTATACTCAAGTACTCTGGATTCTGGGTGGAAAGTTATTTTAAATTTTATATGTCATGGTTTCTGGTCACATGTATCCAGAAATGTAATAAAGTGGATTTAGAATCCTGTTTTATCATTAGCTGTGACACTTAGTAGCTATGTAAATTTGACCAAGTTCTTTATCTTTGCCATAAAACATAAAATATCCTAAGGGCAAGTGATTCATCTTTTAATGCTTAACTGAAAGGTAAATGCTTATAAATATCTAATGAAATAACTCATAATATTTTCTCCATGCTCACTGATGCTTCTGGACTAATATATCAAAATTAGTTGATACTGAAGGGAGTTCATGAAGGTTTTAACTGGTGATAATATTTTCTCTCTCTCTCTCTCTCTCTCTCTCTTGTTTTTAATATAATGGGATGAAGATATTCAGATGTTTAAGCACTAGCTTTGTGAAAAATACAAAATATATAAATGTGTGAAAAATAGAACATTCATAGAAATTTATTGAGACACATTTAAGAATATTATAGCATAACTATTCAGTTTCTACTATCATGCTTTAATATATATTTGGAATTTTGAAAAACCTCTAACAGCAGTATAAATATATGTACATATATTACAATAAATGGTCTCAAGTTTATGACATTTTAAATAATATTTCCAGAAGAACTTTTTGCAGGATATTGATTAAAATACTTAACTCATGTTTTTCTTCAGTATTGTAAAATATAAAGCAAGTAAATATATTAATATGTTAGAATTCCAATTTATTAAATTACAATTTAGAGTAATATTGGGAAAATTCCAAGTAGACTTTTAAAATTGTGTGTGTAAAATTTAAAATTTTAAAATCTCATTACAGGTATTTTTTCATTAAACTCTAGATATTAGTGCCTATATTTTTACTACTTCTGAAAGGATAGGTTGTTTTACTGAGAATTGTGATAGTGTGATATGTCATTATGCTATAGTGTGGGTAAAATTTGTATGAATTCTTTCTTCATGTATACTGAGTAGTGTGTGTGTGCATGTGTGTGTGTGCGCATGTATGTGTTGTGTGAAAGAGAGAAAGATAAAGAATATTAGTTAAAAAGAATAACAGCAAAACAGTTCAACATTTTTAAAACCAGTAATTTAAAAAACAAAACAAAACAAACAAAAAATCTCCCAACATACAAAATTCTAGGACCAGAAAACTTCACAGGTGAATTCTAGCAAACATTTAAAAAGGAATTAACACCTAGCCTTCTCAAACTATTATAAAAAATCACAAAGGAAAGAAGGCTTCCAAACTCATTCTACAAAGGCGGCATTACACTGATATAAAAACCAGACAATTATACCACAAAAAAAGAAAGTTACGTGTCAATATCTCTGATGAACATAATAGTAATCCAAATCAACAATACATTAAAAGGATCATACACCATTAACAAGTGGAATTTACCCCAGGTATGCAAGGATGGTTCAATATCTGCAAATCAGTTAATATGATATGCCACATTAACAAATTGAATAATAAATTCATATGATACTTTTAATAGATAGATAAAAACTTTTGAAAATTTAAGACCCATTTATGATTAAAAATCTCAACAAAGTAGGAATAGAGGGAATATAACTCAGCATAACAAAGGTCATATATGACAAACCCATAGCTAAAATCATAGTCAACTCTGAAAAGCTGAAATAAACTTCCTCTAAGATCAGGAACAAGACATAGATGCCCACTATTGCCACTTTAATTCAACATAGTATTGGAAGTCCTATCCAGAATAATCAGGCAAGAAAAATTAAATAAAACAAAACAAACAAAAAAATAGGAATCCAAATTGGAAAGGAAGAAGAAAAACTGTCACTGTTTTTATATGACATAATATTATGTATAGAAAATACTCGACATTATGCAAAAAAAATATTTGAACTCATGAATGAATTCAGTAAAGTTGCAACATAACAAAATTAATATATAGAAATGTGTTGCATTTCTATACATTAACAATGAACTCTAAGGAAGATGAATTAAGAATGCAATCCCATTTACAATTGTCTCAAAAAGAATAAAATAACTAGGAATAAATCTAACTAAGTAGGTAAAATACCTGTACATGGAAAACTTTAAGACAATGATGAAAGAAACTGAAAACACAACTACCAAATGGAAAGATACATAGTGATCATGGATTAGAAGAATTAACTTTGTTAAGATGGTCATAGTACCCAGGGCAATCTACAGATTTAACATAATCTTTATCAAAATACCAATGTAATTTTTCACAGAACTAGAACAAATAATTCTAAAATTTGTATGAAAAGACAATAGACCCCAAATAGTAAAAATAATATTGAGGAAGAACAAAGATGGATGTATCATGCTCCCTGACTTCAAACTACACTACAAAGGTACAATAAACAAAACACTATGATCTTGTCCTCAAAACAGGAACATAGATCAATGGAACAGAATACAGAGCCCAGAAAAGAACACACATTTATATGGTCAAATAATCTATGACAAAGGAGGCAAGAATATACAATAGAGAAAAGACAACCTCTTCAAACAATGGTTTTGGAAAAACTGGTTGGCTACATTCAAAAGAATTAAACTGGACTACTTTCTCATAACACATACAAAAGTAAACTCAAAATGCATTAAAATGGTCTCACATTTAAACTCACTTAAATGTGAGACTTGAAACCATAAAATTTCTGGAAGAAAACAGGTAGTACTCCCTTTGACATTAGCCTTAGCAATATATATATATATATATATATATATATATATATATATATATATATATATTTGGATTATCTCTCCTCAAGCAAGGGAAACAATACTAAAAATAAACAAGAGAACTACATCAAATTAAAAAGCTTTTGCACAATAAAGGAAACTCTCAACAAAACAAAAAGTCTACCTATTGAAAGGGAGAAGATATTTGTAAACAATATATATAATAAAGCCTTAAAATCCAAAATTTACAAAGAAATCATATAACTCAACATCAGAATACAAACAAAAAGACAAACAAAAATGGTCAAAGACCTGAACAGACATTTTTCCATAGAAGACATACAGATGGCCAACAGGCAAATGAAAAGACACTCAACATAGCTAATCATCAGGGAAATGCAAATCAAAACCACAATGAAACATCACCTCACACACATCAGAATGGCTGTTATTAAAAGACAACAAATAACAAGTATAGGTGAAGATGTGGAGAAAAGGAAACTTTTGTGCACTGTCAGTGGGAAATATAGGTTGGTCCAGCTACTATGGAAAACAGTTTGGAGGCTCCTCAAAAAATTAAAAATAGAACGACCATATGATCCAGCAATTCTACTGCTGGGTATTTATTCAAAGAAAACAAAAACAGTAATCAGAAAAGTTATATGCATCCCTATGTTTGTTGCAGCATTATTTATAATAGCCAATTAATAAAGCAACCTAAGTGCCCATCAATAAATAAACTGGTAGCAAAGAAGTGGTGTGTGTGTATATATATATATATATATATATATATATAAAATATTAATATTATATAATTATATATAATTAATACTAACTACTCAGCCATAAGAATGAATGAACTTTTATTTGTGACAGCATGGTTGGACCTACAGTGTATTATCTTAAGATAAGTCATACAGAGAAAGACAAATACTGTGTAATTTCACTTATATGTGGAATCTAAGAAACAAAACAAATGTACAAAAATATCAAAACAGAACGGAGTCATAAACACAGAGAAGAAACAGGTGGTTGCCTGAGGGGAGGGATGTGGAGGATGAGAGAAATAGGTGAGTGAGATTAAGAGGTACAAAGTTCAACTACAAAATAAATGAGTCATGGGTATAAAATGTACAGTGTGGGGGATATAGGTAATAATATTGCAATAACTTTGTATGGTAACAGAGGATAACTAGAATTATCATTGTGACAATTTTCAAACGTATAGACATATACAATCACTACGTTGTGCACTAGGAACTAACACAGTGTTGTAGGTCAATTATACTCCAGACCGAAGTAAACAAACAAACAAACTCATAGGAAACAGAGATCAGATTTGGGGTTACCAGAGGCAGTGTTGGGTAAAAATAGCCAAAGATTTCATACTTGCCATATATGATAAAACAATACTAGGGTTGTAGAGTACGACATGATTAATATAATAAACACCACTGCATGTTAAATATGAGCATCGTTAAGAAAGTAAATCCTAAAATGTCTCATCACAATAAAAAATTTTTGATTTCTTTAATTTTATATCTATATGGGATGATGGATGTTTACTACAGTTACTGTAGTGATCATTTCATGGTGTATATATGTAAAGTCATTATGCTGTAAACCTTAAACCTATACAGTGCTGTATGTCAATTATATCTCAATAAAACTGAAAGGTAAAAATAAATAAATTGCTAAGAAACATGAACAAGCCAGTGTCAGCTGAACTGCAATGCTTCTCCATAAAGATCATCATTTTGTGCTAAAAACAATCAGCATTAGCAACAGTAACAGACAAATATAAACTCAAATAATGAAAAGTCAAAATTTTCACAATCATATTCCTTGGCCTAAATTGTATATTCTATTTTAATGTGTCAGATTAAAATGACAGAAAGTGAGAATGAAAATAGAGAGGAAATAAATAAAAATCTATTAGTATCAAAATGTGAAGACTTTTTAAATTATCAATACCTAAAATCATTTTTGTCTTTGGAAATATCCGTACTAAAGGTGTGACAGAGATAGACATTGTACAGATTGACTTCAATAGGGAAACTTCAGGATGTGCTAGAAAAATCCACATTATAGAGGGAAAGCTGAGTTCCCAGATTTGACCTGTGACGGTGCCTGGGCATTACTGGAGAAAACTGGTTTGAAAATTGTGTTTCAAATAAGTCAGAGTTTCCATGGTGATGCTGTGGGAGAATTTTAAATCATTTGGTGGTTTGAACATAAAGCAAACAGGGTGTGGCTCTGGGCCACTATTCTGCTTAAAGAAAGCCTATCCTTTCTCTGTTTTGTATCCTGGGACTCTATACAATTCCATAATTGCTACAGAGGAAGTAAAAAAGAAATAAAACCATGGTTGTGGAAATTGTGGCACAAAATATTTCAAGAAGACATAAGAAGGCACAAGAACCTTTCACAACGGTAGCTTCAATGGAACGACTTTGAAAACTATGTTTGTTGCATAGTGGATGTTTGTTGTTGGATGTATGTTTGTTGCACAAAAGTGGATCATGTGTCTAAAAGAATCCATAAATATGTGCCTGTGGTTGCTGCAATGTCAGGAAGATATAATGAAACTGGAGAAGCACGCCACTGAAGGGATGCAGGAGCGTGGAGGCGGCCACTTAAAAATGTTTCCTGGGGGCTTCCCTGGTGGCGCAGTGGTTGAGAGTCTGCCTGCCGATGCAGGGGACACGGGTTCGTGCCCCGGTCCGGGAAGATCCCACATGCCGCGGAGCAACTAAGCCCGTGAGCCATGGCCGCTGGGCCTGTGCGTCCGGAGCCTGTGCTCCGCAACGGGAGAGGCCACAACAGTGAGAGGCCCGCATACCGCAAAAAAAAAAAAAAAAAAAAAAAAATGTTTCCTGGATTTGTCATGTCTGTCACCAGACACACGTGGCTGGGGTCATTTACTCACCCCTAAATCAGACCACCTGCATTAAACCTTGACTCGCTCTCTATTCTGTTATATACAAATCAGTAAAACTCAATTGCTTTACACTCTTATCTATTAAAACAGGTATAATAACAGTGCAGGCATTTCTGCTACGGAAAACTGCACACCGAAGAGAACTGTTTCTGGGCGTATTTAGGGATAGAACTAGAAAACTTTGCAACCAGAGCAGTAACATAATAAAGCTGACCACTGGGGTCAGCCAGAGGCTGCCTCTGGGGATATTAGAAAGCTCAAAAAAACTAGAATGTAACTGCTGCTTGAAGATGCTGAAACCATTCAAATGGAAGCGGAGTTCTGAGGGCAGGAGGAGATGCAGTTGCCCTGAGCCCACAACTAAACAAAGCTGGGTACCTCCGTCTGGAAAGGAAGCCCTGCACGCAGATACTTATTTTTATTTTTTAACAGCTTTATTATGGTATATTCGGCAACTAATTAAGTGCACATATATAAAGCGTAAAAGTTGATAAATTTTGATGTATGTATACACCTGTGAAATATCATCACATCCAAGATAATGAACATACCCATCACCCCCCCAAATTTTCATGTGCTCTTTTGTAATCCATCCTTCCCTTATATCTTCTTACACGGACACTTACTCCTACACTTTCTGTCATGATAGATTAGTGTGCATTTTATAATTTTATATAAATGTAATCAGACAGTATGCACTATTTTTTTCTCTGGCTTAGCTCATTTGGCATAGTTATTTACATATATTCATGTTATTCTGTCTCAGTAGTCTCTTCCTTTTATTGCTTTATAGAATTCCACTGTATTAATGTACTATAGTTTATCAATTTACCTGGTGATGAACATTTGGGTTGTTTCAATATTTTGGCTATACAAAAGTCCTGTATTGATATATGCTTTATTTAATCTCAGATAAATACTTAAGGGTGAAATGGATCATTTAGTCGGTATATACTTAAGTTTTTGAGACACTGTCACATTGTTTTCCAAAATGGTCGTATTGAACAATTTTACACTCCCATGAGCAGTGTGTGAGTGTTTCAGTTCCTCCATATCCTACAATATACGTGGAATGTTTATTCTATTTACTGTTTGCAATTTAATAGGTGAGGAATGGCAAAGATCCTATTGCAGTTGAAGACTTCAACAACTTTCTGTCAGTAACCACTCAATCAAGCAGACAGAAAATCAGTAAGGATATAGACGACCTGAACTACATTAAATTAAATGACACTTCCCCACGGATCAAAGAGGAAGTCTCTCAAGAGAACTTGAAAAAATAGTTGAACTAAATGAAAATACAATTTATCAAAATTTGGGAGACACAGTGAAAGCAGTGCTTAGAAGGAAATTTATGACATTTGAATCCCTATGTTAGAAGAAAAAAAGGCAATTATTTGAACAGATATTTCACCAAAGAATGCACCTGGATGACAAATAAGCACACAAAATTGTATTGTTTAATTTCTAAATACCAGGGAATTACCTGGCTGTATTTCTGTTATCAGGTTTTATTATTATTTAATTCCCTTGTAACCTGAGACTATACTTTGTAAGATTTGTATTGTTAAATTTGGTATGATGTATTTAATGGCCCAGAATATGATTTGTCTTGGCAAATGCCCATGTGCACTTAAGAAAAGTGTGTATTGCTCTTTTCTTGGATATTGAATACTATAAATGTCAATTAATCAAGTTCAATGATAATACAGTTCAAGACATCCATGCCCTTACTAATTTTCTTCCTTCTTGAATTATCAGTCACTGACAGAAGATCATTGAAGTCTCCAACTTCAATAGTGAATTTATTTTTTCTTCCAGTTTTATCAGTTTCACCCACATATATTTTCATACTCTGTTGTTATGAGTACACATGTTTAGGAGTGTTATGTCTCACTGCAGAATTAACTATATAACTGATCATCATGTAGTGTCACATTTTAACCCCAGTAATATTCCTTTTTCCGAAGTCAGTTTGTTTGAATGAATATCACTACTCCAGTTTTCTTTTGATTAGTGTCAATATGGTATACCTTTCTCCATCCTTTACTTATAGTGTTGCTTTAGTTTCTGCTGTACAATGAAGTGAATCAGCTATATGTATACATATATCCCCTCCCTCTTGGACCTCTCTCCCACCCCCACCCCCCATCCTGCCCATCTAGGTCACCACAAAGCACTGAGCTGAGCTCCATGTGCTATACGGCAGGTTCCCACTAGCTATCTGTTTTTTACATGGTAGTGTATATATGTCAATCCTAATCTCCCAGTTCCTGCCACCTCCCCTCTGCCCCTCCCCCCGTCCACATGTCCATTCTCTACAACTTTTTAACCTAAGTCTTTATACTTAATATATAGTTCTTATAGACAGCATAAGTTAGGTCTTGATTTTTTTAAACCAATCTGAAAATATACATTTTAAAGTGTTATAGTTAGACCATTCCCATTGAAAGTGACTGTTGATATAGTTAGACAAAAACTCTGCCAGTGTTGTAACTTTATTATTTATCTAATTTGCCCTTTCTTTTTCCATTTCTTTCTTTTTCCGTTTCTTTCTTTCTTTCTTCTTTTCCTTTTTTCCTATAAATTTTATTGAAATATAGTTGATTTACCATGTTATGTTAGTTTCAGGTGTACAGTAAAGTGATTCAGTTATATATATATATATAGATAGATAGATAGATAACTTCTTACATTCTCTTCCATTATAGGTTATTACAGGATATTGAGTATAGTTTCCCTGTGCTACACAGTAGGTCCTTGTTTTTAATTTTATATATAGTAGTGTGTATATTTTAACACCAAATTTCTAATTTATCCCTCCCCCTCTTCCTGCTTTGGTAAACATTAGTTTGTTTTATATGTCTGTGAGTATATTTCTGCTTTGTAAATAAGTTAAGTTGATTTTTTTTTTTTTTAGATTCCACATATAAGCAATATCATATGATATTTTTTCTCTGTCTTACTCCACTTAATACGATAATCTCTAGGGCCATCCATGTTGCTGCAAATGGCATATTTCATTCTTTTTTATATCTGAGTAACATTCTATTGTGTATATGTACCACATCTTTATCTATTCATCTGTTGATGGATGTTTAGGTAGCTTCCATACCTTGGCTATTGTGTCAATAAATAGTGCTGCTATTTACACTGGGGTGTGTGTATCTTTTTCAAATTAGAGTTTTCGTATTTTCCAGATATATGCCCAGGAGTGGGATTGCTGGATCATATGGTGACTCTATTTTTAAGCTTTTAAGGAACCTCTATACTGTTCTCCATAGTGGCTGTTATCAATTTACACTCCCACCAAAATAGTGTTTTTCTTTTATTTTTTCTTTGGTTTCAGTTGAACATTTTATATGATTGCTTGTTTATCTCTGCTGGCATATAATTTATACTTCAATTTTTCAAAAGTAATAATTGCCATAGTACTTACAATATACATTTTGAAATACTCTAGGCCCCCTTTCAAGTAACACTATATCACTTCATGTACAGTTAACATGTTATAATATTTTCAATTCCTCCCACACATCCCTGCAGGCTTCATAAAGGGGTTTTTCTCCATTATTCACAAGGAGATATTTTATTCTCCTGGAAGTAAAACTCACAAAACTGTGGCCTCCTCACTCAAGATAGCCCACTCTTCTCCCTGGAGCTTTTAAATATCAACCTTATCCTCACGGAGCTTCCAGGATTTCATCATATCCAGTTAAGTATTGTTCCTTCTAGTATTGACTCTAGTTATAGGACTGTCCTCTTGGGTTTCTGCTCTCAAAAAGCTACGATCCTTAGTATCTCTCTTTCTCTTCAGTTTTTGGAGCAGAAGTTTGCTATCTGACTTCAATTATCTAATGGATTTAAGACGAATTGCTGGTTATCAGGGTTTTTTGTGGTCATCATTGTGAGGGCAGGAGTCATGGCTTCCATACACTTTACAAATGGGACCAGAAACTAAAAGTTATAATAACCTATTTTTGCTACTAATATGTTTTAATTATATAATTTTCATTTTATTGTTTGTTTCTACTCATCCTATTGTGTTCTGAATGCATGAATATGTTCCTCATCATATTTTTAATACCCAGACCTGAGCATTTCATTTACTTTATTCCTTGTTCTACTCCTTTGTCAGTTTTCTCTTAGTGCTCAGCTAAGTCTTGTCTTCTCGTATGCTTTTTGTAAATTGAGTTCCAGATGCAGAGTGTAGAAATTGTAGACATATACTGAGGTCTGGGATACTTTATGGGTGTTTATGTATGCTTCTAGGCAGTTAGGGAAAGGTCAGCCCTCGGTCTATGAAGATTATAATGTTCTGAAGCTGTGTCTCAAAGCTTGTCAGCACTTGTCACTTACTGGTCACTCTTACTTGAAGGACACTGTTCGTCCCTTAATATATGTCATGGCCTCTCCTGCTTGGCAGGTCCTGAATTCAATTTTTTTTTCTCCCTCTCACCAGGCCCCCGAGATTTAGAAACTCTTCTTGCCTTGTTAGCCTCTCAGCTGCTACTTTCCCCTCAAGGAAAGAAGCAAGGTCAAAGTCAAATTCTAGCCTCTCCTGTCTTATCTCCCCTCATCTCCTAGATCATACTTCTGAAAATTCACATTACCTTAAGAAGTCTTCACTGCCTTCAGACAGAAGGTTTTCCTTTTCATTTTGTTTCATTTTGGATGTAGAAAAACACAGCTTTTCTTTCTCAAAGAGAAGATTGTTTTGAAATATCTGATCTGTCTCTACCAATAGCTGAATTCTACTTAATAAATATTAGGTAAGCCAATAAATAATAAAAATGAAATAATAAAATAACCAACCAATCAATGGTTATTTAACTTAACTATTTTAATTTAATTTAAACCAAGTTAAGTAATATTTCCTTTTTTTTTTTTCTATCAAATAAGCACACACCCTAGAAGCTTTTTCAAATATGCAATATATGTGTTTGGTGGCTAAAGTTTCTTTTAACAAGGAGTCCAAAAGAAAGTGGACTATTCTTACCCTCGTGTCAATAAATCGACTTGAAATTTTGGAAATATAAAAGCAATACTTATAATACAAATAAACTTTAGATTGTCTTACAAGATTTTAAAACTCTTACAAATAGTAACACTACACCAGAGGTCTTTAAAGAAGTGATAGTATTCTCAATGAAATAAACCAGGACTTCTGATGCATATCTACTGAAGCATGTCATGTCTGCTAAGCTATATGCAGATAGCTATGGTGCCTACCGCCAGGTAGGTGGAGTAACCTACTGTTAGCCAGCTAATTAGGCTGTCCGCAAATATATGTAGTTGATATTTATAAAACAATGTCTATGATTCAGGCAACAATTGCCTCATACTATAAATATCAACTAATTAGGAATTACCTGTGTTTTTCATAGTAGGACTAAGAGAACTAACTGAGGTAAAACATATGGACTCATTCTTCATTTAAAACAATAGCAGCTGCTCTAATCTGGGACTGTAAAATTGAGTTATAAACTTTTTTTGGCACTTTCTTCCTTGAGTCAGAAGTCATCACATTTGCTAGAGTTGGCAATACTGTTTTTCTTTTGAAAATTCTTTAGGGGAGTATTTGTGTGCTCATTCTTGACACGTTTTATATCTTCTTGTGTAATTGAGACTGAAGTCTAAGACAGCAACAGCAAAATATTACCACACAGAATAAGTGCCTACCGTAGGGCACAGGGAACTCTACTCAATACTCTGTAATGACCTAAGTGGGGAAAGAAGCTAAAAAAAGTTGATATATGTTTATGTATAACTGATTCACTTTGCTGTACAGCAGAAACTAACACAACATTGTAAATCAACTCTACGCCAATAAAAATGAAAAAAAAAAAAAAAAAAAGAACTCCTCCTTTACATGTTTCTGGGACTCAACTATACAAAACTAGAAATTAAGCAACACTCCATAAATCCAAAACTTCCACTATGTTTAAACTTTGCGGTGGTTGTTTTAGAAAATTTGTTCACCTCACTTTCAGCCACCTCTTGGTATGTCTTCTATCTTCTTTACGGATTAAATCATTTTGGTAAAAAAATAACTTTACCTACTGTTTAAACTGCACAGTAGCCAATTTTATCATTTTACTGTTGTCAGAACTACAGTAATGCCTCCCCAGATGTGGGCAATTATATTTCTAAAAATAGTATGGTAAAGAAAAAAATAATGTCTTTGGTAGGAACAAGGTATTGGAGGTTTGGTGGAAACAATTAAAGGCATTATGTATATAAATGCACCTATATGTACAGATTAAACTAGAATTTTAGAAGTTTACTTTTGTTTCCAAAATAAACAAGATACATTGATCTTGAAAACCTAGTCCTGCAGTTAACCATCCTCTTTAATCACCTTCTCCCATTGTTCTGAAAAACTTGTTATGGCTTTGCTCCCTTCCAAGGCTCCAGAAATTTTGGTACTATGCAACGATATTATTAAAACTTTTGACTGATTCTTACTGAATTTAAATTTAATGCTCTTTTCACCGAGATGCCTCTTCCAAACCTGTCCCACTGACGTCATTCATTCATCCACTCACTTACTGTGCAAATTTAGCAAATTGCTGGTATTTCTACCAGACACAGAATTAATATGCTACAAAGGGCATGCTCCTTAATCTGACCTTCTAGCCATTCCTATAATACCAACATTATGTTCTACACTAAATTAAGCATATGTGAAAATATTTGAGGAATTAAAAATCTGCAAATACAAGTACAATGCTATTTCATCTTGAAGTGTTACTGATACAACAAAAACTTGGACTTCACCCTTAAATCTTGTCAAATATATTGATGGGTCTGGTGTGATCTACTAGATGAGGCTAGTGTGATTTTATGTTTGTTTATTTTATTGGAAGATGATGTGGAGATGATTTTATTAAGTTCTAAGAGGATAGCTTGATGTTGAGAGTAAATATCATGGGCTGTTTCAAATGCTGCAAAGCTGGCCTCTCTCTTTTTTTTTTTTTTTTTTTCGGTATGCGGGCCTCTCACCGTTGTAGCCTCTCCCGTTGCGGAGCACAGGCTCCGGACGCGCAGGCCTAGCGGCCATGGCTCACGGGCTTAGTTGCTCCGCGGCATGTGGGATCTTCCCGGACCAGGGCACGAACCTGTGTCTCCTGCATCGGCAGGTGGATTCTCAACCACTGCGCCACCAGGGAAGCCCAAAGCTGGCCTCTCTTTATGGACTCTTGTATGTACAAAAAGCAGACAAATGCCAAAAGAAGAATGTCCATGGGCAATTATTGCTAGCTGCCTTTTGAGAGCTGGGAAGGAAGACATTCTTTATGTTTTTGTACAGCTGGGCACCATTCGTGGGAGGACCACGGAGAAGATAAAAACACGTTGAAACTTCAGCACTTAACCCTTTCAGGGCAATAGTCAATATAAACCTTGGCAGAGTTATCAGCAAAATATGCCGGTATCTCTGCGTGAGCTTTGCAACCTGCAAGCACCGAGTCCTGGATGAGGCGAAATGGACTAAGATAACCTGAGAGGTCAGTCTGTGTGTGGGCAGAAGTTTGCCTTTGGTGACACCTGGCATTTTGCAGAGCACTGAGGTTTTTGTGGCGTGAAAGTTAAAATTAAGTAATTATATCAATGGTTATATTCTATTTATATATTTTGGCTGAGTAAGCCTAGAGAAGGTGTGTTATTTATAGCGCATTAGTTTATGTTTATTTGCATAGTCGTTTTACAAGTCTGCTGAAAACCGCTTTTATTTTTTAAAAAAAATCAGTCTTCATCTTAAATATTTTTTTCCTGATGATACGCAGTTCAAAAACAAACTTGTAACTTTTAAAATAATTAGCTGTTACACAGAAAGCTTCAGTGTGTGTATTTATTACCGTGCTAGTTGTTTCCTATCTTGGCTCAGCGGTGTTCTAATTAAGACAATTGGGCTGGAACTTTAGGACATATGAAATTATACACTGTACAATTCCTAACATGGAGAGACTATACTTTATTCAACAGGAGTGCTCATAGCTCCATCTCCACCTCTATAGTTTAATTATCCATGTATTTTTAACTCCTGGATATTTGTGAGGTTAAACCAAAGTTGTTATTGACTTAACACAATAAAACTTCTCTCATGGGATCACAAGTTAATAATATTCCTGATCAGTAGGCATCTTTTTCCCGGATGGGTTTCAAGATTTCCCCCAACCCCCAGAAACCTTGCTGTCCCAAACTTGCAGGCAACGGATGGGAAACCATGAAGGATCATCCCAGGAGCAACTCACATAATATCACTCGTGTTTCACTTTGACAATTACTCAAAGAGTGCCACGTCAATGGAAGGTGGGCTTGGAAATTTGGGCCCTGGCTGGGCAACCAGTTCCGGCAACAACTCTACCATGACAAGAGTGACACAGGTGTGGATGTTTCCGTCACGCAAGGATCCCATGGGCTTACCTTTCCCAAAGTCTCCGAGAGCCAATGGAGCAGATTTCCATACCACTGCCTCAGTCCCACGCCCACTGCTGTTCGTGGGAGATACAGCAGAAACTGGGTAGGGGTGGCCTGGGAAAGCAGGAGAGAAATGATGAAATCTCCCTGGGTCTTGGGGACAACATGTCCCTAGGCCCCATCAATTTTCCACAATCCAGCAACATTAAATCTATTAATAGAAATCGTCAATCCTAAAATTAATGTTTCCATTCAAATTTTGCATAAACCAAGGCATCCTTTGCCCAGAATTGCTCTGTTGCTATATTTGAAGTCCAGTAAGAAGTATGTTGGCCTCAAAATACGGCTCTTTTAATTCTGCACTGACACTCGCTTTTTCCAGTAAGCGCTGAGAGTCATTCTCTGCTGTCTGTTGCTTGTCAAAACCATGACCGTCCTCAGCTATTTCATTACCAACTATAAACTGGTAATAATCAGTATGAAATGACCATATGAAAATCATTGTTGCCACCTACTTTCTTTTTTCAACATTTCATGTACCACGACTATTTCAGCCCCAATTTAAAACAGAATGAGAAAATGTAAATTAAAAAAAAAAAAAAAAAAACAGAAATCAGAATCAGGGTGGCTAACTCGGTGTCATAGAATAAAACCCAACAATAATGACAGAATGCTAACAGTTTGACACTCATAGTTCAGAAAAAGCCTTACATGATCCTGACAAGTATCTACTCACCTTACAGATCTTTAAGGATAGAGAGAGGAGAATGGAATCACCCAGCCATTTACAGTCTCTGAGGAAACATCCTCCAGCTTGAAAAGCCATCAAGACCATAGACAAAACTGCCAAATTTGAGATCTTAGAAAAACCATTCTTGACCTCAAAATAAATACTTTTCTAAATACAGTTGCACCCCAAAGCTGCTACTAGCTGCTCTAACATTTTGAGTCTTCCCCAAGTAATTATTATTGTTACAATAAACAATTACTACAAAATTAATATTCATGGAGCATTCATTTTACATCAGGCATCACCTAAATTCTTCACAAATATATTACAAAAGTAGCATTAACAGCTTCATTTACATGTGAACAAGTGGTGTTTCTGACCATGTCCTTAGGTAAAAACGGTGACCCTTGTTTCCTGTAGGTGTAACAATGCACACTCACTTCAGGCAACTCTGAGTTAGGATGGAAGTATTAGATCAATCCTGTTGGCTGGTAGGTCTTCCAAGGGAAAATCCTGAGCCCACTTATGAAGATGCTTGGAAGAAAGGGAGTGATAAAAGGGAAGTTACATAATGCATGCAATGAAAAAAAGGACAAATGTAGGGAATAAGAACTGCTTATTCCAGGGGGCCAGGAAATTCCTGGCCTGTTTACCAGTTGGGAGATAAAGACTTCTGCAGATTTTCCCTTCTTCCAAGACTTCTGTCCCCTGGTTATTCAATACAACATTTATCTAGCTACCGCTGTAGGGGGGCATTGCAGATGTAATTGAGCTTACTTGTCAGGTGCCCTTAAAATGAGGATTATCTTTGTGGGCCCGAAGAAACCAGATGAACCCTTACAGGCAGGATAGGAAGGCAGAGAGATGCAACAGGGAGGACATCAGAGAGACTCCCCATCAGAGAGAAGGACTTGATGTGCCCTTGCTAGCTCTGCAGTGTGGAGGGTGCAGGACCCTGCGGAGGCCTCCATGGAAGGAGGGTGGCCATGAGCTAGTGGTCAGCGAAGAAATGGCTACCTCAGTCCTACAACTGCAAGGACCGAGACCCTGCAAACAATCCATGAGAACCTGGAAGCAGGCTCTTCTCAGAGGCTCTCCATGATCGATGACCAACAACTTGATTTCAATGGCAAATTCAGTTGAAACCTGAAGTACAAAACTAGCCCAGGGAACTGGGACTTTTGAGCTATAAGACTGTGAGATCATATATTTTTGTTGTTTTGAGTTGTAAAATTTGTGGTAATTTGTTAGAGCAGCAATATAAAATGAATGACCCCATCAATATTTAGCAACTTGTCTTCCGTCATAAGGAAAGTTAGAGAGAGGCTAAGTAAGGTTGACTTATTGTAGAAGGAAGGAGAGCAGTTTTGCTTTCCTGTCATATGGTTATGGATTTGATTCATCTTTCTAATCACTGCCAGGTAATCCATAGTTAGTCATTCTCTATTTAAAAAGATGCTATATAGAGTATTCTTTAACAAGCACATGTATGTGAGTATTTCTATAGTATAGATTCATAGGGAAAGAATTATAGAATCAAACAATGTGCATATTTTAAACTCAGACAAAGTCAAATTTCTCCAGAAAATTTCAACTAATTTTCAGTCTCACTAGCCATGAATGAAACATCTTTCTTCCCTACATTGCCAATAATAGAAATTACCACTCTTAAATATGTTGTAACTAATTTATCCCTGATATGCTCTTATCATTTCATTTTGTGAGCAATTTTTAATAAACATTAAAAGATAATTTTATGAATTTGAACTTTATCTATGATCACTGCGTTTGGTATCTTGCTCAGAAAATTTTCTATAGCTCTGTCCCTTTCTCTTTATTATTTTATTCCCTTTTGGTCAGACTTCCCAGGCACTTGCCTTTTATTTAGTTTTGTAAGTTAATATTATCAACAGAAGTTTTGTTTTCTATTTCGGTAATGTCTGTTTCTAACTTTGTTATTAATACATTTTGTTTTTATTAGGTTCGATGTGTTTATTTCTAGCTTCTTGAGTTTAAACATATTTCATCTCTTTTACATCAATTATACACAATTGCCTTTTATTTCCCTTTGCTTATAAAGTCATATTTATGCATTTGTGTAATATACATATATGTTATTGTTAACTTGGGTGTTACATGAAAATCTTTGTAGTCCATACATAGTCTACCTCTGTTGGATTATGTAAATTACATATTATAAAAATTTGGGTGGATGTACTGCAAATTTAATTATTGTTATGTGGATAGACAATTTGATGGCTTCTGAATGTTTGTTCTACAATAATTCTACACTGAATACCCTTGCAATATAATATTATCTACTTGTGAATAGATTTCTAGAGGTTGGATTGCTGAATCAATAGATATTTAAACATGAATGATGTGTGTGTGTGTGTGTGTGTGTGTATGTGTGTGTGTGTGTTTAAGTCTTTTCAAATTACCTTAAAAAGAATCAATGGGGGCTTCCCTGGTGGCGCAGTGGTTGAGAGTCCGCCTGCCGATGCGGGGGACGCGGGTTCGTGCCCCGGTCCGGGAGGATCCCACGTGCCGCGGAGCGGCTGGGCCCGTGAGCCATGGCCGCTGAGCCTGCGCGTCCGGAGCCTGTGCCCCGCAACGGGAGAGGCCACAGCGGTGAAAGACCCGCGTACCGCAAAAAAAAAAAAAAAAAAAAAAAAAGATTTGAGGGACTTCCCTGGTGGCGCAGCGGTTGAGAGTCCGCCTGCCGATGCGGGGGATGCGGGTTCATGCCTCGGTCCGGGAGGATCCCACACGCCGCGGAGCGGCTGGGCCCGTGAGCCGTGGCCACTGAGCCTGCGCGTCAGGAGCCTGTGCTCCGCAACGCGAGAGCCTGTGCTCCGCAACGCGAGAGGCCAAAAAAAAAGAATCAATGGATTCTCCTATACAGTATAGGACAGCCATGTACATCTCATTACATATTCTTTCATTTGTAAGACTGATAGGCTAACATTTAGTAATTCATTTCTGGATTAATTCTTCAATTATTTTATTAAGATAAAGTTAAGTATTTTCATTGGTTTATTCAGGCTAATAGGCCTATAGGTTTATTCACTTGTTTCTATTTATTTTGGTGCTGGTTTGGCATTCAGCCTTTACACACTTGAATTGGGCCTGTTCTTACAATGTACTTCTGGTAAAAAGTCTCTGCCCAAGCTTATAGGTGTACCTACTGCTTTGGCAGCCCCTCCCATGGGACCCCCATCTCTATGAACTGAAACAGCCCAGAAGCACCCCACCGAAGCTTACGCTAGAGCTGAAGCCAAGGCTGGTCTCATAGGTGAGTGTCCACACTTTCCTGTTGTCAAGTAGTTTCCGTATTAGGTCTTAGTAGAAGCTTATTGTATGTAAATAGAAATAGCATTTAAGTGATTATATATGTTTAATTTCCTACATAAGACAATCCTTGTGTTTAGCTATTTTAAACTTGTTATGGTGCCTTAATATATATATTTTTTTAAGAAGATGTTGGGGGTAGGAGTTTACTAATTAATTTTATTTATTTTTTCTGTGTCGGGTCTTCGTTTCTGTGCGAGATGCGCGAGGGCTTTCTCTAGTTGCGGCGAGCGGGGGCCCCCTCTTCATCGCGGTGCGCGGGCCTCTCAGGATCGCGGCCTCTCTTGTTGTGGAGCACAGGCTCCAAGCGCGCAGGCTCAGTAGTTGTGGCTCACGGGCCTAGTTGCTCCGCAGCATGTGGCATCCTCCCAGACCAGGGCTCAAACCCGTGTCCCCTGCATTAAGCAGGCAGATTCTCAACCACTGTGCCACCAGAGAAATCTCAACCTTAATATTTTAATTTAGCATGTCCATCAATTATTTTCCTGACTTTTAGCTTTCATTTCTTGATTAGGAAGAATTTCCCAATAGGGAATCAAAAGATTGTGAAGGTATTTCCTTTATTTCTTGAATAGTTTTATACATCAGAATCTTCAAACTATTTCAAAATATTTGTTTTATAATATTAAGAAAGGTACTAAGTTTTATTTTCCTGCATGATTCTTATCCTAAAACCAAGGTGATTTTGTCATATAAAAATTGTCCTGATGATCAGTAATGTTGCTTAGCTCATTTTGTCCCATTCATATGTATTCATGCTAATATTTAAATTATAGCAGATGTATAGTAGATTATTTTCTGGCAAGCCAAATTATTTACTATTTCCTTTGTTTTAGCTTTAAAAATTTTGAAGCTTAGTTTGATAACTTTCATTTCTTAATAGTTGTCAAACTTCTCAAGCTCTATGTTTATAAAAGTATTCTCTTGATATTTAAGTTTTCTTTTAGTGACTTTTAGACTTTCTCAAAATTTTGGACACATCTGTGCACTCTTTCACGATTGTATTCCCATCCCTAACCCACCCCCATTTTGAGCATTTTCAGAGGTTTTTCTATCACACCTACAGTTTTTGAGAACTGGTAAGATATTCAGATTTAATTTTCTACTATGAAAATTTTATTTTATACCTTAGATAATTACACTTTCAAATTTACATGATATACTCCTTTGGCATGTGTTTTTAATTAAAATATGTCATCTCTGTCTTCCATTTTAATTTCTACTCTCTCAAAATTTTCTCTTTCTTATCCTTTAATTTTACAGTCAAAAGAGGCTGACGTTGTCCTTCAAGTCATTACTTCTATTTGCAATATCAGCTTTTTCACTGCTCATGAAATTTTGTTTATTTGCAAATGCTCTTTGCTTGCTCCTTTCTCTGAATCCTAAAGTATGTGATCCTGTCTCAGATTTATTTTTCTTCTCCTCAATACATTCTCTTCCTTTCCCAAAGAAGCCATATTTTCCCCTGTTGAAAATCCCATACATTTTTTTTCCTCCTGACTTGTGTCAAAAGTAATTTCAGACGATTGTGTTTCCCTTGGTTGTGAAGAGGATGTTCTCTTTACCTTACTCTGAAATGAATTTTCACAGTCCCAGAAGGTGTTGTCTGTGATCATTCATTCCCGAGGGAGAGCAATGTATCTGCTCTTAGTGTTGTCCCAACAGAAAATGTCTGTGGCTGTTTTATATGTTTATTCTCCGAAATGTTCACTTACGGTCACATGTCCCTCTCTGCTTGGGCTGGGTTGGGACAGGATCAGACCGGCTGTGAGGCCCACAGCCACAGTCATAGGCACAGTCTGTATTAGGCATGCTGATACAAATTAGACACCAGGACCTTTAAGAAAGCAAAGTCCTGGAAGACTCACTTTCTGTCTGAAAATATTTGTTTATTTTAAACCAAAAAAAAAAAAACCCATGAACACTTCCAGAGACTGAATACAGTTCCAAGGTCATCTCTGAATATAGTTCCAAGGTTTTGTCATCTCCACTTAAACTAATGCAAGAGCAAAAAAAAGCTGTTAGCTGCCAATATAGGTGAAGTGTTAGTGCAGAGAGCGCAGCTCACTCTATATGTTTTGAGGGGAAGGGGTTTGGCTCACAGAATTAAGTGCCTACACGTTATCTGGGAAGATCAGATAGAGGAGAGGAAGGGTGCAGCCCTCCTGAAGCTGTTGTGGTCCTAGGCACATGGAAGCAGCAGCGACTCGAGCTGGAGCCCCTGTGTGTCCTGACACTCACAAGGCGGGAGACTGCGCCTTACAACACTGAGACCCGCCCACCACCGCCGCAAGACCCTCACATCTCTGTGGCCATGCTTGTAGGCGGAAGTTTATTTTATGACGTTGTGAAAATTAAAGTTATTTAAAAGAGATGATGTAAATAAAACAATACCTATCCGTAACCACTGTTCTCTTAATTTGGCCCAAAATACCTGTATTTAATTTTATTCAGTGAAAACTAAATACTGGTATTTAGTTTTAGACAAGTGGTAAGTGGCACCATAAGACATCGCTGTCCTCCTGCTATTTTCTTTTTTTAAAAAATCAATTTATTTATTTATTTATTTTTGGCTGCGTTGGGTCTTCGTTGCTGTGCGAGGGCTTTGTCTAGTTGCGGCGAGCGGGGGGGGGCCACTCTTCATCGCGGTGCGCGGGCCTCTCCCGTTGCGGAGCACAGGCTCCAGACGCGCAGGCTCAGTAGCTGTGGCGCACGGGCTTAGTTGCTCCGCGGCATGTGGGATCTTCCCGGACCAGGGCTCGAACCCGTGTCCCCTGCATTGGTAGGCGGATTCTCAATCACTGCGCCACCAGGGAAGCCCCTCCTCCTATTTTTTCTGGCACAACATTGTGCATTATTTAAGAGCAAAGATAAGGCATTTTTGGACAATTGCACATGGGATGAACTGAGTGGATATTATTACTTTTTATGGCCCGAGGATACCTCAACCCTGTAATTTTTTCTGCTCAAATTGTCACAAAATTTGCCAGTGGGAGTTCCTTCAACTTGGATCCTCTGTCCTTTAAATAGTAGTGTGTACACACACACACACACGCATATCTTTGAAGGATATAAGAAGAAATCAAGAATTAAAAATAATATATCATGACACTGGAAATGCCTTGTAAAATAAACATAAATGTTGAAATTTCCTAAGTTTCAAATCACAGTAAGACTAGAGTAAAAAGAAGATACATTTTTGAAATTGCATTTTAACAGGGGAAAAAGGATAAAATGAGAAGAGATAGCAAAAACACTAATAAGATTAAAAGAAATAATTCCATTTACTTTTCTTAAATTAATAGAAAAATCAGCAATCATCGGGTTCCAAAAATTGTGTGAAGGTATCCAGAAGCTCAACAAAAGTGCGTCCCTGTTTATTATCAGCCAAAATATGTGACGGGTCTTGTGAAATTTAAAAGGGAAAGAGTGACTGCCTTGATATTCCACCTCCTGAGATCATTTGCTTTAGCCTTAAGAGCATATATACTATGGGTGGGGATAAAAACATTCACTGAAGAATGGTAATAGTGGATAGATTTTTGTAAATGACTTCCTGGTTACCTGTGTTCTGGAAATTTTGGTTTAAATACGTTTAAATTGGTTTCATGTAGAGAACATTTCTGTACTGTAATGTGATGTTAACTGAGAATCTCCAGAAGAGGATATGGCATGCAGCCTTATCTACTAGGAATCAGGTTTTCTGAAGGTCTCTTTAGTCTGGTCCTCAGATGTTTTCCAAGACCCTGCATTATCATTATGGATTTCTTTTTCTTCAAAATAGAGGGTTTTGTCATATTTAGTGATGCAGACAATCGAATGTACCACTATTTAAGACAGCATTATCACACACAAAAGCACAAATTGTCTTTGGAGAAACAGGTCATATTTAAGAGAAGAAAATCTAACCTCACAGTTTGTCATTGAAGTTGAAAGAAGAAAAATCCATTCTTGGAATGAGTGACTAGGAAAGTCATGAAACAGATGGGAATTGATTCGACACATAAAAATGGACAGAAGGGGGCTTCCCTGGTGGCGCAGTGGTTGAGGGTCTGCCTGCTGGTGCGGGGAACACGGGTTCGAGCCCTGGTCTGGGGGGATCCCATATGCCGCGGAGCAACTGGGCCCGTGAGCCACAACTACTGAGCCTGCGTGTCTGGAGCCTGTGCTCTGCAACAAGAGAGGCCGCGACGGAGAGAGGCCTGCGCACCGCGATGAAGAGTGGCCCCCGCTTGCCACAATTAGAGAAAGCCCTCGCGCAGAAACGAGGACCCAACGCAGCAAAAATAAATAATAAATTAATTAATTTTAAAAAAAATGGACAGAAGTTATAGAAAAATGAATATAAGGGAAGAAGAGAGTTGGTATAGAACACAGAAAATTACATTTAAAAAAATGAATCGGCTTCCATATGATTTAACTTTTCACTGAACACTATTAGCTGAGAAGCGGTTCTGAAACATGCCCAGAGCATGGATTTCAGATCAGACCAACACAGCTTCACTTTCCCCTCCTGCACGCACAAACCTTGTAAATATCCCTTACCTGTATTCCCGCCTAATCTGCAAACGAGAATAATAACAGCACCCAGTCCACTGAGTTAATGGGAGGTGATTTCATGTCTTTAAAGCACTTACCTAACATCTGCTTCACTGAAAGTAAGTGCTCAGTAAGTTTAAGTTATTATTATTACTCTAACGATATTGTCATTGCATCTATTTTTAGCTAATGGGAGTCACAGGGGTTTCTTGAGCTAATATTAACTGATACTATTCAATAGTAGCTTCAGATACCACATAGGAGCTTTTTACCACTCAAGCATTTTGTTATATGGTTTCCTTGACACATATATTATATACATATATAAAATATATATATTTATAATATGTATATATATATGTATATAGTACGTATAATGGACTCTAATGGATCTGAATTGGCGTTGTTGGCATTTTCTATCTGCAGAGAACCTTGCATTTATCAAGCAGCCACATCCTTCCCTGCCAGCATGTCTTTCCAGGGATGAGGAGAGGAGTCCTAATTATGAAGCGGACCCCAGCACAGCCTTCTCACCCTGCATGTCTTCAGTACCCACACCAGTGCCTTGGACCCACTGGATTCCCTTCATCTCTGCTCACGTTTGTTCGCTTTTGTCTTATATCAGGAGGTGCACTGTGAAAAATTCCCCTCAGAGGAAGCTTCAAAAGTCATGCTTCCTTTATTACAAAGCTGTTTTTTCTAGTTACGTATTTCACAAGTATAGCCTGTCTTTAATCACTGCATGACCTTGAGGAGATTTAAAAATCACAGAACCTTATCATTCGCATGGACCCACGGCGGGTATCCAGTTGAACCCAATACAGAAAACTGCTCTCAAACATGCAAACTTCTCTCAAACAGCCTCTTGTCTGTATTTCTGCAGTGACAGGGCAATAATTTCTGAGGCAGCCAATCCCATTTTTGACAAGCCTTAAGAGGATCCTAGATTTGGCCAATGTATTTCTCCCTGTAACTTTAACCTGGGCAGTAACTCAGGACTGAAGGGCTGAGAGGGTTACTGTAGAGATAGGACAGGTCTTTCACTTCCTCAGACAGACTACGAATGAAATGGCCCTTATATCTCTCTATTTTCTCCTGTACGTAACTGTGGGTAGTTTTGGGTTAGTCATTATCGCTCCTGAAAGTGGCTCAAAGCGAACATTCTGGATATTACCAATGGACAGGAAGCCGTAATATGCTTCCGAAGACTTACACACCTGCCATCAAACACTGTTCTCTCAGGGTCCCTTGGTTTTATTATTAATTAATTAATTACTGATTTTCTAATTGCTTTCCAGAGTTAGGTTAAGCCAGTGGAAAGTAACTGAGAGCACGTCTACAGTTTCCTGGTTTATCGAAGTGGAATAACAGGTCTGGGTCCAACTTTGCGTAGCGGAGAACATTATTCAAATCTTAAAAAGTTCTTAACTTGCCCCTGAATTCACCAAGATTTTATTTAGAATCATATGCATGCGTGTGAGAATTAAGAAATTAAGATTTAATATGTTTCTCTAAAATTAAGACCCTGGAAATTACACTCAGTGAGAGTAGTTGCTACCCCTCGCTGTTGTTAGCGCTTAATAATGAGCCATTTGATCCATATAAAACTCCTGCCAGAAGGAACTGTTCTTATCTCCCTGTTAGGGATGAAGAAATGATACAAGAAGGGAAAGGTGGCGAGTTGATGTTTGAAACCTGAATTTAGGTGCTTAAAATTCCGTGCTCTTCGTCTTTACACAGGACTACTTTTGTGTGTGTGGCAGTGAGTGCACACAGCACACATGCCCTGAGTACTGTTGGGTATCATGAGGAGACCAGTTGGAAGTTCTAGGGTAAGAACCATCGAGGGGAAGGGAATTCTAGTTGATGCACGTAAAATACAAGACAGATGGTGAGGCTTTTCTCAGAAAGCTCTGCACATTGTCTCTCACAGGATTGGTAGCCAATCTGAACACTTGTACTTTCAGTAAATAACAGAGTCCGAAGTATGGGTCCCTTTTCTTGCATGTTCCTTGGAACTGAAAATCTCTGAAGTTCCCTTGAAAGATATTTAAAGACAAAAACTTGACACAAAATGTTGGATATCAAAGTTGCAATGACAGCCCTCAACAAATGTTTGCAAAAGGAAGTTTATTATCAACTTTCAGGCTTTGGATAGAAGGTTTGAAATCAAAGGCAGATAACGAAGTTCTGGTGTTTGAGGCATTCTTCAGTTATGAGAATATATACAAGGTTAAGTTTTCTTCTTCAAAGTTTGTAATCATAGAAGGTCATCTTGAAAATAGGTCAGATACCGCTTGTCCCTGTAGTTCCTAAGAGCAAGGTTCCCTTTGCTGGCTTTGGATTGGGACGACTGTATGTAAGGGTCGATGTCACTGCTGTGAGCTGGCGTGCTGATCATACGTTCCATCACCACTGAAGGGATGACGGCAGTGTTGGTGATAGTTTGGGATTTTTTTGCTGAATGTCTTCATTGCATATACGTACCATGTAATCAGCCTGAAAGCAAAGAAGAGAAACAGTGCAACCTGGAATGCCAAATCGAATGCGGCATTCTAGCTTTTGTTTTGCTAAATATCTAACAAGCACTGCTTTAGACAATGTGTTTATTTTAATGCTCATGATTTTTCTTTTGGGAGCTATAAAGTGGGTTCCCCTTTTTTCAGTGGTAAATTTGAACGGCTGAATGCAGTTTAGGTGAATAGAAATGCTCTTTTCCCGCTGACTCACACCATTGCTTTCGGAAGTGTCGTCTTTACTGCTGGTTGATGTCGTCTTTACTGCCGATTGGCACAATCCGTTCTTTGCAGACTACCTGTCTCACACCATGGCATGTCAATGGTCGTGATGGAATTGCTAGCATTCTTCTCCATTAAAGAGGAATGTTGGGGAATGCTACAGGAAGATCACCACACTGTCTCCATATTGCTATAAAAACTCTTCCCAAATCAGTGACGTTACCTTAAGAACAAAAGACAAGCTTGGGGTGAATTGGTGCTCCATCAGTTGTTTGATGTTTTGGAAAATACAAAATTAAAAGTTATAATGGTATTCATAGCTAAGGTCCACATCTACCATACAAAAGATGCTTCTTTATTTTTCGTATTAGATACTGTTGAAACAGTGAGAGAGCGTTATGATGGAAGCCGTTACGTTCCACTGAGATCTCCCTTTGGGGATTAGGGACTTGTTTTCTCAGCTTCTGGGCGGGATGTCGGTGCTCACGTACACGTTTCTTTGGGCTTCAGAATTCCAAGTTCACACTTCCTTTCACGGGCAGCCTGCGTTCAATGTTGTATCAACACGAGAGATAAAGGCCCAGATGTTCCACCCCAGCTCCAGACACTTCCCGGTGACATCTCGGTTATAGAGATCCCCACGCGTGTGACTCCGGTGAGTTCAAGGGCTGCCCCTCAACTCAACTTCCTTCTCTGTCAACACCTTTCACCTTCCAAGGTGTTGATCTCAATCACACTACCTAACGAGCATACTCATGCTAATTTCAGTCTCAGAGTGTCCCATCAACCATAAATCATGACGGTTGATGCCGGGGATGGTCCAATGCAGGAGAGCCTACAGTGGAATTTTGAAGGTGGACCAGTTGCCACCCAGCTGGCAATGGGACCCTACTGGTGGCAGGTAGAGCACAGAGAGTTCCTGGCAGAAGTTCCTGGCAGTACGATTGCTAAAAGTTTCACTCATTAGGAACTCCGATGTTATACGGTGGACAAGGACTTCATTAGCTGGTACAATATGGCATTTGAGAAATAGGGAGTAAATAGCAACTGTAAGAATAATGGAATCATGTGACTATTGCTAAGCTTGAGAATAACTTACTGGCAATTAAACACTAAATGTGGAAGCTGGAGGGCATTACTGACTGCATAAAGAGTGACTCTCATCTCCGGAAGCTCGAGGAAAGAGAGAGCTGAGAACTAGACCTAAGAATTAGTGGTCAAAGTAGCTGAGATTCATAGAAGGAGAACTCCCAACCAAGGCAGTTCTGCCGTGCCAAGTGCAGGACGCTGATTGGGAAAGAACGGACGTCTACACATAGAATGGGGACATCTGGGTTGATGACTCCAAATTTCTTGAATCCTCCAGAGATTTATGAACCCTCTGATCTTGCAAAAGGACCTGTTACTCCCTGTTATAGGAGTACTTCCTAAAAAGGCCAGGACTGCCAGTTGCTCAGTGAGCGTCCTCTGTCTTAGAAAGCATGCACACACCATAGGTTCTGCGCCCACCCTTTCTCCTGGCATCTAGGACCATAAAGCTGGTCACCTGCTGGGCTTGCTGAGGGAGGAAGAGTTCTAGACTCTGAAGAAGCTAATTTGCAAATACCGGCAGCATCTAGGAGAATATATATGCGGCTGTGATCTGAAGGCGCTGGGTCAGGAGGGGCAAACCACAAATTTCTATGAAACAGTTCATCAATACGGAACACTCTCAGGATATATGTGAATTAACACTCCAACAAGAACATGATGTAAACACGCTGCTCTGAAGACTCCCAGCGGGGTGGAAAGAGTGATGGCTCGCACCAAGGGAAGTAGAGATGCCAGGATTCCTGCCAGTTAGTGGGAAAAGGAATTTAAGTGCTCAGAGCAGTAAAAATGCTAGAGAGAATATAGGATGGGTCAGAAAGCTTTCCCGTTTTCCACAGGAGAGCCCGAGTAATGCACAGTATAGCAAAGCAATAAGAAATGTGCTCGAGATAGGGGACAAACGTGAAGAAGTTCAGTGGAGGGTCTCCATCACCTACAATGGAGATGCTGTAACAGAATTGGGCATCCATCACGGAAGAGACGGTATATAAGGAGGCAGATGAAATGACCTGTCCAGGTGGACAGGGAGCCTCTGTTATTAACCATCTCTGTTATTAAGGCGCAACAGGCACATGTGCAGGAACCAAGGTGTCGGGCTGGAGTCCGTCTCCTTCTCAGGCTGACACAACAGCAAAGACCAACCATTACTTAACAAGATGGCGCTATTTCTTGAGGAGCTCAACCAGCCACTTGGCAGCAAGATGGCTATACTGGGGCCTTTCCAGACTAGAAGGCCACCATTCATTTTGACAGGAAGAGTCACAAAGTCCAGGTATGAATTTTCCTTTCCTACCCACAGAGCTTCAGCCAGAACCACTCACCTGGGAATTACAGAGGGCTCAAACCACTGCCACAGGATTCCATATAACATCGTGTAAAGTAAGGACATTACATTATGGAAGTGGACCCATGACCATAGGATCCACTGCTCATATCACATATCAGCAATGGTCACCTTTATAAAATGATGGAATGGTCTGCTTAAAGGCACAACTGATGCCCCAACACAGAAGAAATACCTTATGAGAATGGCGTGTCATCATTCATAACACGGTACACCTTCTAAATCAATGGCAATTATACGGTGCTGCCTCCCAGCTAAATGGTTGCATGGGTCCAAGAGGCAAGAGGTCACAGTAGGAATCTCTCTACTTAGTATCCCTTGTAGTCATCAATTTGGGAATTGTATGTCCCTTATTCTCAGCTCTGAGTTTTGTCTGTTTAAACCTCTTTGTTACCAAGGGGGACACACCCAGGAGGAGCACAGCAAGAGTCCCCTTGAACAGTAGCTACAATCTGGACACTGCAGGCTTTCCACGCCAGGGGACCAGTGAGCAAACAGTGTCACCATGGCGGCAGGTGTAATCAACCTTGATCATCATGAGGAGACAGGCTGTTATGTGAGCATGTAGGAGTGCATCTAGTACTCAGATGGTTTACTTTGGTCTCTCTTGGCAATTCTTTATCTGATTTTAAAGTCAACGTGGTAGCCAGGGACTCAGATGCTTAGTGGACAGAAGTATAGATCACATCAGCAGATAAGGCACTGAGACAAGCAGAGGCTCTAGCTGAGGTGAAAGACATCTGGAGTGGTAGTGGAAGAGGAAAACGCATGAGAGTCCATTCAGTCTTGACACCAGATGCAGAGGCAGGGCTGTAGCTCTTCCCCTTCAAGAACCTGCCTATGACATGTGACCCACAGAAAGAAAGACTCACAAGGATCCTGGAGCAGCTGCTCCCAGATCTTACACAAAGACGTAGGTAGGGCGTGCAGACACAGACAGTGGTAGTTGCTATGACTTTCTTCCCAGGTCGCCCTCAGGACTTATACACTCAGCTGCTGGGAGAGCTACCTCAGCTGTAAGTCCTCATGAAAATTGATTCTGGTGAAGAAGACTGCCTCACTCAAGGTCATTCCTGCTTCCAGAGGCAGCCAGCCACAACTCAGTGACTGATTAGCACAAAGATATAGAGGCTCTGCCCTCTCACCTCCCCTGTAGGGGCTCTGAAATGCCATCCGCAGTTCCAGGTCTTCCCCGGGCACTGACAGAGGACTTCACTGGGACTGAATATCAATTCCACTTCTTACCTCCTTGTCCGATATCACTCTTTCTCTTCCCTGCTATGGATGGACATTAATCCCAAGAGGACTTCTAGTCTGCTTTCCAGGGAACCCAGCCTGTGATCCCCACTTCCTTCTTATGGAAATGGTTTCCCTTATTCTATCTTCAACCTCCTGCTGGAACAATCCAGGAATTTTCCATTTCAGTTATTGAAATTTTCAGTCCTAAAAGTTGCAGTTTGGTTCTTTTTTATAGTTTGTATATCTCTGATGAGACACCCTATACATTTATTTATTAAAACTGTATTTTCTTATTATTCTTTGAAACCGATTTATAACAGTTTTTTTTGTATTTGTCTATAAAGTTCAACTTCCAGACCTTTAGGGTTTCTTTATATCAAATATTCCCTTCCTTCCTTCCTTCCTTCCTTCCTTCCTTCCTTCCTTCCTTCCTTCTTTCCTTTACCATGAATTACATTTCCCTTTTTCTTTGAAATCTGATGACTTAAAAAAATATACATCTTGGACGTTTTGGGTAGCACAATCCATGTGGAGAATCTGTATCTTGTGATCTTTCTCAAAAAAATGTTGATTCTTGTTTTAGCAGTCAGATCAATTATGACTGATCACTTTGAATTTATGTAAACCTGATTTTAAGCTTGGTTAGCGAAGATCTGTAGAAATTGTAAATGTTTTCTAAGCCCTTTTAACTTTAAGTGACTCAACTACAAATTTTGCCTTCTATGAGATCTCATCAATCTTTGATTTTAGGTTTCATAGCGTGGGTCCAGTGTATATTTTGCTCACGGTTATGGTCTATGTTGCCTTCCTGGTGCCCCGTGGTTTCCCTGGGTGTTAGTTATCCCCCATGGTCTCAGCATGACTGTACGTGTACTGTCTGTTCTGCTCTCTGTAGCAGCTGTTGTCTGTAGTCCTTTGGGTGGCTTGCACTGCATGTACATGTGTGTATGCCTCTTAGGAGCTTGTAGAGAATCTACACATGGGCTTTGGGGATCTCTGCCCAGCTCTCTTGTCTGATGTGCTCCAGATTCCTGCTGCTTCAGCTGCAATAGACTCAGATCACTGTTTTTTCATTTTATCCGGATCTCTGTGCTCCACTCTTTACAACAGTCAGTAAATTTTCTTTTGGCAGAAAGTTAGTAGTTATGGAATCCTCCATGGAAGTTCACCTTTCCTTGGGGGCTACAGTCCTACAATGCCTTTAATCCAGTACTTGAAAACATTTGCCTCATATATTTTGTCAAGTTACATAGTAGTTTATTGCTGGAGAGAAAGTTCTGTACTCCATCATGAAAGGAAGCAGAAGACCGAAAAATGTATCTCTGTGTTCTAACGTATAACTCTTCATAATTCAATCCTATCTTTGCATGAAAGTGTGATTTCTATCTTTCAACAAAATAAGAAAAACAAAGTCTCGGAGGTACTTATTTAATACTAAGTTGAAACTGTTTTATACAGATGCTTGTTGATATTTGGGATATGACACTTTATGAGACATGCAAATAGATTTGGAATAGCACTTTCCAATGTGTGTGTGTGTGTGTGCGTGTGTGCGTGTGTGTGTGTGTGTGTGTGTGTGTGTGTGTGTGTGTGTTCATACCATCAGGATTGGCTCAATTCTAATACTGTCTACCTAGAGATAAAATCAGATCTCACAGGTTAAAGACTCAGGCCCACAAGACTACCTTAACTTCAGATGACAATCAAAAGTCCAGCTTGTTAAATGTGTGTGACTGGCTACAAATTAGAGGTTCCCATGACCCCCTCTTTAGGTTCAATTAGTTTGCTAAAGTCACACTCAGAACTCAGAAAAAATATTTACTTACAATTTAAAAGTTTAATATAAAGGGTATTATAGAAGGTAAGTTGAACATCCTAGTGACAGGGTGCATAGGTCAAAGGTCCTGAGGAGTCCTGAGCACAGGAGCTCTGTCCCCGCAGAACTGGGGTGCATCATTCTCATGGCATGTGAATGTGTTCAGCAACCTGAAAGCTCATTAAATCTTGTGTAAGATCTTTACAGAGCTTAATCTCTAGCCACTCCACCTTCCACCCCTCTCACCCCTTTCACCCCTCTCCCCCATCAACCCCTTCCCGGAGATTGATGAGTATGGCTGAAAGTTCCTACCTCTAATCACTGAGGCTTTCTGGTGACCATCTCCAACCTGAGGCTTCCTAGGGAGGGCCACCCTAAGTCACCTCATTAGCATAAACTAGATGTGCTCAAAATGGGCTCCAGTCACTTAGGAAATGCCAAGGGTTTTAGGAACTCTGTGCCAGGAACCATGGACTGAGACCAGATATATTTCTTTTTATACCACAAATTTATAAAGAAATGTAGATGTATGTTTTGGGGCTAACATACTAACTCTTCTAGAGGGTTAGTATTTTGCTCTTCTCATCCTGAATGTAAATGTTTCCTGGTGTCTCTGTGGATTTCTTCTTAAGCCAAGGAATAGCAAAGCCTTTCTCCTTATAAGATTCCTTTAACTTATCTCTTGTAGTTTATGTCAGAGGAGTGTTGCTGTTGTTGCGGATATTGAGTAGCCCCTCTTCTATGACAGTCTGTTTCTTTCTCTGTTCCTTTGAAATAGATTCAATACTAACTGGTTATAGTAGAAGCCCTACTCTGCATAGCAGCATGTTGAGGGCTGCCAGCAGTATTTGTTGAGGTTATTGTTGGTTGAGAATCTCTCATCTCCACATTTTCCATCTCTGAACCAAAGAGAGGAATTATGAGGCTCTGAAAATCATGCTGGAAGGTGAGCAGTAATACCGAACGTGCATATAAATATATGCCAACTAAAATCAAGGGAGGTATTTGTCATGTTTTCCCAAAGCCTCTTTTCCAGCAGTCATAAAAAAGCACATTTAAAAACATGGAAAAGAATCATATTCCTGAGAAGTGCCAGAATCAAGGAGTGTGGAAGCTGAGATCTGAATGATAAAGAGAAAAAATATCTTGAAGTAGGAGGTTGAAGAAACTCTCCCATTTCCTTCTGTTTAATTAACACTTAGCTTGTGCCCAGACGATGTCCTTAGACTCAACTCTGCTTCTGCCTCAAGGAAGATATTGTTTTCTTACTTTTTGTGGCTAATACCTTCTGCTTTATCAAGATATCTTTCATCAGTTGTTCCTCTCTTCCACTGAGCTTTTGTCTCTCTAAATGTGGAGTATTCAGAGTGGGGGAAGGATAAGAATACAATATTACAAGCATCATGACATCAGCAATAAAGGCATTTCCTCAACTTTAGCTCCTAGAAAGCAATGCCTGCCTCTCTCTTCTCCACTAATTTCTTTAAAAACCTATAAATAGCTCAGTTGTTTTCAATTAAAAAAAAACTTTGAAATGGTACCAATAAACACGAATAGGAATTGTGTAGGAAGGAGCAATTGATTTAGCCAGAAATGAAAAAAAAAAAAAGGGACCTCTTCAAGAGGCATTGTGAACAGACAGACTTTAGGGGTGGGCATTGAAGGATGTAGTCTGAGTAATATTTCACTTGGACAGAGTATCATTTTCTGATGAAATTCATCATTTCATTCAACAAATACTTATTGAAGATACTAACCAAAAAGAAATATTTCATCTGTATTCGTGGAACTTACTTAGAAAGGAGGCTACAGCACTACTAAAATAAGCAGGCATCTAATGACCAACAATTTTAAGAGACACACAACTGAAATACAGATTCTATGAGATGAAGGAAAACTGACATAGACTGAAATCCCAGAGAGGTCTCTTTTAAAAAGTGAGATAGAATTGATATGTGATTGATGAGGAAGCATTACATTAGTGAAAGAAAAAGCAATCCAAATATTTGTGAAAGAGCAGAGAAATTTGTGTAGACCGGGATTCACGGCAGTGTGGTCCTGGACCACACTGGACCCAAAGGCAATATTAAGACTTTGGAAGAATATTGAAGAATTTAAATAAAACAAAAAATGTGCAATCAATTTTGTATTTTTTGCGGTACGCGGGCCTCTCACTGCCGCGGACTCTCCCACTGCGGAGCACAGGCTCCGGACGCGCAAGTCCAGCGGCCACGGCTCACGGGCCCAGCCGCTCCGCGGCACGTGGGATCCTCCCGGACCGGGGCACGAACCCGTGTCCCCTGCATCGGCAGGCGGACTCTCAACCACTGCACCACCAGGGAAGCCCCGTTAATTGTTTTAATAAGGTTTTTAATGTTAAACCCTCTACCGATGTTCAACCTCGAGTTAATCCTTTGAGCTCATCATGATTCACATTTCTTACATATAAAATGTTGACAAAAACAGTGTTTTCCTCTTGGATTTGTTGTTAATAGTAAATAGAATTATATATTTGAAGCATGTTGAAGTGTTCCTGCTACATAATAACATCCCTTTAGTATTATTTATAGTTTTAAACTCTAACATAGATTTATGGCATGTGCATTGCAGAACTCACTTTTTTTCGTTATTTGATTTATCAGTTTATACCAGCGTGACATGAAAAACTTCTTTCATTTTTGGAAATTTCTCAACTCTCTATGTAATTGTTTCATTTCAAATTTCCATATTTTTAGACTATGATTTAGGTGCACTAGGTTTAATAGATTTATATGTTTTAATAGATTGTATTTTTATTTATTAAGTAATATGTTTAATAGAGTTACGAATACTTAAATACTGTTTCTCAGCTTTTAAGTTGTTTTCCCAGACACAGTATATTTTCAGCATACATTTTCTCAGATACAGTATTGCTATAACATTTTTCTTTGGTTTATATTTATTTTGTACCCTATATTTTTCTAGCACTTATAATCCTAGATTTGTTTCAGGTTTTATTTGCCTTATCCGATCATCTCTATTCTCAAATACATATTTTCAATATTAGCAATTTTTGTGACTAAGACAATTCTATAATTTTAATTTGTGCTTCTTATTGACTTTGGTCTTTCTTTATAAATCTTTGCTTCATAACTTGCTTCCTGTTAGAATAACATCTGTTACTCTGCTGTAATAAAGGATCATAGACTAGGGGGCTGAAACAACAGACATTTGTTTCTCAAGTTCTGGAGGCTGGAAGTCCAAGGTTAAGGTACTGATTGGTTTGGTTCCAGTGAGGGCCTCTTCCTGATTTGTAGGTCACTTTCTTGATATGTCTTCACATGGAGGAAGGAGAGAGCTGTCTTTCTCTCTCTCTTCCTTTTTATATAAAGTCACAAATCTCATCCTGAGAGCTCCACCTTCATGACTTGTTCAAACTCCAGTTACCTCCCAAAGGCCCCACATCTAAATACCACAGTATTAGGGGTTAAGGCTTCAACATGTGAGTTTTGAGGAGATATAACTCAGTCCATAGCATTCCATTTTCTTTATTTTGATTTTCTTTTTCTCAGTTTAACAGATGTCCTCTTCTATTAATTAGTTCTTCTCCTTATGTTTGATAAATGATATCATTCATTTAATTTAACAGTCTTAAATGAATCGATATTCCTATTTTCTCAAAATAACAGGAGCTTCTTAGAAAGTTTTACCAGAAGCCTTCCTTCTCCCCCTGCATGCTACTTTTGACTAAACCTTATGTACTATATGTTTTTCAACTTCCAATTTTTTTTACAATTCCTGGATATAGCCAATACATTCTTAGATTTACCAATCAGTGATGACTGATTTGCTCACTCTTCTTTCTTTATTTCCCTTTTTCTGTTCACTCTTTTTTGGGAATTGTATTCTTTACTATTTCTTTCAGTATATTTATAGGAATATAAAATTTCTTATTATTTGCGTAATTCTTTCAAAATAGTACTTTGGATGGTACTTTAGCTCGTTCTGGAATTCTACATTGGGGTTTTATTTTGGGGGTGGTTTTTCCTCATTAGTCCTGAAGATTCTCTTTGTATTACCACGGGCAGCTATTGTGGTGGACAAATCTGCAATTACTCTTGGGGTCGTTTTTATGTGACTTGTCAGTCTTTTCTTAAAACCAGAACAATTCAAAACATGTCTCAATGCCTAAACACTTCAAAGGTAACATGAAACTATCAAACAACAATACATAAAATATTGAATCCAATAAATTAAATAGAAATTAAATAGCAGCACAACTCTTCCGATTACATGGGCTACCATGAAGTTCCTTGAAAATACAACTTTGGCAACTGAAAATTGTTCTTGTTCGTTGCTTGTTTTCTCTTTTCCTTTTCTCCGGGGAATGTTTCCCTATTATGGCCCCAATGAGAACATGAAATGAATATGAAGGCATGTAGGGAATAAGAGAATCTGCAAAGAGCTCCGTTTTCCATTTGCAGAATTTCTCAGAATATATAGACAATTTGCATTGCTCAATGACATTCAAGTTTTAGAAATGTCATGTTATCTCTTTTTCAAAGTCAAAGCAAGTGTGGCTTTGAGTGTGAAGTCCAATTCCCTGTTTTACCAGGCACAGAGATGCTGCGTAGAGGGTCCCATGGGGTACACCATCCACTTTCGTACCCAGAGTCCTAGAGGCCTAAATGTGTCTCTCTTTAAGGCTATTACTCAGCTCTTTTGCTTGATGTTGAGAGATGTCACTGCAGGTTTGGTCTTCTCTCTGCCTTATGCTCTTGGGGAGAAGATGAGATTCTCTTGTTCAGCCTTGAAGTTGGGATCCTCTAAAGTGGGGAAAGCTGAGGTAGGCATTATAATCCCATTTTCCCCAGGCAGCTGTCCCCCGACCTAACACCCTGTCCCTGCATTGTCAGCTGTGCCCAGATCTGTCCTGGGACAACAGCATCCTTTTGACTGGTAAACTCTCCTGAGGTCTCCCCCATCTATTTCATCCTTGCTTTTCCTGCTTTTCATTTCACAGGCTTAATGGTTGGTGGTGAATTTCTCATTCAAATTTGAGGATCCCTTAACACATTGGATTTAGGAAAAGGTCATTCTTTAGAAATGCAATAGATAGTTTTCCATCTCAGAAAGATGAATGAAGACTTAAGCTATCTATTTGATTAGTCATAATGACTACATTAAACTTTCAATTGTTCCTCTAAAAAAAGTTCTCTACGGTGAAAATGAAGATCTTATGCGCTGGAGGATATATATTTCCAAATGTATTATTTTCCTAGCTGGTTAAAATAGTTGATAAATGGCTATTTTTTTAAAAAGCACACATATATACACCATGAATTTTGTGGCGATCTAAAGTTGACACGTTCAGCGATAACAGTACAGGGTACAAAGTGTTGAATAATGCAATATTCTAGAATTACTTCCATTTTCTGAATGATAAATCCAATTTAATTAAGTCTGACTTTGAGTGCTATGGACTTCAAATGAGTCTTTAAAAATATCTTCCCACTGCTCTCCAACTGCTATTTAGCATGCCGTATTTTGAATTCTTTTTTCTTAAAGAATATCAGATTTATTATCCAAAGCATTTGCGGAAAAGAAGAAACTTTCTTTCACTAAATCACTCTAAGCAAAGATCAGTTTTCAAGCTAATGTAGTCTTAGTATTTTCCAAATAATGCTTAGGGAAACACCAAAGGAAACAACAGTAAATACCCTTCCATGTGTAGAACATTATTGGGCATAAATAGTATTCACTAGATATTCATAGAGATAGCAGTTATACATGAATATACAACAACCAGATTAAAACCCCATTATTCAAAGGACTCATTGCATTGGACTGAATTATAATTTCAACAAACGCCAGACAGTTACTAATAGATTGTTTTGTTGAGAATAATGTGTTTTCAAAAATACTTGTTAAAAAAACAAAAAGCAGGTTATATACAGAGACATTGCATGACCTCAAAATCTAACAGCCTCCTCTGGAACCATTTTTATTAGGCCAGAATGAAACCACTGCTCATCAAGACTGCATTCTCTGTAGAAATTTCGGGGCAGGGTCATTAACAAAGTTAATGAAAACATTCACAGGGACTTGAGATGTTCTCACTGTGGGATAATTCAGATTGAATGATGCATCACAGGACTTGTTAATTTTAGAGAAACCTAAAAATGTATAACTTTCAAAGTACCATTTAATAGTGCCTCAAAATTGTCAATGTCTAAAATACCAGAATCTTTCATTTTATAAAGAACTGCAGGAGCACAATACATTTTGGGTTAGGATCTGTAACACCTGAGTTTTCGTCTTCCTCTGCCATAATTAGGATAATAGACTTAATGATAACAAGGTTACAGTACATGCAGCATATACTATGTGCCACATTCTGTTTTAATGTAACATGTTAGGCACTTTGTGGACATGATATTTTCCTAAATTCTGTCAAAACTCCTTATGAAATTATTATTCCCATTGTGGAGAAGAGAGAAGCTCGAGGGACTCACATTTACCCCTAGGTTCTCCAGCTCTTGAAGAAAGCAAAACCCATCACCTCGAAGGTCCTATATGAGCTTCCAGTGACCATCTGCAAACTAAGACAACACATCTCTCAAGAATTGTTAGGAGAATAAATGAGTTCATATATGTGCTTCGTAACATATGCAGGACCATTCAAATATTAGCTTCTTTGTGATGGAGACCATATCCTTGAAATCATAATGTTCAAGATGAATCCAAAAATAAAGCTTAATCATTTTATTTATTAGACAGTTAATGGGAGGGAGCTCCAGATAATAAAATGGTGCTGAGCTTTGGATCAACTGCCCTAGGGCTTGCACCTCTGCTTTCATGTTAGATACAGAGCTGAGTCCTGAAACAGGTATTGTGACCAGCACCAAGGGGCCAGCAAGAAGTGAGAAAAAAGCTTGACCTTTGAGATTGAAAACAATACATAAATTCTGTGGATTAAAGCAGAAAGATATTCATAAGAAGGGACAGAAGAGCTCTCAGCTCAACAAAGTGGGAATGAACTCTGACAGGTGGTCTTAATAAATATAGAAGAAGATCCATCAGAAGGACTTCATCAGCCCTGAAGGCACAGCAAGTGGAGAGTCACAGAGGCCAAAGAGGTCATTAGTAGGGACAATGAAATAATAGATGTGGTGGACCCTCAACATCGCAGACCCATCTCAGTTTGATGCATGATGCAAGGGATAGTAGGTAAAATGTGTGCTTGTTTTGCTTTCAAGTCCAGTGTGGCATCATAATGCCAAATAGTGAGGGACACCTTGAGGTTTGTGGGTAGGGATTCTGGTTCAAACCCTCTCTAGCTGCTGGTCCTTAGTCAAGTGCTTAGACTGCAAATATCTAATCTTCATTTGCAAACTAAGGATGGTTATAGCTTTCTCATGAGGTTGTATTTGGTATGTAAGGAGGTAGTTTATTTAAGGTTTAGTTAACTCCAAGATATATAGAAGAATAATGTCATAAAATGATGTCCCTTTCTCACACTAAAAAAATATACCAGGCAACTCTGTGAAGTCTAATTGGCTTCTTTTGTGAATCTATCTGTCTTCAGAAAGAGAAAGTGACAGGATGCAGATACCATTTATATATATATATATATATATTTTTTTTTTTTTTTTCAGTACGCGAGCCTCTCACTGTTGTGACCTCTCCTGTTGCGGAGCACAGGCTCCGGATGCACAGGCTCAGCGGCCATGGCTCACGGGCCCAGCCGCTCCGCGGCATGTGGGATCTTCCCGGACCGGGGCACGAACCCGCGTCCCCTGCATCGGCAGGCAGACTCTCAACCACTGCGCCACCAGGGAAGCCCACCATTTATATTTTTTAATAAAAATTACAAAACTGCAAGAAAATCCCAGTATTTTGAGTTTACAACTCAGGTTAGGGAATTTTAAATTGATTCCAATGAAATCTCCAAAATAAACGCAATGATAATTTCCTTTTCTGCTTTCTTGCAACCTCTGCAAAGGGATGCTACATCTCAGAGTTTAAGGGGTGATGAATGTACATGTACTTATTTCTGATGTGTTACATAAAGAAATTCCTCAATAAATGATATTAGTAACTGTAATTATAAGTTCAACAAAGTGTGTCTCCGTAACACTATGCCAACCTCTAACTTTTATCATTTACCTGATACGTGGGTGGAAATGGCCGTGCTCACTGCCTCTGAGTCTGCCTCTACAAGGAATATGTCTATCACTAGGTACAAACCCAATCCTGGGCATCCTTACTGCTCAAAAGCTGTCCCCACAGTTTTTGTCCTTTTAGGGCCCTTCTCCTCCTTCTGTGACTTGTCCTAAGCACTGCAGTGTCACATCTGATACGTCTGAAGAGGATAGAGAAATTGCCCCTGTTCTACAACATTGTTCAAAACTCTGACCTGAAGGAATAAAGCCACCTTGATTTTCATCATAGATAATAATAACTTTAAAGCTAAAGAAAATACTACCTTTTCCAGACCTTTTTCTGAACTGAAATTGCTTGCTTTCTTTTTTTTTTTGAAACAGCTTTGCTCAACTCAGAAGGCAAACAAACCAGCTCTGAGATGTGCTTAAAAAGAAGTGTGTCTTGTGTCTCTACCACCACTATTCCAAAGGGCCCACAATTTTAGGTCTCTGTTAGTGTACTGTATTGGAAAACAGGGTACATTTTGGAATATGGTTAATATTTATGGGTTCATTTCCTCATTTTTACATGAAAGGTTAGACGATAAGATTAGGATTCCTTCAGCAAAGCATCCTAGAATTCTCCGATTTATCACAAATGAATGGAGCTGTGGCGAAACCCCCAAATAACACGTCAGTGGGGAGGGTTGCAGAATCTTAATCTACTCAACCTCTGGCTAAGGTGTCACCATTATTTGAGACTAGTCATGACAAGTAGTGAGGAAAGCTACAGTGATTTTACACTTCAATTACACATCCTCTTCATCAAAAATAAAGCACATTGAGGAAATAGCTTCATTTTATGACAGTGCTCCACAAATAAGATGGATACGTTGTGTTTGTCACAAATATTTTAATTAAAAATTTAACCTTCACTTCTTTAATATATACTTTAATACTAGCAGCCTTGGAATATTTTAACTGGGTGAAATATTCTAAAATGTTTGTATTTATACAAAACCTCATCTCTAAAACTTTAATGTATTAATACTTATAAAAAGAGATCATTTAAATTTAATGATTAATTTTTATTTTCCAGCAAGAGTTTAAGTCAGTTAATGTCAATAAGTGAGATGAGGTGGAGAAAATTAAACAATAATTCCCCAAGAGGCTTTTTGTCTCAGTATCAAGTTTCTGTCAAACTCGATTGATTTTTCTCAAAGTAACTGTTCATAATTGGATATAGGATTCCAATTTCCACTAGAAGTAGTTTGGAATGGTTTGAGAGTTCTAGACCAGAATGTTCTTTCCTCTTTTAAATTTTCTTATGATTATCGAAGGGGAAATTTCTCTTCTCTCTCTTTGGTCTTCTAGTTAAAAGCTTAAGAATAATACCCACTTCAGATAGAATAAATGAGTTCATATATGTGCTTCGTAACATCTGCACGACCATTCAAATATTAGCTTCTTTGTGATGGATAGATAGATGATAGATAGACAGATAGATAGATATGCATATATAAATGGATAGAGAGATAGGTGATAGATAGATGCTAGATAAATATAGAGCTTAAACAGAGAGTTGCTACATGTACCAGTATATATTTTTTTCATTTTTGCATTGAATTTCATTCAATAAATACACCATTTGTATACCAGTTTCCAGTATCCAGTCTGGGCTGTAACAACTAAAGCTGCTATGAACATCCTTCTACATGTTTTTGGTGGACATAAACCCTGATTTCTTATAGCTAAATATCCAGAAATTGATTTTCAAGGTCATATAGTGTACATATACTCAGCTGTAGTGGGTACTGCAAAATATTTTCCAATTCAACCTTCCAACAGCAGTGCATAAAGTTTCCAATAACTCTACATTCACACCAATGCCTGGAATAGTCAGCGTTTTCAATTTTAGTTATTCAGGTTGCTGGAGCATGGTATTTAATGGTGTTTAATTTGCATTTCTCTTAAAATTAATGATGGTGAGCATATTTTCATTTATTCCTTCAACATTTTGATATCCTTCCTGTGAAGTAGCTATTCAAAAGTTTTTCCTTTTTTTCTTTACATTGGTTATCTGTACTTTAAAAATGTATTCATAAGGCACTTTATATAGTCTACGTGAGTTCTTTTGTCAGATATGAATCGTGAAATCTTCTTTCAGTCTATGGCTTGTATTTTTTCTTTCTTAATGGTATTTTGTTGAAAAAAATAGTTAATTTATTCTAGTGCAATTTATAATTAAAAAAAAATTATCCTCTTTAAAAAGCATAGTCTTTCTCAACTTCATGAGGAAATTTTCATATGCTTTATTTTAGAAACTTAGTTGTTTGGGGTCGGTGATGTCTCTGAAATTTTTAAATGCTTAAATTTAAGCTTCATTGTTTTTCTTCTGTATGGATAGCCAATTGCCCCAGCCTCATTTGTCACAAAGACTAATCCTTTCCCCTACTGAAACACAGTGAAGTCTTTGTCTTAAATCAAATAAACAATTGTGAGTCCATTTCAGGATTCTTTATTATCTTTCATTGGCCTCTTTGTCTATTTTTTTGTACCAATATCACACTACCTTATTCTTACGCTTTATAGTAAGTGTTGATATATGAGAGGTTGTTGTTTTTTGAAATTTCTTGCCCGATTATAGATCATTTTAATTTTTATATGCATTTAAGAATGTGTTTGTTTCCACAAACACACATAAACATGCACTTACTGGGATCGTCTAGGAACAGCATTGAATCAGTAGAACAGTTTGAGGAGATTTTGAATTTTAATACTGAGTTTTTAATCTTATGACTATAGTATCTTTCTCCATTGGTGTAGGTCTTTTAAAAATTTCTTTAAGTAAAAACTCAGTGTAGGTGTATTATAAATTATAAATTAGATTTATTCCTAGTTTCACTTTTTTTTTTTTTTTTTTTTTTTTTTTTTTTTTTTGCGGTACGCGGGCCTCTCACTGTTGTGGCCTTTCCCGTTGCGGAGCACAGGCTCCGGACGCGCAGGCTCAGTGGCCATGGCTCACGGGCCCAGCCACTCCGCGGCATGTGGGATCTTCCCGGACCGGGGCACGAACCCGTGTCCCCTGCATCGGCAGGCGGATTCTCAACCACTGCGCCACCAGGGAAGCCCTAGTTTCACTTTTTTATAATATTGCAAATGGTATTTTAAAATTTATTATTATTTATGGAGTATAGTTACAGACAATATTATGCTCGTTTCAGGTGTACTACATAGTGATTTGACCTTTGCATACATTATGCAATGATCACTGCAATAAGTCTAGTAACCATCGGTCCCGTACTAAGTAGTTATATCATTGACCATATTATTTATGCTGTGTATTTAACCCCTGTGGCTTCTTTGTTTTATAACTGGAGGTTTGTACCTCTTAATAACCTTACCTATTTTGCCCACACTGCCACCTTCCTCCCTTCTGCCAACCACCCATTTGTTCTCTGAATCTATGAGTCTATTTTCATTCGGTTTTATTTTTGCTTTCTTGTTTGTTTAGATTTCATGTATAAGTGAGATCATGCAGTATTTGTCTTTCTCTGTCCACTTAGCGTAATGCCCTCTAGATCCATCCATATTGTCACAAATGGCAATACTTAACATTTTATAGCTGAGTAATACGCCATTGTAAGTATACACCACATCTTATTTTTTTTTCAATTTTTTTAATAGCCTTCCAGTCTTGTCTCTCTTCACTTTCACCTATGTTTCCACCACTTAAAATACTTGTCACTCCTTGAGAGACCTCCATGCCTTTGTAATGCTTTTCCATTTGTCTGGGACGCCTGTTCCATCCTCACCTGTTAACCTCTGCTATTCCCACAGAACGTAGCTTTCTTTAACGATAGCACTTAACACTTGGTTACAGGTCATCTATTTCTGTCTCTGCCTCTCTTACTAGGTTGTGAGTGTTTTAAGGGCACGGGTCATGCTTTATTCATCTGTTTATCTTCAGCTGACCTTTGGGCTTGGCTCATAGTAGCCACTCAGGCCGTGTTTGTTGACTGAATGAAGACCCAAGGTTTTCTTAACAAATGAGTAAATGGCAAAGCCAGGAGGAAAGGACGTAGAAAGGCCAATGAAATCAAGCTTTAAATATGAGTCACCGAACTAGAATGTGGAATAAAGTTGTCATTCAAGTAACATAAGTATCGAAGTCCTGCATTTCGTTTACAAACTTTATTCCACAAGTGCCAGGTTGAAAAGGTGGTGGTAATCATCTACGAAAAAATGACCAAAGGATGTTAATAGGCTGAAATGCCCATTTGTGCTCATAATAAGGCAGACGACTGACAAGTTAGATTCTCCCACACATTCACCCACCTACCCATTTATTAGCTGGATTAGGCACTAGAGAGGATGATGAGTGAACAGATTTGGGCCCTACTCCCCCAGAGTTTAAAATCTAGTGGGGGTCACAGACATTAAACAGCTAGCCATAGTAACTGCACATACTTAACGGATAGAGCTATGGGTTCTAAAGGAAAAGGGCATTCAACTAAGGAGTTTGGTCCAGATTCGGACCACATCTTCATTATCCATTTGTCTACTGAATGACAGTTAGGTTGCTTCCATTATTTGGTTGTTGTAAATAATTCTGCAATGAACCTTGATGTGCATATATTATTTTCAGATTAGTGTTTTTTGTTCTTTGGCTGAATACCCAGAAGCGAAACCCCTGAATCATAAAGCAGTTCATTTTTAATTTTTGAGGAACCACCATACAGTCCTTGAAAGTGGCTGGACCAATTTAAAATCTCACCAACAGTGTATGAGAGTTCATTTTTCTCCCCATCCTTGACAACATTTGTTACTTCTTTTCTTTTTTACAATAGCCATTCTGAAAGGTGTGAGGTGATATTTCACTGTGGTTTTGCTTTACGTTTTCCTGAGGACTAATAATGTTAACATCTTTCCATATGTCTGTTTGCATCCTCTGTTTAAAACGGCAAATTGCTTTAATTATGTTTTTTGTATATTACACTAAATTGCATTCCTGGGTACATCCTTACAGGATAATATTTTACTTTACAAATATACCTTGATTCAATGGGCTACCTTTACAGACTTTTTTGGTCAAGTTTATAAGAGATATTGGCCTATACTGTCCCTTTCTTTTGATGTCCTTTTCAGCTTAAAAAATTAATCTAGCCTCATAAATAAGTGTGGGAGTATTTGCTATTTATTTTTATTCTCTGGAAAAATTTGTGAAAGAGTGTTATTATGTCTTTCTTAAAAGCTTGGAAGAATTCACCGAAGAAGCTATCAGACCTAAACTTTACTGGTGAGCATGTTTTCATTAATGACTCAATATTTTTAAAGATTACTCAAATTTTCTAATTCATCACATGTCAATTTGGGAAAATTTTGTTTGTCAAGGAATTTATCAATTTCATCTAATATTGGCATAAAGTTATCCATAGTATCATATTATCATCTTTTTAGTATGTTTAGTATTTAGAGTGATGGTAATTAGGGTTTTATTATTTCCTTCAGTATTGCTAGGGGCTTCTCAATTTGATTAACCTTGTCAAAGAATCAAACTATTTTATTTTTAGATTATTTTCTGCTGTATGTCTCTTTTCTACTTTTTCTGAATTTTAGAAACTATTTTGATATTGTGTTCTCATTTTTTTCTATGTTCTTGGAGTTTCCATGTTCTTACTGTTCCTTTAACTTTTTGAAGTGAAACCTAAACTATTGATTTTCTGTCATTTTTCTTTTTTAATCCATGTCCTTAAAACAATAATTTCCCTTTTAAGCACTGCCTTAAATGTATTTCACAAATATTGATATGTCTCATTTTCATGATCATTGATCTAAAATATTATCTGATATCAATTTTGACTTCCTAACTGATGCTGGCTTCCCTGGTGGTGCAGTGGTTGAGAACCCACCTGCCAATGCAGGCGACACAGGTTCGAGCCCTGGTCCGGGAAGATCCCACATGCCACGGAGCAACCAAGCCCATGTGCCACAACTACTGAGCCTGCGCTCTAGAACCCATGAGCCACAGCTACTGAAGCCTATGCACCTAGAGCCCATGCTCCACAACAAGAGAGGCCACTGCAATGAAAAGTAGCCCCCACTCACTGCAACTAGAGAAAGCCTGTGTGCAACAACAAAGACCCAAAGCAGCCCAAAATAAATAACTGAAATAAATAAATATAAAAATCTAACTGAGGAAAGAATTATTGATAAATGTATGGATTATTGTGCATACATTTGGAAAATTTTAGTTCTTTTTTATATTAATTTCTGATTTAATTCCACAGGGGTCAGAAATATATACAGATTGATTTTAATACTTTTAGGTTAGTTAAGGCTTGCTTTCTTGACCAGAATGTGATATTTTTTGTTAAACATCCCATGTGAGTTCAAGAAGAATATTTATTCTTCTTTTTGGATATACAATTCTAATATATTTATTGGTTAAGTCAAATTCTTAAAGAATGTTATTCAAATATACTTCCTTACTTTTTCTGCTAACTTAATCAATTATCATGGGTGTGAATGTGCTTATTTCTTCTTTAGTTTTGTAATCTCTTGCTCACAGAAAAGTTAATTTAAAGTTATATGTTTTATTTTTATACTATTATTGTTAAATTTTAAATTTTATGCTATTTTATTTTATTTGGTGCACACAAGTTTAGAATTGTCTTATCTTTCTCTCAAGTTGATAACTTAATCATTAAGTATTACTCTTCTACTCTACTAATGCTTTTTGCTTTAAAGTCTGCTATTGTATGGTGTCTTCATGGTATTACCCACCCATTCCTTTAATTTCAACATATCTGGCTGTTTGTCTTTGGAGTAGTATTTGTATAATGGTTATTATGATTTTTTAAAAATCCAGTTTGACAATCTGTCTTTAATTCAAGTCTTAATTTTATTTACATTTAACACAAATGCAATATAATTGTGAATAAATCTATCATTTTGCTATTTTAACATTATACTATAATCTCTACTATTCTTACTTATTTGAAAGTTTATAAATATTGGTATAAAATTTCATGTTTCTCCCATATGTATCAAAGTATTTCTAGTTTTTAATCTATCCACAATTTTAAAATAATTATTTTGCAGGCAAAATTAAGGGCTAAAATTATCATTAATTATTGCAGCAATTTTCTTTTGAAATATTAAAAATATTTCAATTTATAGATAAGATTGCAGCATCTGAGGTAAATTGGAGCCTTTTCACTATAGGTTTCATCTGGAATGTTGTACTATATTTGACAATAAAAAGTACATTTGGCCTCTATTTCTTCCAGAGAATGCACTTCATTTATCCTGGTGGTTTGGCTGGCCTGGAAATACAATTGGGCCCTTCATGTACTTCTAATCAGATTTGGTAGAACACAGAAAGTAGAGACAGGCAGTCTGTGCATATATAGAGCTTCAAGAACTCTAAGGAACAAGTTAATGGAAAAAATTATGTACTTACTTTACACAGTTTTGAACTTCAAGATATGTGCAAAGGATGAATAACTCTGAAATGTAACAAGGAACAATGAAGTCCCAGACACATCCTTTATAAAATCCTAAAGGCTAACCCCCAAATGGTTTCTGTCCTGCAAGAAAATGTACTGGAATTTAAAGTATAGAAATTAAATAAGGTGCAAAGTTCTGTACAAGTGCACCTGATCTTTCTAACAATAGAGAAAAATAAATTAACTTTGTAAATAATCTTCCTAGGATGTGTCATTTCTGAAGCTTTTTCCTCTAATCCTTACAGTAACTCCATGAGAAAAGCAATTAGAAATGACAGATAAACCTTTGGATTTAAACCATTTTCTCAAAATGTTCACAATAATTTCTTAAAAGCTTGCACAAAGTATTGAAATATTAAGATACACATGAGAAATACAAAAGATCAAACCTCAATATTAAGAGATAAGCACTGCATCAAGAAATAAATGGCTCGGGTATATCCTTGGGCCGTATACATGTGCACGTGCGCACGCGCACACACGTATATATTCATATGTATGACTAACAAACATTTATTAAGTAATTAATATGAACTAAGAATTGTGCTTAATATTTTATTTAACTTATTTATTCTTCAAAATAATCATCTAATATGGCAGGAGATATTTTTAACTCCATTTGATGGAAGGGAAAAACAGGCAATGAAAATTGGAATAATTTGCCTGAGTCATGCAGGGATTAAATAAAGACCTGGAATTTGTACAAGCAAGCAAGCTTAGAGGGACTTCCCTGGTGGTCCAGTGGTTAAAACTTCACCTTCCAGTGCAGAAGGTGCCAGTTTGAGCCCTGGTCAGGGAGCTAAGATCCCACATGCTTTGCAGCCAAAAATCCAAAACATAAACAACAGAAGCAGTATTGTAACAAAATCCAATAAAGACTTTAAAATGATACACATCCAAAACAATATTTAACAAATATATGGGAAAAACGAAGACAGAGGACACTCAGTGGGGGAAAGTCAGCACATTGTTTTCTAAGCTTTCTTTCTTTCCTTTTTTAAGATAAACTTCTTTTCTTTTAAAGTCTTTATTGAATTTGTTACAATATTGTTGCTGTTTTTTATGTTTTGGTTACTTGGCCACCAGACGTGTGATCTTAGCTGCTCGACCAGGGATCGAACCCATACCCCCTGCCCTGGAAGATGACGTCTTAACCACTGGACCACCAGGGAAATCCCCTCCCAAATATTTAATTAGATTATTCTGTTCATATTTCACAGCATTTATTACTTTATCTTGTTAAAACATCTATATAATTATATTTAAAATATGTTCATCTATGATTCCTTATTCTTTGTACTTGCTTACTATATCTTTTGTCAACATTGCATTTTTTGTTTGTTTTTACCTTACTTTGCGGTTTTATTTTTTCTATGTGCATGTGCTGTAGGAGTAATTGATGACCTGGTCTTAGATGAATCCACTGCTATTTGTTGTCATAAGTAATGTGATTTGTTTTACTTCTTTAATCTTTTTCCATGTTTTTTAAAATTTTCTCATATATATTTTTTTCATATTAGTGAAGTGAGAGTCATAATTAGAAATAAATAACAATTATCTTTTTAAAACATAGTTGAATCATAGCCTGTGCACCTGTGTTAATAATTAAACTTGTTTGGGCTTCCCTGGTGGCACAATGGTTGAGAGTCCGCCTGCCGAGGCAGGAGACACGGGTTCGTGCCCCGGTCCGGGAAGATCCCACGTGCCGTGGAGCAACTAAGCCCGTGAGCCATGGCCGCTAGGCCTGCGCGTCCGGAGCCTGTGCTCCGCAATGGGAGAGGCCACAACAGTGAGAAGCCTGCGTACAGAAAAAAAACAAAAAAACAAACCAAAAAATAATTAAACTTGTTTTTTCAGAATATGTATGGACTGATCTATGACATTGCTTTTATTATAAATTAAGCTTTTAAATCAATTATCTATCCATCTATCTAGCTATCTCTGTGTCTATCTGGCTCTCTAGCTATCTTGCTCTTCACTGGTAGCAACCAGGCTTTGTGTGTTGATCCGCTCATCTGAGTCGTCCAGGAAATCTCCACTTCTCCATCTCTTTGCAATGTCACAATATCTGCATGGAAAAGAATTCATGTGCTTCCTCAAAACATTTTAATTAATTTTTTTTAATGTTATGAACTATAGGCAAAATATGTTCAACATAATGTTAGCTGAGGGATATTCAAAGACAATGAAATAAACTGTATTATAGAGGTCATGCTTTAAACAAAGAGACTGGAAAGTTTTTTTTTTAAACCTATTTCCTTATCTATCTATCTATTTATTTAATTTATTTATTTTTGGCTGCATTGGGCCTTCTCTGCTGCACGCAGGCTTTCTCTAGTTGCATCAAGTGAGGGCTACTCTTGTTTGAGGTGTGCAAGCTTCTCATTGCAGTGGCTTCTCTTGTTGCAGAGCATGGGCTCTAGGCACGTGGGCTTCAGTAATTGCAGCATCTGGGCTCAGTTGTTGTGGCTCGCAGGCTCTAGAGTGCAGGCTCAATAGTTATGGTGCATGGGCTTAGTTGCTCTGTGGCACGTGGGATCCTCCCGGACCAGGGATGGAACTTGATTAACTTCCCGTGTAAGCCTGCCATGTTGCATGTTTGCACTGCCAAGAGTTTTATTTTGTTTTATCCTATTTGATTTTTATAACAATCTGGAGAGTTGCCTATTATTATGAACTCCCTTTTGAAGATATTGAAATGAAGACCTAGATGAAGTGATTTTCTCCAAAGCTATACTGTTAGTAAGCAGTAAAATGTAAGTTGTATGCTTACCTGGAGCTCTTCTTTTTCTCTCAATCATAATAACAAATATAAATAAATGAATTCCTGAGTAGGTACACGCTTCAGGTCCTATTATTGTGTCACAAATTATACAAAACAGGCTTAAAATAACCATTTCACTTTGTTCATAGGTTTTGGTTTTTTTTTTTTTATTTTGCGGTACGCGGACCTCTCACTGCTGTGGCCTCTCCCGTTGCAGAGCACAGGCTCCGGACCCGCAGGCTCAGCGGCCACGGCTCACGGGCCCAGCCGCTCCGTGGCACGTGGGATCTTCCCGGATCGGGGCACGAACCCGTGTCCCCTGCATCGGCAGGCGGACTCTCAACCACTGCACCCAGGGAAGCCCCTGTTCATAGTTTACTTAGTGGCGAAATTGAGCAGGGCTCTGGTAGGAAGTACTTGCTTGGGACCTTTTGTGTAATTTCAGTCAGGTATAGGCTGGAACTGCAGTCATCTGAGCTCAGCTGGGCTGTATCAAAATGGTGTATTTATCTGGCAGTGAAACAATGCTGCCCGTAGGCGTGGCTCTCCACTGGGAGTAGGCATGGAGAAGTGGTTATTTATGGACCCTAAAGCACAGCGGTGTCAATGTCGCCTGGCTTCCTCCATTCTATAGAGACCCTTCCAGAGAAATAAGAGGAGGCTGTATGGTATTTTACGAGCTATCCTTTAAAGTTACATAGCATCATTTCCAGCATTCTCAATTATTCAAAACAGTCACAAGATCACCCAGTGGCAAAGGGATGAGAGGTTAATTGTACATCTTAATAGGAGGAAAGGCGGGGCTTCCCTGGTGGCGCAGTGGTTGAGAATCCGCCTGCCAATGCAGGGGACGCGGGTTCCTGCCCCGGTCTGGGAGGACCCCACATGCGGCGGAGCAGCTGGGCCCGTGAGCCATGGCCGCTGCGCCTGTGCTTCCGGAGCCTGCGCTCTGCAACGGGAGAGGCCACAACAGTGTGAGGCCCGCATACCGAAAAAAAAAAAAAAAAAAAAAAGAAATAGGAGGAAAGGCAAAGTACACGTTTACGTTGCCAGAATGTAAAATAGTGCATTAAATTCATTAACATCTGTATTTTGTCCAGTCACCAGTAATTCACTACGGACCTATTCCTCTCAAAGGAGAGTTAAAGTTATAGCATTTTTCCCATTTCTTTAGGTAGATATGTATATTTAGCCTGTCCTATAAGATTATATACCCCAGGAAGTAAATGATTGCTGCCTGATGGCAAAGTGATGAAAATCCACTCTGGAGTACTTGCCATTCTCCGTTTCTGACCATATGCCAAAGGGTGCGTCGCCGGACACGGCAAAGGTCAAATGTCATTAACATATGTGATCGTCACATGACAGTTACAGGATCTTTCCTTTGGAGAACCTCACACCGTGTCACGGATCAATACTAATGTCCTTTTTTTTAATTTCTTGATTACTGAGAACCTCCATTTTTTTCAGAACGTGGTCTGTTTTGACGAAATCAGTTAGCTTTTGTGATTTGACTATAACCTTCACTAATTGTTTGACCGTGATGTGGAAACAATTGTTTGGCATATACTCAGATAAATAAAACTCTAGGATTTATGTCAATCTTATTTTGCCCCATGTTTGGAAAAGAAAGGATACTTTCTGTAAGCAAAACTAACCATAAGTACTATAAAATGCATTTACATTTGAGGGACCATGTGGATAATGCTCCATTTCAGACCATCTGAGTACTAGGATTATGCTTTTAATCTCCATTGGTCCAGTTCGTGAATCTGGGCCATCCAAAGGGATGACGGTCAGAAGAAAATGATTTTCTCTCTTTATCTCGATTAATCATAAACATTCCACCTTGTATGTCGATTTCTGCAAAATCCTTTCGTATGAGTATTTGTATCGCTAGTAGTGTATTTCTGCTGTAGCTGTGTATGAAACACGTCACCCGCCATATCAGTAAACAAAGGATTTTGCAGTCATTAAGCCCTCAGTCTCTGCAGCCACCCCAAACTGTGCACCCTGAGGGCATTCAGGATGGAGAAAAGCAGGATACTAGCCTTAGATAGTTAAGGTGTGTATCAAAGAAATGATTTCAATGAGCTCAGACCCATGCACCTTCCCATACATAGAAAAACGCTAAATTCATTACCTTGAAAATGCCTGGTTTTCTTTTTTTTTCCTTTTGTGGTACGCGGGCCTCTCGCTGTTCTGGCCTCTCCCGTTGCGGAGCACAGGCTCCGGACGCGCAGGCTCAGCGGCCACGGCTCACGGGCCCAGCCGCTCCGCGGCACGTGGGATCTTCCCGGACCGGGGCACGAACCCGCGTCCCCTGCATCGGCAGGCGGATTCTCAACCGCTGCGCCACCAGGGAAGCCCTGGTTTTCTTTTTTTAACAGTACTCTTGAAGTTTCGACTACCTGGGTTTTGTTGCAAAACTCCTGTATCTCCTGGCTCCTCCCTTACCTCTTTGGAGTGATTCCCCCTTTGGAGCAAACCCTGGGAAGAGGCTGTCTTCTGGGCTCAGGTCCTCAGAAAATTCGCCGAATAAAACATAATTCTTAACATTTAGGTTGTGCCTTGTTTTTTCAGTCGACGTACATAGCAAATCACAAAGTTAGTGGCTTAAAGCAACATGAATGTATTCTCTTATAGTTCTGGAGATCAGAAGTCTGAAGTGGGTTTCACTGGGTTAAAATAAAGGTGCTTGCAGGGCTACATTTCTTTCTGGAGGTTCTAGGGGACATTCTGCTTCCTTGCCTTGACCAGCTGCTATAGGATGTCCACAGCCCTTGGCAAAGGCAGCCATGGGTGGTCTAGCCTTCGACAGGGCATCACTCTGGCGCTGCTTCTCTAGTCACATCTTCACTCTGTCCTCTTCGGTCCCCTCTTCCCCTTTAAAGATCCGTACTTTGTACTGGGCCCCCCAGATAATCTAATTTAGGAGAATCTGCACTTAAAGTCAGCTTGATAATCCACCTTAGTTCTTCTTTGCCATGTAACACAAAATATTCACAGGTCCTGGGAGTGTGAACAGGACCACAGAGCATGGGCATTATTCTGTCTACCACGTCCTTATTCTTGCTGGAATAGCTCAGTTCTTTTGCTATCTTTATTGTTAGAATTTATTATAAACTCAAGTCTTCCAAACTCTGATTCACCTACTCTATCAAACCTACTTTTTTTTCTAGAACCTCCCTTCCCATGGCACTTGGGAAGGGAGGTTGGCACTTGGGTCTCACAATATAAATAGCCTAATAAGTAGAAATACCCTGTAGTGAGAGGTATTGCCTCAGGAATGAGAGATGCTAAAAGGATTCAAGCTTTGATTAAGTTGAATGAGATAATTAAAACATCCTATCAAAGCAGGTATAATTCTGTGATTCTGAGAGTTACATGCTGAAATCTGTATCTATCTATCTATCTATAAAAAATAGCAAAGTATCCGTTCCTCAGCAGATGGTCTGTCCTTTAAAGGATGAGAGTTGAGTCCTGTGATTCTGGATTGTAGAGAGGCTGAAAAGTGTTCAAGGCTGTCTGGTCTTAGAGAATTCCTTTCCTCTAGGGTGGACCATAGGTTGTTAAGTTGATTTCAAACAGGCATCCGCATGACTCTTCAAATAAAATTGAATGTGACACAGTTTATCATACCTGAGTTGGCAAAGCTTCATGATAGAGAAAGCTGGGAACAGGATCTCATTTGAGCCTTTGAGCATGGTATTTTCCTCAGCTAGCTCATTTTATTTAGTCAACTTGTCTTTTTTTTTTCCGAGCTGAACGTTCTGGTGTACTATAAAATCATTGGGGTACTTAAAGAAAATGTAAACATTATTTGCCCCAGTTGCTCACTTAATGTTATTATCATTGCCACAGAGATGAATATTTTAAGGCAAAGTCAGCGAGAGTAGCAAAATAAGACAAACCGTACTTTGCTCTCTGACAGCGGAAAATAAAAGTTATTCCACAGCCAGACCTCACTCCACTGCTCATGTGGGTCACCCAAGTCCATCTCTTGGAAAACAACATGTTAGTTCGACTTTGAGAAGACTCTCTGACTTATGCTTTCCTGGATGCACTAGGAACTCCATTGAAATGTATGTAAAATACCTAAGAGAAAAATAAAATGGATGTTCAAAGGGTGGACAGAACGTAGGCAGAAATGAGAGTCAGTGTGCCTGCCTATAAATCCTGCTTCCTTGGCTTCAGCAGCTGCAGTTTAACCTTCTGTCTTTTTAGTTTGCTCGAAGCAAGACCTGCTTCGTTTCAATTCACCATTCCTAAATGTTCTCAGAAGAGATCGTGGCAGACTTTCTCTTTCCCCGAAAATGTTGGCCTTCCGCTACAGAATATTCTGCCTCCAGCAAAGTCATTTATTTTTCTGCAAAGTGTGCTAAACAATTTGTGCACGCGCATACAGACACACTGGACACACGCAACACAGGCTTTGGAAGTGAAGGAAAGACAAAGCTATGATTCTGATACCGTATCTCATCTTGTCATTCTTTTCCAATTTGAGGTTTTCTGGCTTACGTGCTAAGTTCATCTTAGTTATATATACTTTTCCTAACCACTGCAGAATCACATTTATTTTCTCCCAGCAGCTTACAACACATCAGCCACAGTGAAGATGGAATTATCCTGTCAGAAACTGTAACATTAAATTACTCTAGGGAAGCATGCAGGTGCAAAACATGTTGTCTTTTAATGCAAATTCGGGGATTCTAATCCGAACACAACCTCGCTGCATATCTACCATGCAGACTAAAAATAAAACTGATGCATTCATGATTTTATGCCTGTGTACGGGCATTTAAATTTAACTCAGCTAAAAGCATTACTTCTAGATAAGAATAGAAATGTCTAACTTTTTTTTAATGTCCTGAATCTTGTTGATTTACACAGTAGCCATTCCCTAAAGTAGATTTAATATCACTTAATACTTTTCTTAAGTGTTTTCCAAAATCAGAATATGAAATCCAACCAATTATATTCAACAATAAAAAAATCTGACAAATGTTGCCATAAGAAAAAATATTCAGGGAGCAGTGGCTTATTTTATTTGAACACCATTTATTTCTTTTATAGGTTTTTTTCTTCAAGATGAGAAATATACTTACAGTGTTTATGAAATTATAAAAAAAAAATTCCCAAATTATACGCACAACTCATTGTTATAAATCTCACTTGGTAAAAACACTTGAGACATCTAATTGAGGATTCCTTATACTTCTCCTTCTCTTATTGATAAAAGAATATTCAATATTAGCTATATGAAACCATCCCTTAGAAATTCAAGGTTTAGAAAAAAAAATTCTAGCATATGGCTATCTAGGAATCACTCCAGATTGTAAAACAAAATAGATAATTCATGAAGTCAGCATGTATTTAATCCTGGTGCAAACTGCAACTTCTCCTGCAGACTTTACCCTGAAGTTAAATGAGGAAACTTGAGATATGTTTGCTTGTTTTGTTTTATTTTGACCACAAAGGATATCTTCACCCTCTCCCTCTAGGCAGAGTCAAAGTTAACTGGGAGAGAAATGCAGTTCAGCCTTCACAACTCAAAATGGTGACGGGCAAAGGAAGGGAGGATTTGAGAAAATGAGTGTCATAAAAGTGAAGGTTCAAATGAGGTGTGTGTATGTATGTATATCTGATTTTGCAAAGGGGATAACCTATTTAACTATAAGACAGAGGGAAAGGAATTTTAATTTAAGTGTCTCCTAAACTCCCAGAATGAGAAGGTATGTTCAGAAAAAATTTAAAGCAATTAATAAATAAGATGCAAAATTCATTTGCAACAAAAGTAAAGACGGATACATATTACTATATCAATATTAAAAGAAGTAACTTTTGTTCATTAAAAGAACCCTAAAGAAGGTGAAAACAAAGGAATTCATAGGAATAAGGAAAACAGGATACAGAGTAAGAGTAACTTTAGAAGAGGGGGAAGAAAGAGATTATGCTGTTGGTTTGCAGTATACCATTTTATGAGAAAATTTTTTATTTTAATGGTCCTAGTTTTTACTTAGATTTTAGGTTCACAGGAGCTTGCTACACTAAAAAAAATAAAATCATATAAATAGGAGCAAACTGTGCATAATGTAGTAACAAGAGTGTGGGATAGACAAGGAATTGTGTTTATTCCCAGTTCCTGCCACTGAAGTCAATAAGGAAAGACATAAATCAAAGGAAAGAAAATGAATCAAAAGGCTTTTAAATCATGGTTCTGTCAATAGCGCTGAGATAATCAGTACATTGAACAATAAATACGAGAACATTATTCAGAATATTGCACAAAGAGATAAATACATGAAAAGTAGGAAAGTGGGGCTTCCCTGGTGGCGCAGTGGTTGAGAATCCGCCTGCCGATGCAGGGGACACGGGTTCGTGCCCTGGTCCGGGAAGATCCCATGTGCCGCGGAGCGGCTGGGCCCGTGAGCCATGGCCGCTGAGCCTGCGCGTCCGGAGCCTGTGCTCCGCAACGGGAGAGGCCACAACAGTGAGAGGCCCGCGTATCACAAAAAAAAAAAAAAAAAAAAAGAAAAGTAGGAAAGAAAGTCAAGAGGAATGGGGAAGAGGATGAGAAGTCCTAACATATATTGAATTGAGAACAGAAGGAGAGGATGGAGATAAAAGGGGGAGGTCATATTCGATGGGATAAAAATGGTGAATTTTTCCAAACCTGATAAAATGCATGATCTTCAGATTGAAGAAATACATTAAACTCCAAACAAGAAAAAATAAAACGTCTCCTCAGAGAGAGCTATAGAACATCACAAACAAAGAGAAAATCCTTTTAAGTAAAGAGAAAGAAGAGGGAGAGACTTTCACAAATAAAAGGAAAAAAAAAAAAGACATTGAGGAAAAATAAAAAAAAAAAACACAGCTAATTTCTGAAGATTCTCTATTTTCATTAGTTTATTTTTATGTATTAAGACTTTCTAAATATATAAATTTCCACAGTTTACTCAAAGACAACATAAAAACATATGCCTAAGACTAGTTAGTAATCCAGTCAAAAAACCCATAAAACCAAAAGCACCGGGTGCAAATATTTTAAGTGAGTTTCTTTTTCTACACCTTTAATGAGTAGATATTGATTGTGCAGACGCTTCCAGAAAAGAAAGAAAGCCTCACAACTAATTTATGGTAGTGGGGCAAGTGAGGATTCTCGTATGCTACATTGGGAATGCAAATGGACACATTTGCTTTGGAGAAAACTTTGCATTATCAAAGAAATTGAAAATGCATATAGTCTACTATCCAGGTGTTCCCTCCCTAGATAGAACCTGTATGGAAACATTCACACTAGTTAAGAAGGATGATTAGCAGACATTTGGTTCTGTCCAAAATGTCCTTAAGATATTTGGTCCATAAGATACCTGGTCCAAGCCAAAATGTCCTTGAAATTTGATCCTATCCAAAATGTTCATGAGCGTATTTGGTCCTTGCCAAATAGTTTTGGACAGGACCAAATAAACATCAAAGACCTTTTGGCAGGCACTAAATGTTTTATGGACATTTTGGAAAGGACCGAATGTCCTGCAAGGACAAAGACACATATGTAAGATGGTTTATTTCACCATAAACACAGTCCATTGTAAACACATTATAAACATCCCAAATATTGATTACAATGGGGGTAGATGTGTAAATTGTCAAAAGTTATAAAATGCAAAACTATACAGAAAATTAAATACACAGAGTGATCCTGTATCAACAGTGTAAATCTAAAGAACATAATATATTATATAAAAAACATTTTAGAAGAGATTGTGTACACTATAATCACACGTGAAGATTTTTACTATTCAAAAAGTCACTAATCGTTTTTGTGCGTGCGTGTATGTGTGGGATGAAAGAGAAGATTATTATGTAGCCTCAGTAAAATGATTACCAATGTGACCAGAACTGTGGAAGAGTAAATTTGGTGAGGATGCAAAAGAGACTGTGCCACCAACAGTACTGTAACATTTTATAACATTTCACAGCATTCTTTATAAAAGTTACAAGAGACACATTTAGAAAAGAGTTAACGTTGGCTAAATATATTCTCTATGTTGGAGATATGTCCTAAAAAGTTTTTATATATCCCAACATTATAAATGCTTAATATACTCTTGGCTCTTTTTTGAAATTATGGTGATAATGTTTAATTTTAATACTATTATTTGATACAATAAGAAATGGTCAACTCTATCTTGTTATCAGCATTCTTCCCCATAAATTTACTGATCTATGTAGTAAAAATGTTTGAGAACCATTTTATTAATAGCCTCGAGGAAGCATGTTAATAGACAGTGGTTACTAATGGGGTATATCCCTGGGCAATCTTGCAAATGAAAATCCATAAATTTCTCATTACATCATTTGGTGAGTGAAATATGAACAGTGACCATGAGTCACAGAAGTAAAAAGTACTGTTTATGTTTGCTTGTGAATTTTACTTGTTGAGTGTTAATTTCATGGATACTACACCTTGCATTTGCAATATTTAATGCCTGAATATATTTTAAACATGAAGAAGAAAATCAACTCTCAACTCCTTTGCAAATGTATAATTCTTTTTTTTTTATTGTGCTTCATCTAACCCAGAACATTATTGTTTTGTGTCGCATCGTTTCTACAACATACTTTTTTTGACATTCAACCTTCTATTACTTCAAACATTACGAGGATTTCATTTCTGTTAGCTTATTTAACCTTTTCTCCTCCTCTTCCTTCTTTATCTCCCATTCTCTCTCTCTCGCTCTCTCTCTCCACCTCTCCCTCTCCATCTCCCCCTCCTCTCTATATATATCTGTAAAGAAGATCACTTCTTTGAATGCTAGAGACATTACTCTCTCCAAAAAAACTGCCTAAATTTTCCTGAGTAGCAGCTCTAACACAGAGCAAACCTGACAGTCATTTCAAATGTACTAACACGGGTGTGATGCTTGAACAAGAATAGACCGAGAACTGAAACAAGTAATGATATGTAATTCTGGACAGCAAAACATAAAGGGGAACCCAAACCAAGTCATCAATAGTTAAAGACCGCTGATCCATAACACTAAACAAGGGAGAGGTTAGTCGTGGTAACCACTTGCCCAGTCCCAAGCATTTGCCCCAAATATGTAGACTCAATGCATACTTGTTGAATGCATGCAGTTAAGATTCAAGAATACATGGATTCCAGCATTCAGAAAATATGTTGAATTGTCTGTATTTTTCTTAAACTACACTCCATTGCTACTTGAAAAATGGTGAAATTATTTCTTTTTCTCCCCAATGAGAAGGAAAATGAGGTGCCAAATACAGAGACATTTATGCTTTTACAGATGATTTCTGCTCACTGTGGAAAAGCATCTAGACCAGACGTGTTGACCCAGACTAACTATAGAAGAAGCTGATGGACAACCATTTGGTCTGTGATGTCTCTGCCCAAGTAGAGTTGGGATCAACAAAACCTGCCGAATTACAATGCTTCTCTGCGCATGCCAGGCAAAACTCTCAGTACACATCTGGAACACAGGACCCACGGGAGACCGCGCGTCCATACATGCATTATGGAGCAGAAAGAAAGTGATGGCTGCCACCTCTATTGTTTCTCTCTGCTTTACAAGTCTCAGTGTAATCAGTCATGTCCTCTCTTAATATCCCTCACATTGTGAGGAAACTGAAAGAGCTTGGAGCGTGGGTGGTACTACTTAGAAATCTTTAAGGAAACAAAATACACCATCAGTAAAAAGGACAGAATTGTAACTTCATTAGGTGTATGACTTTGTGAGGATTGTGGGAAATATGTACGTGGGATATTCGGTAAGAGCCTGATGCATAGTATGTGAAAATCTGAGTCAGACTGTAGGCTCAAAAACATAATAGTTTATAGTCTTGTCTCATTCAGCATTTTAAACCCTCTGAAATTATTTCAGAGAACAATTCCTGCACGTATTTGAGGGTTATCCCAAGTCTCCTGGTCCAAATGTTTTCACTATTTTATTTCAATTTCTGCTCTGTGATCACCCTCAAGTTTAGCCATGTAAGCAATGTGGTCTCTGCCAGTTTTGTTTTTCTTGACTCTAGAGTTCTCCACTGTTATAATATTGCCCTTGTCAGCTTGACTATCTTTCATTATCTTCATTTTCCATATAATACGTTTGAGCCACACCTGTGAGAGAAAGCTATAATAGACTCTTCGTCTTCTTCTCTAAAAACGAATGGTAAATTTGGACTTTTCCTGCTTCTTCTCAAGCTTTTTCACCTCTTGAGGCAATTCTGGTTAATGTCTGTTTTCCCAGCTTCTCACATAGTTAGGCTATGTTCTAGATTTTTTTTTTTTTTTAATTTGAGGAAGTATTATTACTTACCTTAAAAATACCTGGGTTTTAGAATTCTATTTTGTACTTCTGGCTTTCTTAATGGTGTTATCTAGTGGCATGCGTGATTTAAATGTATTAAACAGAGTTCCACAATTAATAATAATCATCTCAATCATGAAGGAATCAATGATGTCCAGTTTTTCTTTATAATCTTTACCAAAGCGCCACATCTAATGACTGGGAAGCAAGATACTTGCTGATAAAGTGGCATTTGACACTAGCCTCTGGGGAAGAGTTAATTCATATGGTTTGGGATGATAGTGGAAGAAGTATTAGATGCTTCTGGCTCTATGGGATATTTGCAATGTAAGGCAGTTTGTTTTTTTTTTTTCTTTTTTTCTTTTTTTCCTTCGGTACGCGGGCCTCTCACTGCTGTGGCCTCTCCCGTTGCGGAGCGCAGGCTCCAGACTCGCAGGTTCAGCGGCCACGGCTCACGGGCCCAGCCGCTCCGCGGCACGTGGGATCTTCCCGGCCCGGGGCACGAACCCGCGTCCCCTGCATCGGCAGGCGGACTCTCAACCACTGCGCCACCAGGGAAGCCTTGTAAGCCAGATTTTATGTGGTCTATCAAGGCTGGTAGAATGCAGGAGACTATCAAGGGGTCTGTGAGAATTACACGTCAGATGTGTATAAGTATTGGACGTAGAGGCTGAACAGTCTTGCCATTACACATATAGAGAGAAGATTGGAAGCCCTTGCTGCAGTGTTTTTGCAGTTTATTAGATTTCAATATTGCATGAATCTGTAACTTTGGATTGTCTTAATTTGATAATGTTCTTTTGTTTTGCAATAAACCACTTCAATGACGATAAATCAAATAAAAAGTAAGATAACACTTAAAAGTTAAGTACTGAATTTTCTACAGAAAGTTGTTGATTCGACTGTTATTTGCACGAAGATTGTTGACATGTACCATCCACCAGAGAAGACAGTTCTGTAACAGAAGCCTAAGCATCTATGGAATGTCTGTAGTTATATTAAACCAGAGATGATTTAACTTGAGCAACTGCAGAAGGTTCATTTACATATCAGTCTCTGAAGTGTGACTTTTCATTTAGATCAAATGAATATTCTTCCAAAATAACTTCACACATTTTATATATGTGTTTTTTTCTTTCTTTTGACTGTGAAGTAACATGACTCTTTCAACGAACGCATTGTCTCCTTTAGCAAGTAAGGAACTTCACAAACTGTAAAAGCAGTATCTGTTTTAACCATACTGTCATTACATGCTTCAAATAGAAAATCAGTAAAGTAAGTTCCAATAGGGATGTGACTTTTTTTCCACCAGATTCATGGAATAAAATTTCATTCTCTCAAAGATGAGATATCTGAGATTATTTTGCACATTTTTTTTTAAAGTTCAGTAAAAGGTAAATAAAACCGTCCAGTGAGGGAGCATATCCTTGGGAAAGGCATCTACCTTTGGCTGAGAGCAATTTCTCAGGAGGCACTTATCTGTGACTTGTCAGCTGTCAGCTGTCTGCAGCCAAGATTACTCCCAACTGTAAAAAGCAGTACCTCAATTGTAAATGGGGTTCCAAATCCACGACAGCCCAGGTCCTGTGCTATTTGGATTCACTCCTTTCTTGTCAAAAGACAATCCATGGAATGGGAGAAAGTACAGAATTTGCAAATCTTATACTTGGTAAGAGTCTTGTAACCAGGATATAGAGAACCCTTACAATTCAATGCTAAAAGACACATAACCCCATTAAAAATGGACAAAACTAATTGAATAGACATTTTTCAAAAAAGGTATACAGGAAGTGTCAAGGAAGCACATGAAAAGATGCTCAATATCATGAGCCACCAGGGTAATGGAAATCAAAAGCATAAATAAGATATCACTTCACACCCATTAAAATGGCAGTAATCAAAAATTGAGACAATACTAAGTGTTGAAGATGTGGAGGAATCAGAACCCTGAGACACTGCTGACGGCAATAGAAGAGTTCCTTGAAAGGTATTTACTTACCATATGACACAGAAATTCCCCTCCTAGTTATATGCGCAAGAGAATTTAAACTGGATGCCCAGACAAAAGCTTGTATGCAAATGTTCATAGTAGTGTCATTCATAAAAGCCGAAAAGTGACAACCTAATTGTCCCTCATCTGATAAAAGGGTAAATAAAATTTGGTATAGCCACACAACGAATGAGATATTTAATGACGTATTGATACATGCTTAAGATGGACAAACCTTCAAAATGTTATCCAACAAGAAATGGGCAGAAGATCTAAAGAGACATTTCTCCAGAGAAGACATACAGATGGCCACGAGGCACATGAAAAGATGCTCAACATCACTAATCATTAGAGAAACGCAAATCAAAACCACAATGAGGTATCACCTCACACCGGTCAGAATGGCCATCAACAAAATGTCTACAAATAATATATGCTGGAGAGGGTGTGGAGAAAAGGGAACGCTTCTGCACTGTTGGTGGGAACGTAAATTGGTGCAGCCACTATGGAGAACAGTGTGGACGTTCCTTACTTAAAAGACTAAAAAGAGAACTACCATACGACCCAGCAGTCCCACTACTGGGCATATACCCTGAGAAAACCATAATTCAAAAAGACACATGCACCCCAAAGTTCATTGCAGCACTATTTACAATAGCCAGGTCATGGAAGCAACCTACGTGTCCATTGAGGGGTGAATGGATGAAAATGTGATACATACATATATATATATATATATATATGTATATATATATACAATGAATATTAGTCATGAAAAAGAATGAAATAATGCCAGTTGCAGCAACATGAATGGACCAGGAGACTATCCAACTAAGTGAAGTAAGTCAGACAGAGAAAGACACATATTATGCTATCACTTTTACATGGAACCCAAAAAAAAATGATACAACGAACTTAGCTACGAAACAGAAGCAGGCACACAGACTTCAAAGACAAACTTCTGGTTACCAAAGGGGAAAGGTGGGGAGAGGAATAAACGAGGAGTTTGGGATTAATATATACACACACTACTATATATAAAATAGTCAACAAGACCTACTATATAGCACTGGGAACTCTGCTTGATATTCTGTAGTAACCTATATGGAAAATAATCTGAAAAAAGAATGGATATATGTATATGTATAACTGAATCACTTTGCTGTACACCTGAAACTAATGCAGTATTGTAAATCAGCTATACTCTAATATAAAATAAACATTAAATTATAAAAAAGACCACGTGTTGTAGGATTTCATGAAATATCAAAATAGCCAGATCAATAGAGACCACACAGTACTGCCTAGAGATGGGAGGGCGGAGTGAAATGAGTGTTGCCTGCTGATGGGCACGGGGTTTCTTTTGCGGATGAAGAAAATGTTCTAAAATCGGTTGTGCTGATGGTTGCACAACTCTGTGAATACGACAAAAAGCTGATTTGTACACTTTAAAGGGATTAATTATATGGTATGTGAATAATGTCACAATAAATCTGCTTAAAGTGTTAATTTATTCTTTAATCAAAGTGTTCAATGAGTAGAGTGGTGCAATGTTTAGCTTTTAAAGCTTTTGAATGTTGCATTTTTCAAAACACAACTTGCAAACAATGAGACCTACCTGACAGAAACCAGAAAGAAAGTATAAAACATCAATAAGCTTACAAAATTTAATATTTAAATTATAGAATTATGCTTTAGAATATCTTTTTTGTGTGTGGTGTACGTGGGCCTCTCACCGCTGTGGCCTCTCCCGTTGCGGAGCACAGGCTCCGGACGCGCAGGCTCAGCGGCCACGGCTCACGGGCCCAGCCGCCCCGCGGCACGTGGGATCCTCCCGGACCGGGGCTCGAACCCGCGTCCCCTGCATCGGCAGGCGGACTCCCAACCACTGCGCCACCAGGGAAGCTCTAGAATATCTTGAATTGCATGAATATTCTTCTGATAGAACACCAATATTTAACTAAATTGTTCACATGAGTAAACCTACAATCTGGAAGCATCTCAATTTGAGTAAATATTTAAAAGAATAATGGAAACACATTTTTCATGAGGTTTACCTTGTAAGAAGTATTTCTTGAAAAAGTAATTCAATTACTGAGAAAAAAAGTACATAATATGTCATTTTTGGCTGGAATAATTATAAATTTTCATTGAAATAAAACATTACAATTGAAAGGATCCTCCAAAAAGCTAAATTTGCTATAAATTTATAGAACGTCTATTTTCTCAATCCAAAATATATTATATTTTAAAGGAGACACAGTTGAACTATGTCAAAAATTTTAACCTAATTAGCTGAATAATGAAAACTTAGAATAAAACTACAGAAATGTTATGAAATTATAATCATGAAATTAAATTGCCAGATTATAGAATTTTTAAAAAATCAGTGACAGGGTGTTAATCTATATCTATCGATCTATCTATATGTATCTCTCTATGTATAGCTAAGAAACTAACTTAATTGTATACCAAGAATATATTCTGTTATTTTTAATACTCAGAAAAATAAATATAAATGAATTTTTAAAATATTTTGATTCAATATACATGGATATATGGTCTCTTCATTTTTTAGAAAAATGTTTTGTAAAAACATTTTAAACTAAATGCTCTTAAAGGGCCACCAGTATAATAGCAATGTTTCATTGATGCACAAATCATCATTTTAAAAAGCATGTAACTTGATTTCAGTGCCTGCCTTCCCTCTACCTCAGGTGACCACCTTCAGCTGATCTTGTACCCCAGCACCTGGAATCATCTCCCCTCCGTTACCAGCCCTGCCCTTCCTGGTTCTCCTACTCAGTTGGTATCGACCATGCTTATCTCATGGCAAGAAAACTATAGCTCCTCTACTTGCGATCCCATAAAGTTTTCCATGTTATATGATATTGCTTAGATGTGGAATTTTTAAAAAAGGGGGGTACAAATAACTTATGTACAAAACAGAAATAGGGTTCCATATGTAGAAAACGAACTTGTGGTTACCAGGGGGTATGGGGGAAGATAAGTTGGGAGATTGGTATTGACGTATACACACTACTATATATAAAATAGATAACTAATAAGAACCTGCTGTATAGCACAGGGAACTCTACCCAATACTCTCTGATGACCTGTATGGGAAAAGAATCTAAACCAGAGTGGATATATGTATATGTATAACTGATTCACTTTGCTGTACACCTGAAACTAACACAACGTTGCTAATTAACTAGACTCCAATAAAAATTTTAAAAAAAGAAAAAAACTCTCTCTGCCTATATCTGCTTCTTTCAGTCATGGGGGAGGGGGCAGGTGGTACAAGGTAACATTTCTGTTTTCTTGACCCAATGACTCCTGCCTCCTTGACCATCCTCTTCAGTCAATTATCTCTTCTTTGACTACATTTTGTACTATCCTCTTCTCGTTTACTGACTTCTTCAGACATGTTCAGTTTTCTTTATTTAAAAAACGAAAAAACAAAAACAAAGAAACAGCACTCATCTTTTTGCCCAAGACATTCCCTCCATCAGTCACCCTAACATTTCATTCTTTCCAGCATCTATTGCTCATCTATCATCTAGCTCAGAGTTTAACATTTAGCTTAGTAGCCCTGCTTTCTTACCAACTTCTCATGTACCTAATTTATTTCTATCATGAATCCCCAGTAAATTGTCAAACTAGATAATATTCCATTTTTTTCAGTGTTCTTGCTTTTCCCAGCTTCAATAATAATATGTTGCCTTCTCCATCCCCTCTTTAAAATCTCACTTGTCACTTCCACAACCCACCCAGCATTATCCTGTGTCTCCTCTCACCTCTCAGACCTCATCTTCTTTATCACCTTCATGGGCACACCAACTTCTCTTCCTTCTTAAATTTAGCCACTGCCTTGGCTTGCCGATTCTACACCTTCTCTCCTTATTCACTAACAAAGTGATCTGTTTTTGTCATTAACTATGGGATTCTACTTAAATCTTCATCTCTAGCTTTTACAGTTTTTCTGATTGGTGCCTCAATCCCTACCTCCAGCGTAACAATTTTAACCATATACTCTGCTATGCGTGTATCCATCATGCCTGCCAATGAAGCACTGCATGCTTTGAATAGTCAACTCCTTTTCACTGCCCTAATCGTGTCAACACTGGAATTTTCTTTCACTCCTGCTCCCTGTTCTCCTGTCCTTACTTCTGTGTTCAACAATATCAGGTCTAGAATAACGTGCACTTAAATCTGTCTCCCTCCCCACTTCCAATGCCACCTCCTAGATTCAAGGACTGTTTCTCACTCCGATTTCTGTGCAGATGAGATATCATTACATTTAAGGGGATTTTTAACTTGGGATAGAACATATATATTTGGAATAATAATTACTTGTGCATATTAAACGATCATTTTCTTCCTTGAGTCATGATAATAGGAGGAAGATGAAGACTTTGAAAGGAAAATGGCAAAATCCACAGATAAAGGGCTCTACTGCTGAAATCTTTCTGGGGCTATAATAAGGTTCTTTCTCTTTTTAAAATTTAGAGTAAATTTATTAACCGTGACTCTTGGAAGCTTACATTATTTTCTTTCTTTTTTTTAATATTCTTTTTTTTCCTCTCAGGTTTATTGAGATATATTTGACATATAACATTGTGTAAGTTAAAGGTATATAATGTGATAATCAGATACACATATATAGTGTGAAATGATTACCACAATAAAGTTAGTTAACCTATCCACCACCTCACATAGTTTTGCTTTGTGTGTGTGTGTGTGTGTGTGTGTGTGTGTGTGTGTGTGTGGTGAGAACATTTAAGATTTACTTTTTTATTTTTATTTTGTTTAACATCTTTATTGGAGTATAATTGCTTTACAATGATGTGTCAAAGATTAACTCTTTCAGCAACTTTCAAGTCTAAATTTCAGCGTTGTTAACGACAGTTAACTATAGTCACCATGTTGTATATTAGGTTCCCAGAATAAGAACTTATTCATCTTATGAAGTTTGTCTCCTTTGACCACCATCGCCCATTTTCCCCACCCACCCAGCCCCAATCTACTCTTTATTTCTATGAGTTCAGTTTTTTTAGATATCACATATGAGAGAACATACAGAATGTGTCTTCCTCTGTCTGACTTATCTCACTTAGCATAATGCCCTCAAGGTCCATCCATGTATAAAACCGTATTGAAGACATACATCCACCATTTCTCTGATAGTGAACTTGGGAAGAATTATGAAAATTACATGATGAGGAGAAAACAAATATATCATTGAAGCAAAAAAGTGGAAAAAGCTTCACAAAACTGGGGATGTATGTTAAAACTGATTATGAAACATTAATTTTGCTTTTTTTCCTGATTTATTGGTCCCTTTGGCTTTATAGTAAATAAGAGTAGAAAGATATTTCTTCTAAGGTCAGATATTTTTTCTAAAGCATTAAGTTCTTTGCCAGCCAAACATATTTTTGGTTGGGTATTCAATTTTATATATACTGTTCTTGGAGTGGGACTAATGAGAAAGCAGAGATGAAGGAGTACATGCACAAGTTAAATCAGAAGAGAAATGCCTTTATAGGTGAAAAGTTGTTTTGAACATATTTGTCTATAACACACTTCCAGATCCACATTAAAATTACCAACACATAGAGAAGTGAAGAGAGGGGAGTAAGGCTTTCAACTGCACTAGAATGAGGTCCCTCTTTGCTTGTAATCTGATAAAGGACAGTGGCTCTCGGAAGTCAGTGGAGGAGACTCTGGCAGAACTTCAGCGTGACATGGGAGTGATAAGGATTAGAGCAACGTGTGGCCTACCACCCGCAGTGTCAGCATCACACGGGAACTTGTGATAAACACATTCTAGAGCCCACCAAGATTGACTGAATCAGGAATTCTGGAAGTGGGCCCAGAAATCAGTGTATTTTAACATGCTCGGCAGGTGATTCCGATGCATGCTCCAATCTGAGAGACAAAGGCAAGTGTGTGAACAAAGAAATATCACTCAGACTCTCTTCTTCCCTGAAGCTCAGTCCCCCCAAAGGGAGGCATGGGTGTTAAACCAAAGATTAAACCAAAATGGTGTATCCAGGTCTTTTGTCTGAAATGAAATAAGCGCCGAAAGCACTCAATCCCTTACAAATACTCAACTATTTGAGAAAGAGCTGGAAGTGGGCAGAGCTGAATGAAGAATGGCCTGACAATATCCAGGTACGTTTTCTCCTGTGCTGATCAGCCAGGGAGGGAACTTCCGTGTTTTGAAAGGTTCCAACTAACACAGGTGACGTTGCTCCACTGGGAATCTGGCTGAGCAGCGGCAGCTTATTCCTGATAAGACCTAAATATTGGAGGCCATTACAGGCATAAACACCCGGCAGAATTTGGAATAATGTGATCTTGTCTTTTATGAGGTTGTGGAATTGTGAATAGTCATAACTTCCACTGAGAAGTCTGACCACATGAATCAAGAACCTAAAACATATTTACACTTACTGAGTCATTAATTCCACTTACCAAAATTTATCCTGAGGAAAACTTCATGTCAAAATTGTATCCAGGACACGTATTGTCATTTGCAATAACACAGTTTAGAAATTACGTAAATATATAACAACAGAAGCTTGGCTACAAAAAAAAATGATACATTCATACAGTAACATACACCACTGAAATTAAGTTCTCAAATAATTTTTAAATATATGGGATCATCCCTCATGCCATAAGGTCAAATGTCAATGCAGGAACCAAATCTATCTATATCGCATGTTTAAAATTGTACACATAAGGTTGTAGGGAGACAAAGAGAGAGAAAGTAAATCATATACTCCAAAAAGTTAGTGGTGTTTATATTTAGAAAAGGGAATCATGTTTCATTTTTATTTTTACCCTTTAAAATAGTTTATAATGCATTTTGCTAAACTTACTTTATGATTATTTAATTATTTTATCACTACCTTCATGTAGTTTTTACTATTTTTATATTATCTTAGTTTATATTGTTAATTTCATTTCTCCACCATTATAATGCTTTTATCCCTTAGCTAACTAAAGGAGAGCTAGGTTTAACGTATAACTAGGTTTCAGTTATTTATCTTAACTGAAATTATATTTTTAAAACGTTTTTTCAGGGCTTCCCTGGTGGTGCAGTGGTTGAGAATCTGCTTGCTAATGCAGGGGACACAGGTTTGAGCCCTGGTCTGGGAGGATCCCACATGCCGCGGAGCAACTAGGCCCGTGAGCCACAACTACTGAGCCTGCGCGTCTGGAGCCTGTGCTCAGCAACAAGAGAGGCCGTGGTAGTGAGAGGCCCGCGCACCACGATGAAGAGTGGCCCCCGCTCGCCGCAACTAGAGAAAGCCCTCGCACAGAGACAAAGACCCAACACAACCAAAAATAAATTAATTAAATTTTTTTCCAGAATTAAACATCTTACCAGAGACTGTTGAAGAAAGAAAAAGATGAGCAAAGCAGCAATTAAAAAAAAAAATGATTCCAGAGAAAATTTAAATAGATATTAATAAATCAGAAAAGGGAAATCAATATTTAGAATTCAAGAACTTTGCAATAATGGATGTTAGGAAAGAAAATGACAGCATTGTAATCAAATATACGTTTTAAGAGAACTTGGTAAAACTGAATAAAGAAATGGGCTTTGAAAAACTAAAAACAAATATTTCAGGTAAACTTAGTAAAGAAAATAATCTTTTTTTTACATTTTAAGGATTAAAAAGGACTCCTGGAAAAATTGGTTTTAGATAAATTCATAGCAGTTTTGTTATAATTTCTCTTCCACTCAAGGTCAGAAGAAAATGAATCAGCAGTTACAGAGTGAAGGTGTGTGTTTGTGGAGGGGTAGGGTATGTCTTTTGCGTTTTCTTAGAAATCAGATTTTTTACATACAACAGTGAAATATAAACATTTATATATCCTTGCTCTTCTCTGGTGAAAGATGTCCAAGCAGTCATAGACTCTGTGACTGACCCTGACCCATGATCAGCTAGCCAGACACTCGCTGGGATGGGAACTGTCCCGTCTCCCATTCCCTTGTCATCCATCCAGCCCACAAACACCCATTAAGCACCTGCTATGTGTCAGGCGTGTTTAAGTATGAGGATGTAAGAGTGGATGAGATGAGCAGCGCCCATGATCTATTGGTCCTTATATTCTGGCAGGGAGATAAATAAGTTTAAAAAGTACAAATAAGTGGCTTAATAATTTTAAATATAGTTAAGTCTTGTCGAACCTCTATTTTGCACTAGATCAAGATAATTTTATGATTATCTTGATACCTCTCTTGTAATACCTGAATAGCACACATCTGGATCCCTGGTATATTTGAGCTATCACTAATAATTGCTAGCAGTGTGGCCCTGGACAAGTTATTTATTTATCGTGGTTCACCAATGAAAGTAAATATCTCATGAGGCTGCTTCAAAACTGTTATCAGATAATGTTTATACAGTACTTTTATCAGTGTCAAGAATATACATGTATTCAGTAATATTGTTATTATTTAAAGGTACTTCTATCATGACACAGTTAAAAATGACTAATAATATGAATATTAGAAAATAAATTTTGATATTGACGGAAACAACAGAAACCACATAAAGCAACGTTTTCGTTTCCCTCCTGTTCACTTCATATCTTGGTCCAAATGGAAAAAGAATAATCGTTCATCAACGTGAAAGGGCGTGAGTATGTGGGTGGGTTGAAGCAGCTGTTTTCTTCTGAGCACCATCCAATGTGTTGCATGTGATTTAGTTCACTTACCCAGACATGAATAAATATCATTCCTAAGTGATTTGTATGCGCCAAAGAAAATGAAATCAAAAGGCCAAAAAACTATCATTCTTACACATCTTGAATCACCGCTTTCTTATTATCATAAACACAGAGCTAGAAAATGCTACCAATCATAAAAGCTCAGATAAGGAACAAAGTCGAATGTAAATTACAATGATAGGGTATGATTCTAGAGTTGAAATAGAAGGAAGAGCTGTGGATATCTCGGAAAGATCCATCACCAAGTGTCAAACATGATTACACAGATGGCAGGGAGGAGCTATCACACAGAAGTTAGAGGGACTAGACGTGGCTTGATGACACAGTTTTCATAACTTGTGTTTAGCGTCTTCCTAGTTCTGAAGAAAGTTTAGAGGACAGATGAATTCTTTAGCTATAAAAGATTTTAAGGAGACAGCTCCTGTGTTTGTTCAGAAGCGAGGAACAGAAGTCTGTGCATGATGGTCTACAAAGCAAAAAGATAAAGTCAGGGAATGTTCAATGTGAAACAGACTTAAAGATATTGACACTTTGCCGGGAAAAGGTGCTGATTTTGTGACGGGGCCGTGGAAAGTGGTCCGGGTGAGGGGGTCTGTGCATAGGAGAATCTGGGGCAGGAAAAGGGGAGAGATGTCTCCCAAGGAAGAGGGTAGCAGAGGGAGCGCTAGAAAATGTCACGCTCAGGGAAAAGGCCTTAGATGTCATTCAGGCTTGACTTCCAAGATCAACTAAAACTCTGCTCCGTGTAAAATCTCGCGAAAGTTGCTTAACTTCTCCAAGATCACGCATAGTCGATCATGAAAAATAACGCTCTTTATAGACTCGTGAAGAATAAATGCGTTGATGTATCATGACCAGAGTACAATGACTCCCATATATTAAGCTCTCAGTAAGATGTAGCTGTTATCACTATAATTACTGCTATGATGATGATGGTGATGTGGGTGCCATGTTGGAAGTATGGTGGCTGAGTTGCCTCCTTCATACTGGTTAGTGGACAGGTTCTGTAAACTGGAAATGACATCATGAGTCTTGAATATGGACATTAAAGAGTAGTCTGTTAGTCCCCTCTAATATGTCTTCATTTTAGATTCTGTGAGCTGGCAACTGTTACCTAAGCCCTTTTCAGAAGCCTGCCTGGTAGAAGGCTAGCTCTTCCAATGCTAAGCCAGCAGCACGCAGGTGACCTGATAAGACAGTGTAGGGAGAAATCCTATGTCAGAGGAGCTGGTATTTGACAAGCATCTGAAGTCCCAACTTGGCTCTCAGTGAAGTCGAATCATTTCCCTGATTGGTTTCTAATAGCTCTGAGATGAAGCCCAAAGGGCTGCTGGCAGCTCCCTGCACAGGAGCACTGAGCTGGCGGCACAGGTGACCCGCTGGCTCCAACTACCAGAAGGCCTGACTCAGCAGTGAGAGCAGCAAAGACACGGGGGCTGCAATGAATCACATTTCTTAAATGAAGACTCTGTCTTCCCCACCTGTTGTTTCCCTATTTTTTTTCAAAGATACAACATTCCCTTTTCTAGTCTATTTATTTAGTGGAACTTTAACTTTCCTTTCTCAAAGAAATCTAATAGAGTTGTATATCATAATTAGGACATTTTAAAGAGAAACAGACACATGAGGTTCATACAAAACATTTAGTTCCTTGGTTTACTTCTGCTCAAAGGCCAGTTCAACTATGACTTGTCTTCCCCTGAAAGGAGACACGGGTTTGAGCCCTGGTCTGGGAAGCTCCCACATGCCACGGAGCAACTAAGCCTGTGCACCACAACTACTGAGCCTGTGCTCTAGAGTCCATGAGCCACAACTACTGACATCTGTCAGATCATGCAGAGACTTTATGGTCCGGATGGAATGTGGTGTTCTATGCTGATAGCAATGGAAATATATTAAAGTAATTAAGCAACATCAGAGCAGTCATCAATCAAGTAAAACTTTAAAATAAAATCCATGCTCTTTATAGCAACAAAGAATCGGATTCTAGAATGCATTCAAGAAAAGAGTGGGGGGCTTCCCTGGTGGGGCAGTGGTTGAGAGTCCGCCTGCCGATGCAGGGAACGCAGGTTCGTGCCCCGGTCCGGGAAGATCCCACGTGCCGCGGAGCGGCTGGGCCCGTGAGCCACGGCCGCTGGGCCTGCGCGTCTGGAGCCTGTGCTCCGCAATGGGAGAGGCCACAGCAGTGAGAGGCCCGCGTACAGCAAAAAAAAAAAAAAAAAAAAGTGTGGGGATGCCACCGCAGTAGTTGCAGCAAAATGATTTGGACTCAGAAAAGCTAGAGCTATGGATTGAATGTTTGTGTTTTCTCCCAAATCTATATGTTGACGTCCCACCCCACCCCCCTCCATGTGATGTTATTTGGAGGTGGGACCTTTGGGTAGCAACCTGATGAACAGGATTTCTGCTCTTATAAAAGAGACCCGAGAAAGCTCTTTTGCCTTCCACTACGAGAGGACAGAGCAAAAACACAGCTATCTATGGCCCAGGAAGGGGTTCTCACCAGGCACCGAATCTACCAGTGCCTTGATCTCAGACTTTCAACCTCCAGAACTATAAGAAATAAATTTCTGTTGTTTTGTAATCCACTCAGTTTAGAGTATTCAGTTATAGCAGCCTGAACAGACAAAGACAGATGGAAAAGAGGAAATATTTTAGAGGGAAATTTAGTCACTGAAGTTGAATGAATCTGGATTCAATGTGCAGATAGAGTAGAGTTGCAAGGTGTTTCTCAGATTTCTAGATGGCTTTGTCAAGGAGACTGGCATCAAGTTCAAGGATGAGGGTTCACTGAGAAGTTCCTTTTTAAACCTATTGGATTGTAATATTCGTGAAAAACTCAAGTGATCTTGTTGAATAGACCTGGGTACTCGATTCAAGAGCTCAAGGTAGGTCGGTGATTTAAATCGTTAGTCAATTGATGTATAACTGATGCTTTGGAGGGAAAGTAAATTTTCGGAGAATCAATAGAGTGAGAAAGAGATTGAACTGAGTTCTGAGGAACTCCAATATTTAAAGGTGGGGAGAGCTAAATGAGCTACCAAAGTATATCTTGATAGCAGCTGACAACAGTGATGGTCAACAATTGCATGTTTTTTTAAAGACTCATTTGCAGGTCAATGTCATTGTTGCCCTGCCTTGAAACTTGCTGAGTTTTATTTAAACAGCAGGTCTTCAAAGTAGAATCGAATTTATCCAAGGTGCACCTGTGAAATTCATTGTTTAACAAAAATCCTGTTTTCTGAATTTCCAGGCTTCTGAATGTTGAAGTTACAAAAAAGAGAGAAAATGACAGCTAAAAAAAATCTAAAGGCACCTCTTTAAAAATCTAAGTAATTTCTAAACCAGTGTAGAACACCAGGACCCAAGGGCCTGTTTTGGCATCTCTTGGGGACCTACCATAAGTTCTGCAGAATTCCGGGCAAGACTTTTTCTCATTTGGTTCCTTCTGCAATTAAAGATGCAAACTCCTGCTGAACAGTAATTCCCTTTTGCTGTCTTACTGAAATAAGATGACCGGGAAAATTTCACTTGAGGATTTTTTTTTCACCTTAATAATATTTTTAAAAAACCAGTAAACTGTCTTTAAACAATATGTATTTTTATTAAATACGGCTAGTTTCAACAAAATACAGCATATATGTTAAGAAAGGAGGTTTTCTCAACTCTCTGTTATTGACATTTTGCACTGTGCTCTCTCAGCAGCACCAGAATCCAGTAGCACTTCCCTCCCCCTAGTTGGTCCAGACATTTCCAAACATCCACCTGGGGGACAAAATTACTCCCAGTTTAGGACCACGGTTAAAAAGAATAATGATGAAATTAGTGCCAGGATCCTTCTCTGCCTAGCCCAAGAAATATACCACTGTCTTCACTTTTAATCCTCCAGACCTCTCTTAGCTTTCTTACTGTTCTCCACAAATTGGAGGAAACCAGCCTCTTGAATTCCCCATCTTTATTACTTTAATTTTATCCATAGTTATTCTGGGTTTTTTGCACATCTGTTCAATTTCAAACATATTTTCTAGTTGTGTATGTTGTTATAATTTATAAATATTGAATCACATTAAACGTATCATTCTGTGACTTTCTTTCTTCAGTTAATTTTATTTTCCTGAAATGTAACTATGTATTGTGTGGCTAAATTTCACTAACTTGCATTTCTGCATAGTTTTGTGCTGTACAAATAGACTATACCTTGTTTACTCATTCTACAATAGACATTTAGTTTGTTTCTAGCTTGTGGGTAATAAGGAATTTTGTTCCTAGGAACAATTTTGTTCTTACATATTGGTAAATATTTGGAAGTTTATCTAGAAGAGTGGTTCTCAGCTGGGGGCAAGTTTATCCTCAAGGGGACATTTGGCACTGTTTGGGGACATTCCAGAGTATCCCATCTGGAGAGTATTACTGGCATCTAGCGTGTAGATGTCACGGATCTTGCTAAATATCCTGCAATGCACAGGACCACCATGTCCCCAACCAAAAATTCTCCAGCCCAAAATGTCAATAGAGTCACTGTTGAGAAACTCTGCCCTAAGGCATATGACTAGAGGTTGATTATCTAGGTTATCAGATATATACCTTTGAACCTTAATCAAAATGCCTAATCGCCTTTCAAAGTGGTTATTTGCATTCTCACCAACAGTGACTTAAGAAGTGAAAAAGATTTATACTCCATTTAACAATATTGTATTTCTATTCTTTTATAAGTTTTATGGTGTAAACCAGTATTTCATTGTGGTTTATATTCCTTAAGACTAATAAAACCAGTTATATTTTGTTGTTACGAAAGTTATATTTGATTTCCATTGTATTAATTGCTTCTCAATTGTATGGAAGTGCTATTTACACGTGTTGGATACTAATTCTTTCTGCTTTATATGTGTCATCTCCCAGTGTGTGTCTCACCTATTCACTTTCATTATGATGTCTTTTAATGAGTAGTAGTACTTAACTTTGTGGAATTAAATTTACTAATCATCTCGTTTATTGTTTATACTTTGGGGGTCTTATTTAATAAACCTTCTCTCACCTTAAGGACAAACAATGTTTTCTTATATCTTTAGCTTTTTTTTTTTTTTAACCTGTAAGTGTATAATCCACTGTGAATTGATTTTATATATTGATTATGATAAAATTCTGATTTAATTCATTCTTCATACTGAGAACCAATTGATTCAACATCATCTATTAAAGGTTCTGGCTCTGTCCCAAAATACAACAGTAACCTCATTATTAGTAAAGTTTTGTATTTTCACTAGTTTCTTTAGGGCTCATTTTTCTGTTCCAACGGCTGGTTTACTTAAGTCTCAGCCAGTAGCGTTGTGTTTTTATTCTTGGAACTACTATAATTATATGATAGGGTGTTTCCCCAGATTTTCTCTTCTGCTTCAGGACTGAGTGGTCTCTTTAAGGCTTTCAGTCCTATAATATTGGGTTGGCCAAAAAATTCGTTTGGATTTCTCCATAAGCTCTTACGAACAAACTTTTTGCCAACCCAATATTTAGAAGCAGCTTATCAACTTCCAGTCTCCAAAAAAATCTCTTGTGATTTTGACTGGAATTGTATTAAATCTATTAATTAATTAATTTTGAAAAAGTTCCATCTTAAAGTATTGAAACCTCCATGCTTTTAGCTTAAGTCTCCTTTAATGAGTTACAGTAGTTTTATATTATTTTCTCCATAAAAGGTCTTGCTTGTGTTTCTTTAGATTTATATTTAAGTACTTTTTGGTCTTCATTTAAAATTTATTTTTGAAATTTATATTTCAAGCTTATTTTCACTTATAAAAGTTTAATTGCCAGAGGTATATTGATTTTAAGTTCAAATTTGCTAAACTTTCTTGCTAAATTTGCTAATTAATCTTAACTTTGGACTCCTTTCTTTTTTTACAGCCATATCTTTAATGTATGAGGAAATTCTGTTGGCTCTAATTGCAAAATTTGTCATTAACTCTGTTATGATCTGATTTCCAGTCACCACTGCCTCTCCCCTAGATTATGACAATGTTTTCTTTTTTTTTTTTTTTAGAAGATGTTGGGGGTAGGAGTTTATTAATTAATTAATTTATTTTTGGCTGTGTTGGGTCTTCGTTGCTGTGCGCGGGCTTTCTCTAGTTGCGGCGAGCGGGGGCCACTCTTCATCGCGGTGCGCTGGCCTCTCACTATCGCGGCCTCTCTTGTTGTGGAGCACGGGCTCCGGACGCACAGGCTCAGTAGTTGTGGCTCATGGGCCTAGTTGCTCCGCAGCACGTGGGATCCTCCCAGACCAGGGCTCGAACCCGTGTCCCCTGCATTAGCAGGCAGACTCTCAACCACTGCGCCACCAGGGAAGCCCGACAATGTTTTCTTGACTTTTCTCCAGCCACAGCAGTCAGCTTGTTTCTTTCACTCGGATGTCAGATTGTGTCATTTGCCGACTCCAAACTCTCCATGGTTCCCTATTGCATTCTGGATAAATGCCCAATTCCTAATGCTCTGGGAGGACCGGACATGCCAGATCCTGCCACTTCTTTTCTAAATCACCTAGGAGTCTCTTCTCCTTGCTCCGCTGGGCAAGGGAAATTGTCTTCCCAGCTCTTCCCAAGATGGTACTAGACACTTCATTCCTCTTTCCCTCATTTTGTTCACATTATTTTTTTCAAATATTACTATTCAGTTAGTTGTTTTCTATTTAAAATTCCCTCCTCACTCCACGACACTCTTGATCCCCTCACCTTACTCTGTTGTTGGTTTTGTGTTGATGCCATTTTTTGTTTGCCTGTTATATTTCATATCCTTTAACATCCATGTGATATACCTTTATTATTTAAGTATCTATGTTATGTAGCTCCCAAAAGGGCTGCTATTCTACTTTGTTCACTATATGCTTGATATTATGGGAGGTGCTCTATAAATAGTTTTTGAATTAGTAAGTGACTGAGTTAGCATATTTATTACTAATGGCTTTTTAATATATATCCCTACATTTTTTTTTTTTTTTTTTTTTTTTTTTTTTTTTTTTTTTGGTATGCGGGCCTCTCACTGCTGTGGCCTCTCCCGTTGCGGAGCACAGGCTCTGGACGCGCAGGCCCAGCGGCCATGGCTCACGGGCCCAGTCGCTCCGCGGCACGTGGGATCCTCCCGGACCGGGGCACGAACCCGTGTCCCCTGCATCGGCAGGCGGATTCTCAACCACTGCGCCACCAGGGAAGCCCTATGTACTGTCTTAACAGAATTCCATAGTTTGGAATTTGGAATGTGCATGGAGCTAAAGTAAACCACCCACATCCATACAGCTGGTAAGAAGTCACTAATTTATGCTGCTTACTATCCATCAAGTGAAAACGTTTACCAAATAATTTTATAGTTTAGTCTAATGTGACATATCAGATCAGAAATTCTTCTTAGCAAAGTATACACTCAAAATAGAAGAGAAAACTGAAAAGTTATTGTTTAATTTACCTTACATGTTATATCCTAAATTTCCTCTTTATTAGCATTTTCATTGATCCCAAATAACACATTAAGATCTCTTTCAGAAGTTATTCAATGAAACACATATTTAATTAGTTAACAGAATGAATTTTTAATTGGAAATTAAATAATTGACGTTCACATGAATATTAAAATTCACTTCTGCTTATCTCTGTTTCTCCTAAAACCCTTGAGTTAAATTGTCTTTGGAAATAACATTGACTATTAATAAAGTTAGTAAGTACAGAGTTTTTTGTTAAATCTCACGTGTAGAAAGGGAGAATAACTCAGGCCATGGATAGTGGAATGAATTAAAGATATAAATTATTACCCTCTTTGCTTGTGTTATGATTGACAGTGCAATGGAATATTATAGACTTGATAAACAAAAGTAAATATATGATATTTCTATGTTGTTTTTAGAGTAAGTTCTTGGTCTTGAATTATTTTTAGTTATCCTCAAGCTAGCAATATTTATTTCACTTTATTCAAGAAAGAAATCTCACCCTGTTACTCTTAAAGTAATCTCATTGTAATTTACAAGGTCCACAGAACAGAGGCCAAACTAAAAACAAATTCAATTAAAAACGCTAAGTGATTTGGACATTCCAATTGACAATTAGAACAGAAAACAAAGTTATTTAGAGTTTATCCTAAAATTCTAGTATGCACCTCTTAAGGAAAACTTACATACGGTATGGTGTGTATTCTATCCAGAGAACTGGAACAGAGAAAAATAGATGAAATGTGCATTGAATAATCATTCTTTCATAATTGGAAACTAAATTGAAGATCACAAAGACCACGGTATTTTACAAAGCAAAATTACCCAAGCAGGCCCTATTTTAAGAATATTTGAGTTAAACCACAGGCTTTTAGCTTAATGCTAGTAAAAATATAAAAATAAAAAAAAATTTTAAAAATGGCCTTTCCTGATGCACTGAGTTCCCTTCTCTGACTAGATGAGACGCATGAAACGCATGAAATTGTGTGTGTTTGTGCGCATGTGTGTGCATGTGTGTATGTTTGTTTGACTCTCACAATACTCAGAATGTGATTCTGGCCTCAAATTAAGAAAGGATATTTGCTTGTTTCTACTGGTATGACTTCACTCCTTAGTTTTTATTATTATTTTTTGAGGGGGGGCAACTAATGGGTTTGCTTCTCTAGAAACAACTTTTCTCATTTGTTGAGATACACAGTGCAAATAATGATTTGGGGAAATTTCCACATCCTTAGAATATAGCATTACATGCATCTTTGAGCCCCTTATACCTTGATAGTCATGGATAGACAAAGCCAACCACATTTTACAGTGACCTTCCCCTTTTCCAGCTTAGTTAAAACTTAATATCTCTACCTCACATTTTTTAACAAGTGTATTTATTAAGGGTTAAGTTTTATTTACTTATTACAGAAATATGCTAGGAGCTGGGAAGAAGAGATAAGCATGGCCCTACCCATACCCTTAAGGAATTACAGTCGGTAATCAAGAGCCCTTTGTGCTTTCTTCTCCAGGAGAGATGTTATCCTTCAGTGACCAAAGGGAAACCAAGGGGTATTAAAGTCTTTAGATTGACATGATAGTTGAGATGAAAGCAGAGTGTCTTTTTCCAGAATTGGACTCACAGAAGACCAAGATGTTGGAGAATGGTCTGACTTTTCAGACCATTGGAGAAGTGTCCAAAATTTTTACAAAGAAAATTGAATAATTCATGCCGTAGTATGTGATACACAATTTGCAAATCAAGCTTGGTGCTTATTTGCTTATTTTAGAGAGTGAAGTGAAGGAAGTGTGAAATTTAATGAAAACTTCTGGTAAAATATACCCAACACTGCCGATTATAATTTTAATATCATAACTACTGTCCATGGACATTACTCAGGAAATAAGTTCCAAGGTTTTGTTTGTTACCTGAGAGATGCCATGTACCATCAACTCACCTCATGAGTCTTCATCTCTTTCACTTCTCTTGAACCACCCATGGTCCAGCCAGAGTGGATGTTTTCTCCAGTCACACAGCTGCTTCCATCAGTGTCCTTCATCTTTAAGGCCAGGTGTCTTCTACTCCACAATCTTTCTTGGTTTTGCCCAACTGGAAATAACATCTTCTGCCTCGGAAATTTTGTAGGATTTTGTGTGTATCTCAGATTTGTTAGACTTTGTAAGCTCTCAGAACAAGTGAACAACCTAAAATACCAGTGTGATCAAAGTGTTTCCTTTCTTTCTTTTTTTTTTTTTTTTTTTTTGTTGGAGTATGATTGCTTTACAATGGTGTGTTAGTTTCTGCTGTACAACGAAGTGAATCAGCTATATGTATACATATATCCCCTCCCTTTTGGACCTCCCTCCCACCCCTCCCCACCCACCCATCTAGGTCATCACAGAGCACCGAGCTGAGCTTCCTGTGCTTTAGAGCAGGTTCCCACTAGCTATCTATTTTACACATGGTAGTGTATATATGTCAGTCCTGATCTCCCAATTTGTCCCACTCTCCCCTTCCCCCGCTGTGTCCACAGTATTAGTTCATCCTTGGTAACAAAGGTACCATGCTGATATAAGGTGTTAATAATAGGGGGAAGGAGAAAGGATATATTGGAACTCTGTACTTTCTGCTCAGTTTTTCTGTAAACCGAAAATTGCTCTAAGAAGCAAAGCCTATTCCTTTAGAAATAAAAAATTAAATTAAAATGTATTTCAAAGGAGGAAAAAGTGTTTCCTTTCTTCACAGCTGTCAGTGATCTTCACTTCCCACGTGATAATCTAAGCTCTTTTTGTGTATCATACATGATTCATATTCTAGCCCCCCTCTGCCTTGCAAATCCTATTACTTCACTCACAATTCACATTTTTTCAGTGATAAACTTCTTGACTACCCCCCACCCATACCACACTAAATCACATCTCACTTTAAGCCCCAACTCTGTATATTAGCTTTGGAGGAATAAGCGGATCCTTAAACTCTTGGGTGAGAACAAAAATTGATACGTCAAGACAGGGTTACAACCAAATCTTCATTTGCCCTGTGTATGTGAGCCTTGTGACAACTCATTTTATTAAGCAAAACTACATTTTCCATAATTTGCCGAAGACTAAAGTTAGACCTAATTCCACGAGTGACTTATTCTCCCATGCCTGCAACAAACTGTGAAATGAGGTGTAAAATTGAATAAATGTAAATGTCACTTGGACCTCTCAACATTCTATGTCCTCAGCTCTTTTCCGCATTGTAATGAGGACAAGAACATTCTGAGAGTAGGTGTCTCAAGTGTGGGGATTGGGGTGGAGAACTCTGTGACATTTAGAAAACTGTAATTGCTAATGTCACCGATTTTAAATATCATTATGCCTAGGCATTCCCTCTGTACATCCAATATGCCAAGTAGAGGCGATCTCTATCTGGTGGTGCTTTGGTTTATTTGAAGAGCATCAGCATTCTCTTCAGAGATTCTCTGTCATTCTCTGTCTGGATTCTCTGTCAGAGAGTAGGGTTTCTGGGTGCTAATGGGTTTGTGAACCACAGCAAATGCTCACGGTTCCAGAGGTTGAGCAAGTGCCACCACATTCAGTTCTATAGGAGAAAACAAAACTTGCAAATTAAATATATCTTCTCTGTGTCTTCGATTGACCCCAGATAAATAAGAAAGGAAGCAAAGCTTAGTGTAGGAATCCAGTGCGCTCATGAATTCAGAGGGAAGATTTAACTGTTAAAAGTTAGAATTTCTCTTGGGATTAACATATGCATACTCTTATATATAAAATAAGTAAACAACAGGGACTTACTGTATAGCACAGGGAACTATATTCATTATCTTATAATAATTTATAATGGAAAAGAATCTGAAAAATAATGTATATAACTGAATCATTTTTCTGTACACTTACTAAAAACTTTGTAAATTAACCATACCTCAATTTTTAAAAATTAGGATTTCTCAAGGTAATTAAAGTATTTTTACTAATGGCTTGAAATAACCTTTCTAAACTCATCTTAGGTTAGGAGCAGAGAAGAGGATGCCTTTGTTCCTTGTTTAGAAATGCCATCAAGTTAACCACCCACACCTTCTTTATTCAGGAGGCAATATCTCCAAGTGTTTCCTAAGGAAATGCTCACAGGACAAGCCGGTGAGAGTGCCTGGAGATGGGGAAGAAGCCCAGCAAACATGAAGATTCTGTCAGAACTTCAGTCTGTTTCCACCAGAGAATTCTGGAGCATACATTCCAACTAAAAGTCCTCACAACTTAAGAAAAGAGAGCTGGGCTTTCGTATCCTCACCCAGGAATGTCACTGATTAAAGACCATGGCAATGAGGTAGGGAGGGGAGGAGGTAAGCTCCCAGGCCTTCTGGATCTCTGCTTATATGAACTGTAAGGTCTCTTCAGGAGCCCTCAGGTCTTCCTCCACTGAGAGTTGCATGGACAGACCAAGAGAAGCAAAACGCCCCCAAAGCAGGAGGAGGAGCTTATAGAACAGTCAAAAGGACACCAAAGAGATTGGACAGATCACTAACAATATAGCTGCATGCATCTAGTGCACAGACCACGTGGTTCACCTAGCAGGCCCTCAATACAAATGTATAGAACATATGAATAAATACAAGATCCAAAATTTAGGTTGGAGAGTGTCTGTCATGGTTAATTTTACTTGGCAGTTTGGTTAAACAGTATTCTGGGTGTTGCTGCCAGGAGTTTTTGGGTGAGATTAACATTTAAATAGGTAGACTCAGCAATTAGACCACGTTCCTTGATGTAGGTGGGCCTTATCTAATCAGTTGAAGGCATGACTAGAACAAAAAAAGGCTGACACTCCCCTGAGTAAGAGAGAATTCTTTTCTGTCTGACTGCCTTCCAACTGGGATATCTACTTTTTTCCTGTCTTTGAACATAAACTGAGACACTGCTCTTCCTGGGTCCTGAGGCAGGAAGCCTTTGGAAGGAATCACAGTCCTGAATCTCCAACTTGCTGACTCACCCAGCAGATCTTGGAAACTGTCAATGTTATTTGTTCCTTGTGGCCAAGTACGTGGCCTCTTTTGAGTAGGTCTGAAATCAAAATAAGAGATGGGTCCTCCATAGCTTTGGCTTGATAGGGTAGGAAGTGAGTAGTTCTCTTAACCATCATCTATGTTAGTGATCGGACAAGGGCAATTCCTCTAAGCAGAAAAAATAACATTACTGCCAGAGACCCTTTGATTTATCATCCAATATTCATGGAACTGAGAAGAAAAGAGAAAGGCAGAGATCAAATGAATATTAGGAAGGACACATTTTGTCTGACCCTTGTGAAGACGCAGATAGAGGTGGAAGGAGGGGGCAGGGCGATGGCCATGAAGAAGTCCAGTCATTGGACCAATGACCATAGAAGCAGCAAGCATCTCGGAGAGTCTTAGGCCAGTGACAAAAAGGCAGAGCCAGACGTACCTGTAAACACACGCTGATGCTGGCAGTGTCTCTGTCCTTGGTTCAGTGGCAGGTGGAAATAGATCACATTTCTTGAGCCACTGAGTACCAGGAACAGCAAAAATATATTGAAAGTTCCATACTTGATGTGTGTGTGTGTGTGTGCGCGCGCGCATGCGTATGTAGATATTGGAAGACAGCTTCTCCTTCCTATTGTGGTTTTTGTCTTCTCTGTCCCCCTGCTACAGGATCTGGAAAAGCTCCTATTATGCCGAGGGCAGGTTCAGGAAGTCATCAGCTTATTCATGGTATAACTATATTAAACTAGAGAGTCTAAGCCGTCATTCCTCAGTGTTGCCCTCCTGGTCCATTTGCCCCAGTTCTGCTGACGGCCCTGCCACCGAATACAGGGACAAAGTTGGGTTGAGCTAAGACTTGCCAGCCCCTCCCCCTTTGGACAGGAGCCTGTTCCCATATCTCTTGCAACCTGGACAGGTATCCACAGCAACACAGTAGGACTGTCCACTGTCTCCAGCAAGCTCCCCGGTGGGAGGTCAACACATTCACAAACCAGTTCAGCATTCTCTACCATCCCTCGCGCACTGCTCTCCTTTCCTTTGGAGGAATTCTATGCTACCACTGGGTCAATCTCATTGACACTCATTCTTTTTTTTGCACATTTTTCTGTCGTGAGGTTAGCATTTACCTTTGTGGCTGAAATCTTGCGTGAAATCTTGCCCCCAGTCTTGTCTCCTCAAACGTATATACACCTTCATCTACTCCATTCTCAGGTAGAGGCAAGCGTAAGATCTGTTAAGAACAAGAGAATGAAGAGATTCTATGATCCATTCTGTAGTCTGTCATTATGAGCTGAAGAGCTGGAGGGAAAGAATGGCAGACAGCTCTGGATGGCATTTCTGATTCTCTGCCAGGGCTCTAGCAAACATCCCAAAGGTGTCTCAGAAAGTAAATTTGCATACATAGTTCCAGATCATGAAGCCTAAATCTCTGATATTTCCATCTCTGAACTCTTAATATCTCCCGTTATGGTGTCAAGTAAAAAAATGTTCACAACCTAAAAGTTGAGAGTCATGTTTTATTCGGTGGGAATTTTTAGGACTTGCCAGTAGGCAGCATCTCAAGTAACTCTGAGAGAACTGCTCTGAGGAGGTGGGGCGTAGGGGGTGCATGAGCGGGTGATGTAGAAGTTTTGCAACAAAGGGCAGTTAGTTTGAACTTCAAAAGATCACTGTTAATTAAAGAAAACCAGACATCCCAAGTTAAGGAATTTAGCACTTTTCTATGTATGGGAAGATGCGAGAAGCTGGGCTCCCTGAAATCATTTCTTTATTGTGCACCTCAGCTCTCTGGCGCCAGTGTCTCACCGTAGGAAGTGGCTGCAGTCTGATGGCTGCTGGATGGCAGGTGTTCTTTCCTTCCTGAGTTTCCCCAGGGCTCACCAGCTCATGTTGCAGGGCTGCAATCGCTGAGGACTATGACATCCTTTGTTGACAGATATGGCAGGAAATAGTCCATTTATCAATGGCAGGGGAAGTTATACTACAGGAAATGTTCTACGTATTAAAATCAGCAAGTGAAAACTTAAGTCCTGGGCTTCCCTGGTGGCGCAGTGGTTGAGAGTCCGCCTGCCGATGCAGGGGACGCGGGTTCGTGCCCCGGTCCGGGAAGATCCCACGTGCCGCGGAGCGGCCGGGCCCGTGAGCCGTGGCCGCTGAGCCTGCGCGTCCGGAGCCTGTGCTCCGCAACGGGAGAGGCCACAACAGTGAGAGGCCAGCATACAGCACAACAAAACAAAACTTAAGTCCTAAAGCCCAACTGTAAATTAAAAAATTAATATTTTGGTATTTTTTAAGAGGTAATTCTGACTTTGGTAATTGAGCTAACTTAATTAACAAATCACATTGATTAAAAATGTTTAAACGTATTCCTTCTGAAATTCTCCCAAACTGTCAAAATTGAGTTCTTAGTTCTGCACGGGACACATGAAGATATATTCTCAGTTTCTATGTGTTCCAGAAACTGGAATACCATTATTTAGGTCTCTCTAAGGAAAAAATAAAAAGAGAGAGAGATCTTATAAAAATAGTAACACTAAAAATTGATATAAAAAAGAAGTCACTGCTTCCGGATCCTACACTTCGTGGCCGAAGTGCCATTTTACCGAATGACCCTATTTTCTCCTTAAAAAAAGACATATTCCCCTCACGGTCATATAAATCCCTTAGTCTTTTAAAAAAACGAAACTACAAAGCACTCAGAGGGTAGGTAGCTTCCGTAGGTTTGTCATCTTTCTTATTTTGTCATGAATATTTTCTTCTATAGGGAGTTGGTTTGTTAAATAACTGATGACATATCTTCATAGTAGAGGGATGCCATCAGTGCTGATGTTGACTGTGTGCCTCCTAGGTGCCTGCTCCTGGTCTGTTTCACCTGTAAACTCTTAATGTTGCCAAAATATTTGCTCCCTGTGCACCTATGCTGGATAAAAATATGGAGACAGAGATTTAGAAGCTAAGAAATAGAGAGGCTTTTTATTTTCCTTGCCAGGCAAATGGAAGACACAGTAGGCTAACACCTCAAGAACTGCGCCCCCCATTCCCAGGGAATTACAGCGATTCTTATAGGGGGGTTCACAGTCCGAAGTTAAGTGATACGGATCAAAACGGTGACGAGCTTGTATTTCTTTGCTTCTTGCATTATTTCGCAACCGTCACCACTGGAGTCAGGCCACCAGGTAATTGGGTCTGACAGTCCAATAATTGGGTCCGTCAGTCTCTGGGTTATCAGTCTGCAACCTCCTTTCTGAAATGCAAACAGCTACAAGGGGTGATTTGTTACAAGAGATTACAGGGGGGACAAATACCAGGTGCAGAATGTAAATTACACAGGGTTAGGGGTGACAGATTAGCTTTGTGAGCGGAAAATCTAACTACAGGCACTAGGAGTGATTAATTCTTTCAGGCCAGGTTATGTTTCTTCTCTAGCCTGTTCACTGCTCTCTTTATTTTCCTTGTTCTCAGGAGAGGGAAAACTTCTTTTCTAGCTTTGTTGCAACATGAATAACCTCAAGGTTGTGCTATTATTAGCTAACTTACTGTAAACTACCTTTAAATGTTCTAAATAGACACCAGGATATGGAGAAGTCATTACTTTAAGCCACACTTTTAAGGCAGGCATTTGATGGAAATGATCACACTCGGGGTGTGGCCATCACGAGGAGCTCAGCTTTCCTTACCTTGATCAACACCAGAGGCATTACCAGTTAATATAATGTCAGGAGTAGGACTTCTGTGGTCATCACTATGATGAATGTTTGAAATGGTGGTCTCAGTACGAAAATTATGACACAAGGTACGAAGATTGGCTAATATATTCCCCTGTCCTACCTGAATACAGTATAAAAATTTAATGAGCCTTAGTAACTATTCCTTTAGTTTGGGCACTGTAGTAATCAGAGTTCTTCACAGAACGTAACCAATAGGATAATAAGATACAGGATACAGGACATGCACAGATAGATGGATAGATAGAGAGAAAGAGAGAAAGACTTTAAGAAATTGGCTCTTGTAATTGTGGAGGTATATAGCAAGCCCCAAATCTGATGAGGTAAATTATCAGGCTGGAGATTCAGGAAAGACTTATAGCTTGAATCCAAAGGAAATCTACTGGCAGAATTTTTTCTTGCTCAGGGGAGGTCAGTCTTTGTTCTAGCCAGGCCCTCCGATGATTGGAGGAAGCCCACCACATTATGGAGGATAATCTAATTTACTCAAAGTTCACATATTTCAACGGTACTCTCATCCAAAAGACATCACTTTTTAAAAACATTCAGAATAATGTCTGACCAAATATTTGGGAACTGTGACCTAGCCCCATTGACATAGAAAATTAACCAGGCTTCCCTGGTGGCGCAGCGGTTGAGAGTCCGCCTGCCGATGCAGGGGACGCGGGTTCGTGCCCCGGTCCGGGAAGATCCCACGTGCCGCGGAGCGGCTGGGCCCGTGAGCCACGGCCGCTGAGCCTGCGCGTCCGGAGCCTGTGCTCCGCAACGGGAGAGGCCACAACAGTGAGAGGCCCGCGTACCACAAAAAAAAAAAAAAAGAAAATTAACCATCATGGGCACTTATCTAGACATCAGATCAGAGGGGTTCTGCTTTACTGATGCTGAATTTAAGGGAAATAGAACCCAGAGTATTGTGGCATGGTATTTGAATTATCTTTCATGCAATATTGTGATTGCAGCGCATGAAAGGACAGAGTGTTGAAACTTCGCCATGTGCATATATCAGTTATATGAATTGTTTAATGTTGTTTATATGGCAATAAAATATATCTATATAAACTGTGTGGAAGCACTTAGACTGAGATTTGCTTTTAGTTTAAACTGATAGTGAGATTAGAGTATTGGAGAAACAAAATCCACCACAATTTGGCAGTTATCATTATGTATAATACCAAGAAACCCAGATGTGTGCTAGTTCAAACTCCCTTTGGAAAGTTTAATGACATTTATTATTCTCATTTACAGAAAAATAAGGCTTAGAGAGGTGAAGTAATTTAGCCAATGATTAAAGCTAATAAATAGAAGTAGCTGGATTTAGGCATTAGCTGTAAACTCCAAAATCTACTATTTTAGTCATGAGGCTAAAACTTTGTAGACATTTTTAACTACATTTCATAAGAATATATTACTAACGGAAAATGCAATCGATTTTTAAATGAAAATAGCAAGTTCCAAAGTTTTATGACACCCAGTACAAGGAAATATTGAGAGATGCTATCTCTATGTCCAAAAGATTGAGTGTGCAAGTTTTTTTTCCTTCCCTGTGATTCTGAAAGTATTACACCAGATGTATTTCCTTTAACTTTGGTGTATCAAACAAAAAACAGTTTAGACATAGGTGAGGGTTTTATCTCAATTTAAAACACATGCAAAATTCATGCCATAAAGCAGTACTTTTTCTTTTGGAAAGAAACTCCCAAATTATGTGAGAAGATGAATAGTTTATCACGTGGACTTTTTCTTGAGCAGAGTTTTGAATAATTACTACGAAAGTTCTATGTGAATATTTCTATTGTGAGGAGAGCTACACTTTTCTAAGAGAAACGTTTAAATAGTTTCTATGGAGATACCTAGCAGCCAGGCAGGTACCTAGTAGGAATGTTACAGTTTGGTCCTGATTATATTAGTTTTTCCAGGTGCAGAGACTATGGATTGTCTTTTGCCTACATGAAGATTCTCTCATTCCTGACTGCGAAAGCATATGAGAAAGGTGATCTACACTCTCTCAAATTAACTTAGAGGAATAATGCAGTTACAGAAAAACATCTTTGCTAAGTGATTTATAGTCATTCAGCTTCATTTCAAGAGTACAAAATTTATTTCCTCGAAGTTTTAATTTAATTTAACAGAATAATATTTATGGTAGTCATAGAGGGAAGTTGTTATTCCAGAACATGTGATTTGTCATTTATATTTTCCAGTCCTCCAATGATATACCAAAAACATTTCTCATGTACCCATAATTGCATGACCTTAGATATGCTTCCTGTAATTATATGCTAAGCAATTTAATTAGATTATTTGATAAAGTATGGTATGGAAAAAGTTAGAAAACTTTTCATGATAGATGACAGCATTGTTTGACCTTTACTTCTATCACAGAGTTCCAAAGTATAAAATAATACATGCTTCAATTTCAGGGTGTACACCGTGTACACAATTCTTTAAGACAGAACTCAACATAATTATCCAAGATTTATGATATGCTTATCTTTTTTGTCATTGCTTTTCCAGTCTTTTGTTTGCATTATGTCATTTTTTTAAATGTTCTTAAAAATGTTTGGGTTTTGCACATAGAAAAAGTCACATTTTTGACATACAGTTCCTTTGAGTTGTTACAAATGCGAAGATTTGCAGTCAACATTGCAGACTCTATGTAGAACAGTCGTAGCTCTGTTTCTACAGTTTTTTGTTTTCATTATATAATTGCTTTTTATTTTATTTTACTTAAAATTCTCCTTAATATAAGTGAAATAAAAATACCAAATAAAAGGAAATAACCTCAGGAGAGGTTTTCACATAAACTTGAGACAACAGTTTATGTTCTCTGCTACAGAGAACAAATATAAAATTAATTCAACATCCTTATTCCACCCAATTTGGTTAAAATTGTCACTGGCACCATAAACCTGCCATCACATTTATTCACCTTCAATGTACTATGTACAATGTACAATTTTTTGTTGGTGGTGGTAAAACTTTTGAGATAATTGTAGATTCACACCCACTTGTAAGAAAAGATACAGAAAGATCCCTTGTGCACTTATGGAATATAAATAATACAATTGAATCCGAAATAACTCTCAAAGGCCAAGTGTATACATGCAAAATGGAGTACAATTGAGAAACCGTCCAGCTATGTTAGGAAAGGGAGATTTTATAAATTTTTCTCAGTGAAATAAATCCTCATGCACCTGTAAACACTTTTACCCTTTGTTTGATTGCATACATAAAACAAAGGAAAATAAAACTCCCACGCGGGCTTCCCTGGTGGCGCAGTGGTTGAGAATCTGCCTGCCGATGCGGGGGACGCGGGTTCGTGCCCCGGTCCGGGAAGATCCCACGTGCCGCGGAGCGGCTGGGCCCGTGAGCCGTGGCCGCTGAGCCTGCGCGTCCGGAGCCTGTGCTCCGCAACGGGAGAGGCCACAGCAGTGAGAGGCCCGCATAACGCAAAAAAAAAAAAAAAAAAAAAAAAAAAAAAACCTCCCACAAAACTACAAAGCAAAAACAGAATTTGGTGCATGATTTCAATCAAAAGTTGTAAAACATGCTTCCCAGTCTGAGTCTACTTATTATAGACATATTACAGTTGGTTCATCTGAATAATTTAAATGATTTAATAATATTAATGAATATACTACTTAACATGAACGTCTTTCTTTCCCAGACTTTAGTCAGGGTCCTCTGGGCCTTCTTTTCAATGAGGCCTTGACTTTAGCCTTCTTGTCCATCCCTGCTGAGCTCAGATTTTAGCAAAGAATCCTTCTAAAGCAGTTTAGCCAGTGCCCTGCATTGCTACTCTATCAAGTCCCCCCCACCTTTAGTGTCTGCCTTGGCCCGCCTTCAGCGAGTGTCCTGTGAGGCCAGTTTACAAGAATCCACCTCCCCTTGATGTTCCTTTTAGTAATTTCCATCCACTGACCCCTCACTTGGATCGTCATTTGTAAGGCCCCAGATGCCTTTGCTACATTCGAAGTAGAGTTCACCTTTACGCTGAAGTCTCTCTACCCTATTGCAGTAGTTCACATAAAACCCGTGTTGCTGTTTTCACAAGCGTGCAGTGCAAATATTCTTTTACATGCTTTAATGGTTATTGGCGTGGAAGTTTTCCGACATTGTCTTTGAGCACTGAGTACCAATGGGAGTGTGCCTCAAGAAAGGAGAGATGTTGTGAGAATAATATGTTTGGTTGAAGCTCTCCTGGGAGTTCCTCATTCTCCCCAAAAGAAGCAGAATGCCTCCTTCTCTGCCCTAAGCTTCCACTGTGTGCAGAGACCTAGGAAAGAAAACACTTAATCCCCACAATCCCCCTCCTATTTTTATGCTCTTCTTGTTGTTGTTTAAAATTTTTATTTTGAGATAGTTACGAATTCACATCTAGTTGTAAAAATAATAAACTTTTTCTAGTTTCCCCATGGTGGTAACATATTGCAAAACTTCAGCACATTATCATAATCAAGATTGATATTGATACAAATCATGAACCTCATTCAGATTTACCCAGTTTCACTTGTACGCAGTTGTGTTGTGTTTAGTTTTATATTTATATTTTCTGTAATACCTTTATTGAGATATAATTCACCTACCATAAATTTACCTTTTTAGTATGTACAGTTCCATAATTTTTAGAATCTTCAGAGTTGTGCAGCCATCGCTACTATTTCAGAAATTTTAATAGCCCTGAAAGAACGCCATACCCATTTATAATCACTTCTAATTTCTCCTCTCACTAGCCTGCCCTCCTAAGCTGAAATATATATTGTGTCTCTCAGGATTAGCCTGTTCTGAACATTTCATATTAATGGAAATGGCCTTGTGTGAATGCCTTATTTCCCTTAGTAAAATGCTTTCAAGGTCCATCCATGAGGTCATTTATATAAGTACTTCATTCCCTTTTATAGCCCCAAAATATTCCAGTTATAGATATACCACATTTTGCTTCTTCATTCTTCAGTTGATTGCATTTGGGTAGTTTCCACTTTTTGGCTATTATGAATATGTTGCTATAAATATTAATACATTTTTGTGTGGACATATATTTTGGTATATCTAGGGCATATACCTGGAAAAGTAAATGGTGGGTCATATGGTAATTCTATGGTTATCCTTTCGAGGAACTGCCAAACTCTTTCAAAGAAATTCGTCTATTTGCATTCCCAGCAGCTGTGTTGTGTATAGAGAGTTCTTATTTATCCAGCCCTTTGCCAACCTATGTTATTGTCCATCTTTTCAATGATATTCAAATTAGCAGGTGTGAGGTGGTACCTCATTGAGGTTTTGCTTTGCCTTTCTGTGATGGCTAAGGATATTGAAATATGCATCTTTTCATGTGCATATTGGCCATTTTAATATTTTCTCTTGAGAAATATATCTTAAAACCATTTTTCCATTTTAAAAAAAATTGGATTAACTGTATTTAATGTTGAGAGATAATAGTTC